>NW_027138158.1:0-411703 GCF_001642395.1 Nematocida displodere | reverse complement strand
GACGATGCGAAGCACCCGGGCAACCACTCTGGTCACTGTCAGCCACACCAGGGACCTTTGTCTCTCTGCGTTTGACAATCTCATTCTCATGGACGGGGGAGCGGGTGTTCGGGTGGAGAGGCGGTCTACTAGGCATCCAACCGTGTCCCCAGCCAACCCCGAAGACAGCCCCACACCCAGACACAGCCCTTACTTTTCCATCTGGCAGTGGTCTTTGCACTGCGACCCTTACTTTCCCGGGTTCTCGGTGGTGAAAGAGGCCGTTCTGCTGCTGGCTGCTCTGTGTCTGTTTGCTGCTCGGACACCCCACGCCCCCACTCGGGCTGGTGCTCCGCTATACAGAGCATCGGCAGAGGCTCTGGCGGCCTTGGTGGATGAAGGTGCTGATCCTGAGCGCTGCAAACACCTTCTGGCGTGTCTGGGCACTCTGGCAATGTGTCCCTTCAACGACATGCTTGCCCGCTGCATTGTCTCCTCCACCGCGGTCTCTGTGTGCTTGGGCCCGCCTCTCCTCAGCGCCCGGTGCAGGGCCCTCTCCTCACACCACGTCGCTGAAGGAGACTTTTCAGCAGGCGACCTTTGCCGCGCACATCTGCTTGGAAACGTGCTGGTCAAGGGCGCCCTCAGCCTTGCCTTCTCTCTCGCAGCCTTTGGTCTTGCTTTGACAACAACTGGCTTGTCTGTCTCCGACTTTCCCCCACACGCTCTTCTCTTTTGGGCGCTGGGCACGTGCCTGGCCTCGGCGGTGGCTGTTGCCCACTGCTGCCTGTGGCAGTGTCTCCCACTGCGTGGAAGTGTCAAGGCCCCGCTTGTGTTTCTGTTTCTGACTCTCCCGTATCTAGTGGTGGCTATGCAGCGCAGAGAAAGCGGGGCCCTCGATGCTGGGCCCTTTTTTCCGTATTTTACGTCTGTCCCGTACCCTGCGCCAGACTCTCCCATGGCTGGCTCGGGCTCTGATTCGGGCTCAGGTTTTGGCTCTGATTCGGGCTCGGGCTCGGAGGTGTTTGGTTTTTCGGGCATAGCGGACCTAGTCTGGGCTGGTGTTCGGGAAAGTGCTCCTCTCGCCCGCACTCTGCTTCAGTACCACCCCTGCTTTGTTCCGGTGTATGTGCACCTCTACCTCGAAGCATACACTCAATGTCTGCCCAACCCCTTTCCAAGCACTCTCCACACGTTCTCTGCGCTGCTGCAATGCATAGGGCCATACCCGAACACAGCTCCGGGCACACCACCAAACACACCACCAAACACAGACAATGCACCCAGCAAGCTAGAGATCTTGCTTGCTGACGTGCTGAGCGAGTGGAACAATCTACCACCGGTGTCTGAGCACCGCGAAACAACCACACACACCGCCCAAACCCTTGCCAACTGCCTAACAGCCAAGCCCGTGCCCTCCCCTTTAGGACTCGCCGGGCTGTTGCTCAGGCACGAACTGCTTGTGCCACTGCTAATGGGCGCTTTTGCACTTGCATCCCATCACTTCTGCCCAGACTTCACTCGCTGAGATACTGAGATACCCGCACGCCATCAATAAAAATAATTCTGTAATGGAGATACGACTGCAAGACTACACCCGTGTCAACACACAAAGGAAATATCTTCTCTACAAAATAAACCTGTCTGTGCTGCCTGGCCAGAAGGTGGCTGTGGTAGGCGAGTGTCCCGAGCAGAGAACTGCTCTGCTCCACGCCTTCTTGGCCCTCCCCTTTCCCCCACACTCTGTCTCGGGATCTGTTCTGGCATCAGATGATGGCACCTGTCTGTTGCCGCGCCCAGGCAAGTTCTGGCGCAGCCGCGTCTCCTTCTCAAGGCACACCCCCCTGGATTACAGCCGGATGCGCGTTGGAGAGCTGCTTCAGTCCACGTGTGCTGCGCACCAGTCGCCCCTGCTCCTCAGCGACACAGGCATCCACGCCCTTGGCCTCAAGAGCGTTCTTGGCTACCGCTTCTGTGCCCTCACTGCGGAAGAAAAAAGAAAAGTCTCCCTCCTCCTCTCTCTCCTGAAACAGGCCCCTCTGTTCGCCTGGGACATGCCTCTCGACGGCCTGTCCCCGAGTGCTGCGCGCCAGGTCTTTGCCCTGCTTGCCCAGACGCGCAGCACCGTGGTGGCCTCTCTCGCCTGCACAGAGGGTCTGCAGCACTTTGACGCCGTTTGTGTGCTCTATCGCGCACACGCGGTCTATGTGGGGCCTGTGGCTGCAGCTGTGGCCTTTTTCAAGACCCGCGGCCTGGACAGTGCCACCTGCAGCCTTTTTGCCGAGCACGTTCGCCAGGCAAATATTTTCTCGGGGCTTGCCTGCCTGCCACCCACGCCCCAGGACCCGGACACCAAGCCAGCTGCCACCGCGCCCACTCCCCCGCCTGCTCTGGCGCTGGCAGCTGGCCCTGTTCTTCTCCCCTCCTTTGCAGACGTGTACTGCTGCTGGCGCAGAGCACTCTTTTTTGATGCGCGGTTTGTGGGGAGCAGGGCCCTGGGCACCGCGTGCCTGGCCCTTCTCGGGTCCTCAACGGTCCCTGCGGCGGTTCCCTCTTCGCTGAGGCGGGCTCTGGGCTCTGTGCTGCCAGGTGCTTCTGCGGCGCGCCACGCCTCAGCCCTGGAGACTCTGGCGGTCTTCTTTGCTGCCAGCCCGGTGGCTGCTGCGCTGCTCTTCATGCTGGTGACCAGTGCAACCTCTCCCCTCTACCCCTCGCGGGCCGCCAGGGAGATGGTCCGCGAGGACGTCTTCCAGGGCGTGTACAGTGCAGGCAGTGCCGTTGTGCTGGACGGGCTGGCCTGTGTGCTTGTCCCGTGGTCTGTGGTCTTTGGGCTTTGCCTCGGCCTGGGCGTTTGGATTGCTGACGCTCGCGGCCCCACGTTCATTGGGGTTCTCGGCTTTGGAGCTGTTTGGGGCGTCTTTATTGTTTGTGCCGCGCTTACTTCGCTGCTTGCCTCTGGCCTGCGGCTGTGCGCGAGCAAGCGCTGGTGCCGGGCCATTGGATCTGTTATGTATGCTGTTTTCTTTGGTGAGCTTATCTTCCAGCGCCTGGCCGTTCTTGGCCTGGAGAGAGGTTTCTGGCTGTCCATGTACCCTCCAGGCTCAGGGTGGTTGCGCGGGTGCTGTGTGGACATCCTCTTCCACCTCCACCTCTGGGCCAGATTCGTTTTCTGCCTCTCTCCGGTGCATCTGTCAAGCATGCTTTTGTTCTGGGGCGTGGACCTGAAGAGTGCCTCTTTTGAGACGGGCTCCATCTCTCCCGAAGCACAGACCAAGGCTCTGGAGCAGATTGGGCTGGGTGTGGCAATTGGCTGTAAGTGGCTACACCTCGGGTGGGCTGCGATTGTGTTTGGGCTAGTGTTTGGGCTAGTGTTTGGGTTTGGGTTGGTATTCGGATTCAGACGTGCCTGTGCTCGGCTTAGTGCAAGGTAGTGTTCGGGTTGTGTAGTCTGGGTGTGTAGTCTGGGTGTGTAGTCTGGGTGTGTGTGTGTTTCGGGCAGATTCACAGACGTCCTTAGCACCTGCACCTGCACCTGCACCGACATAGACACCTGCACAGCACAGCACAGCACCTGCACCGACATAGACACCTGCACCGACACAGACACCGACCCTACCCCGACCCAGTCTTTGACTGCATTTTCTTTAAACGGAAAAACTCTTCTCTATCCTGCTCGTCTAGCTCCGACTGAACGTACCTGATCGTGTTCTCAAGCTTCGGGATAAGAATGTGCTCCAGAGCGTTGACGCGCCTGTTGGTGAGCAGAAGCATCTCATCAAGCATCCGGAAGGACAGCTGCGTGCTGGCAATCTCCACCATCAGCGCCAGCGACGAAATAAACTGCATCCGGCACTCGCTGATGATTTGTCCCGACTGCCCAACAAAGAACATGTTTTGCACCTCTTCCGGGATGGTGTACGCAGGAATGGCCATGCCTGCAATGGTTTGCGCGGTGGCCTGCACGGAGAGCGGAACGTTCTTGGCCTGGTGCATTGCCAGCCGGAGGTCTCCGCCGTAGAACTCGGCCCGCGTGAGCAGGAAGAACGCGCTCTCCATCTTCTTTCCCAGCTCTTTCTTCTTGTTCCAGAGCTCCTGGGCCAGCTCTTTGTGTCTGATCTGAATGGCGTCGCTTTTGCGCTTGATAAGACACTTTCCCTTTTCAGCGCTTTTTGTGCGTGCTTGTAGGATGCCTAGTGTCATCCGCGTGGGAAACACTGGAAGCTTCTGGTCTGTGCCACTCATAAATAAATCTTTATTTTCGGGTTCGGTGTATATGGGTTCGGGTGTGTGTGTGTGTGGGTTGGGGTTGTGGTTGTGGTTGGGTGCGTTGGATGGTCATACACCCGAACCAACCCCAATACTGGCTGTTTCTCAATCAGTCCGCATCTGGCCTAACAGTGTTTGGGCCCAATTCGGCCAAATTGGCAATTGGAGATACTATAAACAAGATAATGGCGATGGTGCCATGCCATTCCCAAAGCCTGGCCCACGCGCCCTCCTAGCACTGCTTTTCGCTGTCTTAGGCTCCTGCGGACGAGAGCTACTTTACAACACTTCTCCCGAACTGGTCCGGCCATACGAGCTCTTTCAAAAGAGCGGCACTGATCTTGATCTGGAGACGCATGGCCACTTTCAGTGGCGCTTCATGCCCAAACAGCAGGGAACAAAGACTCTGCTGCTCAGCCAGTGCGCTCTGGAGGAGATGTCTGACCTGCGGCATGTCCGGTGCACTTTCACCACGCTCAAAATCCACGGGTCCTTTGACTCTGCGGAGGCGGAAAACGAAGTAAGAAAGCTCCACGGGCTGTTCCAGGCTTTTGCGATTGTGTCTGCAGACTGTCTTGTGATTGAGAACATTCTTTTGGAGAGTCCCCCGCAAACGCAAACGCAAACCCGAACACCAACCCAAACACCAACACATCCCGACCCCACACATCCCGACCCCATACATCCCAACCCAACCCAAGTACACCGCCTGGCCATTGGCACCCTAAGGCTCGTGAACATGACCGCCTGTGCCATGGAGACGTTCTTTGGGCTTAGCACCATGGAACACTGCATTCTTTGTCTGAAGATAGACTGCCCCGTGGATGCACAGAGCCTCTCCTTTATTGACCAGGTTGCGTGCCGGAACCTTTTGGACCTTGAAGTCACTGGTCTTCGCAGGTCTTTCGCTCTCGACTGTGCCGTGCTCCGAGAAGGCCGGGTTCTCCGCTGTCTGGTGGTGAGGACGGCTCTTCCAGACGCGGCCGCCCAGGATGCCGCCCCTCCCCAGGTGTCTTTGTCTGGCGACATCGTCCACGCCATTACTTCGAGGGCGTGGCTTGGGATGGAGCTTCCGCTCCAGACATGGAAAGACCTTCCAAAAAGCGACCAAGAGGCCCTCCAGGTGCAGAACCTAGCAATTGCCTGCCCCCCGAACTCTAAGCTTGGGACCGTCCGAACCAACCCGGATCCCACCCAGCCAGGCTGGCTCGACTTCTTGCAGCCCCGGGGCAACCGGCACGTTCAGAGCCTCGCGCTAGCCGCCAAATACATCCCGAGCAGCTACACAGTAAGAACCATCTACGAGCTACTCAAGTGGGCAACCATGAGCTTTTGCGAGCTGCAGCACATAGACCTCCAAATGAAGCTGAAGCCCTACCAGCTAGAAACAATCAGGCTGATGGAGTTCTACCTCCCCGCAGACCCGCAGGTGCAGACCGTCCTCATTGGGGGTGCCAGGTGTTTGCTATTCAGGCCAGATGTTGTTCCGGGCTCGTTTATTTTCTACGTGCCCATTTCGAAGTGGCCTGCCTGGGAGAGCGGAACACTCCGTGAAGAGTTTTGCGAGGCGTACAGGGGGCTAAAAACAGACAAAGACCTCCACTGCTCAGAAAAGCTGAATCTTGATCTGTCGACCATACTCAAAGAGGTTGACCCGGATATGGCATGCCCTGTCTGTCTCGAGTCTTTTTCCGCGCTTTCTCAACCAGCCCAGTCGCCCGCATCGCCCGAAACATCCCAGTCACACCCCCAGACCAACCCAATCCCGAACCCAACCCCGAACCCAATCCCGAACACACCCGAACACATGTGCATCATTGACCACTCAGGACACATCGTCTGCAACAGGTGCCTCGCCCGGCTAACCCAAACAAAGCCCGCAAACGCCCAGCATTTGAACTGTCCCCTGTGCAGAGAGGCCATCCACCAGCCCGAACACACCTACATCCTGGAGGAAGGCCTAAGCGGGGCCTCAAAGCTATCCCGCTACTCCCCCAGGCTTATAACCGTGTACACAAACACGATCTATAGTGTTGAACTGGTTTGCGATCCTGCCCAACCTGCCCAAATCTAGCCCAAACCCACCGCCTCAACTCCTAGGCCAACCCCCAGGTCCAGTGTGACATACCGCGGTCTATTCGCCTAATAATAAACACACCCGCACATATCCAAACCAACCCCACACATCCCGACCCCACACATCCCAACACACCAAACCCAACCCCAACCCGTATGTTTTAAAAATAATTTACTCTTTGTGATTCAGACAGCGAGCCACAAGCCTCCTCCAGGCTCTAACTCGGGAGAGACCATGCCCACAGCAGTGAAACACAGCCGCTGCAAGAAGCCCGCACACCAGACTCTGTGTAAGCCCCGAAACAAGCACCACCGAAAGAATGAAGGGGATTGTCTGTGGCTTGGTTTTGAACACCCCCAGGAACGTTCGAAGCACAATGCCTGTGCCCAGAACCAGCAGAAGCGTGTCAAAGACCACGAATGGGATGTAGAGCGTGTAGCGGTACCCGCCCCAGAAGGCCACGCACAGCCCCACAGCAATGGCCAGAGTGTCCCCCCGCGACTCCGAGCCTGCCCCGTGCAGTGCAATGGTTGCAGTTGGCAGCGCCCCGGCAGACGCCCCAACAAGCGACGTAGCTGCATTAGCCACCGCGTTTGCCAGAAGCTCTTTCCGTGCCGAGGGCGTCTGTCCAAGCGCCTTGGAGGTGGGCGGAAAGTTAATTGGGAACTGCAAAGCGTTAACCACCACGATGCCCAGAATGTTTGGCAGGTGTGCACAGACGGCGGCAACGTTCACCCCTCCAAAGCCCTCAATGCGCGGCAGAACCAAGGCCGCGGGGGCTGAGGGGTCGGAAGCAAACCAGCCCTGCGCAGTCAGAGACGCAAAAGACGCGCCTCCCACCAGCTTAGCCAGATAGAACGCGAGACTCAGGCCGCCCGCAATAAACAGAATGCTGTACTTCCCCACAACCAGGCCCATCTTCTTCAGGCAGTGGGCAGCCACACAGAGCACAACCCCCAGCGCATTGAACACGGCATACACCGCCCACGGTGGCACGCCAATGCTGAGGCCCCCAACTCTCTCGTTGGCAAAGACAATGCAGAGAAAGCCAATAACCACAAAGAGGGCCTGGGAGACCGAGGAAGGAATCTTCTGGAGAGCCTTTTCGGCTCGGAGAGCGAAAAGAGCAAAAAAGACGGCGCTGGTTAGGAGCGCAGCAAGAAACAGCGACGCCAGCATGGTGGGGAGGACTTCCTCGGGGGGAAGGCTCTTTCCCAGCGAGGCGCCTAGAGCCCTGGTGCTAAAGAAGGCCTCGGAGATGGGCGAGGACATTACGCCCGATGTAAATGCGGACAAAGCAAAGAAGACCATCTGGGAGAGGCAGGTGCCCGCAACAAACAGGAGGGTGCTCAGATAGCGTGCGTCCGAGCCGCCAAACATCTCCTTGGCAGGAAACATTCTTTCACCAACAGTTAGGATGTACATAAAGTATAGAACCACGCCGAACGCAACAATAAGACCTTTATATACTATTCTAGAGACAGTGGCTGTGGTTTGACTGGCCACTGGTGCATCTCTTCCACTAGTGTAGAGTTGCATTCGGACTTGTAAAATTTTTCACTATTTAGCTACGCCCCTTTCCCCTCTTTTTTTCGGTTTTCGGTTTTCGGTTTTCGGTTTTCGGTTTTCGGTTTTCGGTTTTCGGTTTTCGGTTTTCGGTTTTTGGAGCTTCGGGGTTTTTGGGACTTTTGGTTTTCGGGCTTCGGGGTTTTTGGGACTTTTGGTTTTTGGGATGTCTGTTTGGTGTGGTTTGGGTCAATAGCAGTGTCAAACACCTCAACTCGGTCTATTTTGTTGATATCATTCTAATTCTATCTATAAATACACCAGGTATGGGCTAGCCACAAGCATGCAAGTATACAACTTTTTGACTTTACTAGCCTTCATAGCCACCATATCCGCCTCAACAATAGAAGCACAGCACAGCACCAAAGAACAGTGCAAGATTACCGGAGCCATAAACAGCTCGGCCTTTGTGGTTGTCAATGCATGCAACCTCAACATGAAAGTTGCCAAAGGAGAGTGCCCAGTCTATGCCAAAAACCCTAACCCAAACCCAAGCCCGAACACACTTGCCCACCCAGAAGCAAGCACAGGCACAGATTTAGCCCCGGGATCAACAACAGCACCAAACATACCATCAGAATCCAACCCAGCGCCCGAACCAGCACCTAGGCCCTCCCCTCCCAAGATGGAAGAGCCAAACGACTTTGTGCTAGACGAGGGCTCTGAGGAAGAGTTCCCTCTCTCGACGCCCGAGCCTTCTCTAAGAAGAAGGAACAGCGAATATGACGACGGGTGCAGATCTAGAGAAACAGAAGCAATCCTTGGAGAGATCTATGAAATGACCAAAATTCTAACCGCCCACATGGACAGGTCGGTGGAAAACGCAATTCATAGATGCCACTCCCTGATAGCGAACGAAAGGAACAGCCCCAGAGCCGAATACATCCCTAGATGAATGGGGCGTTGTTGGCCGATCATGGAAGCCTTCCAGGCCAGATCGATCGGTGGAAGAGCTCTATGAGCAAGCAATAACCCATCCAGCTGGCCATAATCAGGGTTAGTTTGAAGCTAATCAACTAAGCTTCTCAAGTGTATAAATAAAATGCATTTTTGAAAAAGTTGCAGATGACGTTTGTTCGATTTAAGGTTTCTTTTTGTCTCGCAGATAGATGCCCGAAACACTCCAAGATGGTTCGGACTTGCCACACAGACAACAACAAGCACCAGGGGAGTCTAGCCCGAACATCAGGTTGTGTTTGTTTGGATTGGGAATGTGACAGCACAGAACAAAGACGTTCTAACAATCCAACTTTTGTTTATTAGTGTGATATCATCAACAAGACACTAGTCTATAAATACCCCACATTCAGCCACACCTGAACAACATGCAAAGACACGCCTTCTGGCTTCTACTCACAGCTCTTACTACCATCCTGGCCACACAGATGCACGAGACAATCCTTTCCATCAACGAACAAACATCAGAAATCTGCCAAGTTCTAAAAGAGGCACTCGGGGCGTCTTTTGCCGAGCTAGTCCGAACACACTGCTGCTGTCTAGAAAAACATTCACCTGTATCCAACCCAAGCCCCAGCCCCAACCAGAGCCCCAGTCCTAACCCGAAACACAAAGACTCTCTTTTAGGAATTGAGGAAGTGGTTATGATTCAAAGACACATCTCAAACGTGGGAACAGTTCCCTCTGCCAGCACCTCTTCTCGACCATCCACCCTGAACACCGAGCTAATTCGACAACACGCCGCAGCCATATACAACGAGCTAAAGGGGTATATTCTTGCCCTTCTCGAGCACAAGGCAAGGGTGTGTTTTTTACCGGGCGCAATCGAGTTGGCCAATGGGTCTTTTGAGGCATACAACCCTTCTCTATGGAGGTGTCTTCTGTGCAAAGGATGCCTGGGCTCAGAGCCTGGTTAGTTCGGGGTTCCGGGGTTCCGAACACTAACCCTACAAATAAAGACCACATCTAAAGACACAGCCAAAGACACATCTAAAGACACAGCCAAAGACACAGCCAAAGACCACATCTAAGGACACAGCCAAAGACCACCGCTAAAAACAGCCCCATTCTACATGGACCCCTACTGAGCCACACCCCGACCCTGACTATGGTATAGTGAATATTTATTACGTCTGTATCTCAGGTACCCAAGCACACCATACCACGCCCGCACTAATAGTTATTGAACAGCACAAACCTCTTGTAGTAGGACAGGGAGGTGATGTAGTTTGCCAGGTTTCTTTGTATGTTTGCCAAGTCAAAGAGCTCACTCCCCATCTCCATGTTAAGAATGGCGTAGTAGTTTGCCATCAGAAGACTGTACTCGCTTCTCCAGTTCTCTGACGGGGCTGTTGGAAAACATTCCTCATTCAGTGTTCCATTAGGCAGAAACACTTCTGTGCCATCTATCCGGCAGTACTCCTCTGAGGTGGTGAAAAAGGCGCCAAAGAACTCGTCTTTGAGAAATGACACAGACGGCCCCTTTGGTGCAATTGGGGTGATGGCTGAGCACAGAAGATTGGTTTCGCGGACTTTCTCAGCTAGTTGCTTGTCGTGGTTGGCAGTTCTTTGTTTCTTTATGTGTTCTCTCTGCAAGACATCCATCCGCTTTTCATACGCGTCCAGGACTGGCCGGCCCTTGGCCAGCATGTAATTAAGGGTGTTGTTTCGAAAGCCGTGGACGTATGTGCGCTCTGGCGAGATGTTGTCAGCCCCTGCATCGAGGATATAGTCGAACAAATTCCTGATCTTGTAAAGAAGCCTGGTTTTGCGAACTTCTTTCTTTGTCTCCAGAATCGGGTCGCCCTCAAGAACCTTCTTGTAGATAACGCTTGCCAGAAAGTAGCCAACATCTTCCATCGTTCTAAAACAGGCGTTTGTGCTCCGGGAAATCTGGGAAAAGGTATCAGGCCCAATATCAAGGTCTCTGATTTGGATGAAAACGTCCAGAACAACTTTATGGCACTCCCGAACCCTCTCCTCTCTTGGCTTTTTCTCTTTTACCTCATCCATCTGGACCAGAAGTCTTTTCACCTCGTCATCGTATGTTCCCATTGCCTCAGAAAAAGAGATAGGTATTTGAATCAACGCGCCCCATCATTCTGATTGCCAGCAGGTGCTTGATCACCAAAAGAGGCCTATTTTATCAAGAGCTACACCCGAACACAAAAACTTTTCCTGAGCTCCGCTCAAACCCACCCCAAACACCCCCAAGGACACCCCCGCCCCCTCTTATAAGCTACAATGTTTCATGAAGCGTGCGCAAATAGAAGGGTCTTTTGTGAAACCATGTCAGAAACAGACCATAAATAACACCGAGGTAATCAGATCAGATGAAGGTAACAGAAAAGATGGTTCTTTTTTTGGTGGCTGCTGTTCGCATGGCCGAAGCAAGACAATGTCGCAAGGATCAGTTCAACAAGATTCAGGCAGATAACCACAAAGCTTATGTAAATGCGAACACATTTAAGCCCTGGCCCAAAGATGCTGCAGGGCAACAAAACATGGACTCTCTCTGCCAAAAAGGATTTACCTGTATTCCCAACACCTATGTTTCGCCCCCTGAGAAGCCCTGGCCAACCCGCCCAGATCCCGATCAGTCAAAACAGCCTATAGTGAAGAATAAGAAGTTCAGGTCCAAGATCCATGCCCCAACGGTTTTGCAGGAGGGGGGGTGCCTAGGCCTTGACGGCTTTGACCAGGTAGGCTTCCGGTCAGTTATAAGCAACCTCTACATGGCCGCATGCACCGACTGTGTGCGTGCCACCCAGAGAACACTTGCCATTGTCTACTCTTCGTTCGACAACAGCCTGGCCAAGTGGCAGTTTGTCCGTTACAATGGAGTCTGTGCGATAAAGAACCTTTCTACAGACAAGTACCTAACCAGGTGTGCCCATTGTGTTCCAAACGTCTTCTCCACCATGCTTTCTCTCCACGAGACCAGCATTGATGACAACAGCACCGAGGGGCTCTGGGAGGTCATTAGAACAAACAATGGGTACTATCAGTTCAAGGCGGCCGGGGGCATTGAGTACCTATCTCTCTGTGAAGGGTGTTTACAGTCCATGTCAACCACCACCACGCCAGCCGCTTTGCTCCCAATTTCATCCACAGCAAAACAAACCAACTGGTCGATTGAAGTAGATAGAAATAACCACAAACTAAGATAATGGTAGAATGGGTCACCGAGTTTTATCTAATGCTGGGCTCTGCTTCCCTTATCAACGCTATCTTTTTGCACAGGGCATTATATCACGATCACACAACCCGTGCTGGCCCAAGGTCCAATAAACTTTTTAACTAGTTTTTCAGGTTTTCGTTTTCGTTTTCGGGGTTTCGGGGTTTCGGTTTTTTCGGGGTTTCACCACCCGAGCACCCAAAACACCCGAACACTAACACACTAACACAAGCACAACAAGTATGCGACCACGGGAAGAGTTATGTTGTCGTTAAGCCTGGTGGTGTACTCCGCCATTCCAAGCACCAAGTAGTAAACAAAGGGGTACCTAACCCCCATGCACGAAAGAACGGCCATCGCTGCCACTGCGCCCATCAGACTGCCCCGAAGACTCTTGTAGCTTCCCTTGTCCCGAACAAAGAACGAAGCCACCCCGTCCACAATGCAGACGGAAGACAGCACAAAAAGGAAGCTGTCCCGGCCCTTTTGGAAGTAGACTAGCTCAAGGGGCAGAAAGCAGCCGCAAAGAAGCAGAACGTGCGACAGAACCCCCCTCCGGTCCCTTTCTGAAATAAACGCTCCAAACACCGATCTGTGGGTAAGCGTCTTCTTTAGCACGCGGCTGGCTATGGCAAACAGTTTGTGCATGCTAAGGAACAGCCCCAGCGCCCAAACTGACTGTTTCTGTAACAGATGCACCGGCGCACAGGCAAAGTACCCAAAAGCTGCAAAGTGGAAAAGCTTTCTCCGCAGATTCACCGACACCCGCTCCCCCCTCCTGCACAGCACAACCTGCACCACCGCAAGCGCCCCAAGAAAAGCGGCACACCCGCACCATCCCTGCACGTCTTCTTGTTTCTGTCCCGAAAGGAGGCCCCGAGCCTCCCCCAGTACCTCTGCAAGGATGGGCCGAAGGGCTGTCCCCAGAGGCACCAGCTTACTGAACCCAAGCACCCCCAAAAAGATGCCCTGGGCGTTTTCCGACACAGAAAGAACTCGGTGGAACACGCCCCCAATAACAACCAGCTCCTGTCTGCTGAAACACGCAGCAAGCGGTGAAACCAGCGCAAAAACCAGTAAAGGAACCACGCCAGCCCCACTCGCGCCTGCAGCAGGCGCAGCTATTTCCAGCAAAGAGGCAGCAACCACAATTTCATCAACGAGGCTTTCACGGACCAGGCTATGCACCCACCGCGCCCATTCTTGTCCTCTGCTCCTCTGAAACATGTTTCACAAAATCAAAGAAAGTGTCTAGAGAGAAATACGCCAGCATGAAAATGAAAGCACAAACCGTAGTGTTTATCGGAGCATACATCGGTGTGTTTTATGCTGCCTCACTCGGAATGAGCTTCTTCTCGTCGTACCTCCTCTCCAAAAACAACTACAATTTCCGCTTTCCTCTGTTTATTGCCTCAATGTACAACCTCATCCACTTTGCTCTGGCTCTTCTCTGCATTCTTCTAGCAAAGCGGTACAAGCCCCTGCGCATGACCATGGAGGCCACCGTTCCCCCTCTTGAGTGCGAGTGGGCTGGGTCGCCTCTTGAAACATCGCCCAAAAACATCCTCAGCGGGACTCCTGCGCCATCTACGCCCGCATCTACGCCCGTCCAGGTCTCTACCCCCCGAAAAGCCCCGAACCGAAACGTCTTCCGAAAGGTTTTCGACTTCTTTGAGGAAATGGGCACTTTTAACCAGTGGGTGGTTCTGTGCTCCCTGGCAGGCTCGGTGGACACGGCGTTTTCGGGGTACTCTTTGCGGAAGGTGCCTCTCGCCTTCTTTACCATGCTTAAGTCAAGCACCCCGGTCTTCATCCTTTTCTCGCGGTTTTTGTTCCGCTTGGAGAAGCCTACCTTTTCTCTGGCCTTCATCATCATCACCATTGCTTTTGGCATCTTCCTTACCTCAATGAACACCTCGGTGGAGTGCAACAGCGGCGACGCCCTTATGATTATCGCGTCGTCCGTGATGGCCGGGTTTAGGTGGGCGTTTGTTGAGTACTTCATCAAGAACAACATGCTAAAGCAGAACCGCTCGATTATTCACAGCATATGCATACTCTCACTCATTATGGGCGTCTTCCTCTTTATCGGGTTTGTTGCTTTTGAGGGGGTGCAGGACTTCCTCGCTTTTGAGGGCTTTGCTACCCTGGAGTCAACGCTTTTCTCCGTCTTTCTTATTCTGGCTGGGGCCTTTGTTACCTTCTTCCTTTGTGTTTCCGAGTACCTGCTTATCTCAAAAACAAGCGTTATCACCCTTTCCATTGCAGGGATTGTCAAAGAGCTTATGATTGTTGGCATTTCCATACAAAAGGGCATGGTCCATCTTACCACGACCAACATTGGGGGGCTGGTCCTGGCCACCATTGGCATATGCCTCTTCACCTTCCGAAGCAGCATATTCCCCCAAACCTCGCCCGAACAGAGCACCTCAGCGCCCAAGGAGGCCGCGGAGTTTGAAACGGACGAAACAGTAACAACGGACATCGACTCCTCCTCCTCCCAGCACCCAGTGCTCACAGTAGCCTAGTTTATTCCTTTCCTACAGCAGCACGTGCCAGAGCTCCAGGTGCCTGACCCCGAACTTGTCCTTCAGGCTCAAACGCTCGTTTTTGAAGGTGTCAACTGGATGCGACTGGCCCTGGAGCATCGTTTGGTTCAAAAGCAGGCCAAAGCGTCCGTGGCTGCACCCGAACGCAATGTAGCTTTTTTTCGCCATAATATAGAAGCCCTTTTCGTCCCCGTCTGCGCTGTACACGTTCAGCATCGTATTGAAGCTGCCTGAAGGGTTCTGGTCCCTGGGGGTTTTGAACACAAAGAGAGCAGTGCTTGGAGTTCCAAAAGGGGCTGTTTTGTACACCATTCTGGTCGTAAACACAGCACCAAAGACTCTTTCATACTCGCTTTCACTGGCGCCGTCTTCAAGACAGACAAGCACGTAGCATCCATTGCTGGGTCCTTGCTGGGCGTTGGCCATAAGCGTGCTTAGTGCGTATCCGTGGACGTCTGTGGAGTAGACAAGCGACCATCCAGAGGATCCAGGAACAAGCGAGTCAATTAACCTCATCTTAATCTTTCTTATCATTGTCATGCTCATAGTCACAGAGTCTATTTCTTTTCCTTTGTAGGTAAGGTATCTTCTGGAAAGCTCTGAGTCTTTCAAATCAACTGATCTTCTTCTTTTTATTAAATTGTCTAAACAATCCTCTTCTCTGTGCGTCATCTCCTCTCCTCTTTCTTGCATTTTCTTTTTCAAAAGTTATCTGGTATGTGTGATCGGGTTAGGTGATTGGGCTGTGTGGCAGATCGCATCAGAGACAATCAAGAAACAGACTCTTTATTTCTGGCAAGTGCAAGCGCACCCGCACTATCCTACAACCACGCGGTTGGGCTCTGGGGTGATTTCAATGTTCCCAATCAGGTTTTGAATGGTTTTGCTCGCGCGCTCTTCCTTGGTGAGGTTGAAGCTCTCAGCAAACACCTCAAAGGGTATGCGGTGCCCCAAAAAGATGGTTGCATACTCCCCAATAAAAGATCCAAGCAGTACGTAGTCGCTGTAAAGCATTGACATTATGGTAGGAGGTGGGGGGGCTGTCTGGGTGGTTCGGGCCGGGGAAGTGGCTGGTGTGTTGGTGCTTCGGTTGGGGTACCCATTCTCTGACTTTATGAGCAGCTCAGCTATAACGTCCACAAAGGCCTGGTACTCCGTGGGCTTCATCTCCCCGCTAAAGAACGAGGCTGCATAGGTGTTAATAACCCGGTTGGTGAAAACTATGGCGTTGTGGCTGATCTTTAGCTTGAAAATGCGGTCAAGCGACGTGGCTAGGCTAGTCGTGTTGTCTGCAAACCCGAAAAGGAAAGGATTGCTGATTTTGTTTTTCAGCATCCCAGCCATCGCCTTCTTAAGGTCCAGACTTGCCGAGGGCACCAACACTTCGGCGCTCTCTGGAATGTTAATGCACCCCAAGCCCTCCGAGTCTACCACCCTCCGCGCCCAAAGTCCTTCGTTAAACTTGGATATGTACCCCGCTTTAAAGAGTCCAGAGAGCTCAACTGGAGCCTCTTTGTTCCTTTTCACCAGCTGGAAGATGTTGTAGGCGCACAGAGACAGTAGCACAACCAAAGACACGATGTGGAACATATGCTCTTTCCTAAGCTTTCCTCCCCACTTACGCTCCATCGCTGAAATAAAAATTTGCCCTCTCTGGCTTATAGCTCAGTCTTTTTATTGAAAAACACCCAGCCCTGCCCCCGCTTAAAGAGTGGCAATAAAGGCCTTCTTCTCTTTAAGAGAAGCTCTCAGGTCCTCCAAATACGCAGCTTCTGGAAGGGCTGCGTTGGTGATTGTTGGCGTAAAGAGCGAGTAAACAACGACTCCTCGGTTGTCACTAACGACCTTTGCACTGATATCTTCGGACATAAGCTTGGCAAAGCCGTAAGCAATAGCGGTGGATAGAGCAGTTGTTCTCTTTTCAGCCTCCCCCTGTCTTGTGGCAAGCGATTCGCCCCTGCTAAACGTTTCCTGGTCCACGTCCAGAGTCAAGTAGTAGACCAGGTAGGCTAGTCTAGAGTATCCAAAGGCTGAAGGGGTAGAGTTTTTTCCGTAGATCATTTCGCTGAAGAAGTTAGTGGCCAGGTTTGCTGGCAGGTCATTACCCTTTGGTTTTTTCATGTGCTTGATCATGTACTTTATGTCGTCGTTGAGTTTTGTGGTAGAGGCCTCTCCTTCTACACTGGCAGAAGTCTGTCGTTTTTCCGTGTCCATCGCTCTAAGAATCTCGGTAAGGTCTTCAATTGCTTGGGGTGATGGGGTTGTGCCATCGAACTTGTACTCGGCGTTTACACTGATAACTTTGTTCATGAAGTCGATAACTAGAGGTGCAACTGTCTTAAAAGTTTTCTGCTCTGTCGTAGTCATTGATTTGTATGCCTTGGTAATGGCTTCTTTAACTGTTTTAGTTGTCATTGGCTCCATGTAGAGAGGGCTGTTGCTGGTTTTAATGTAGTCCATGATTTCCTTCTCGGGTGTGTCCTCTTCGTAGTTTCCCTTAAGCCCAACAGCTTTGTTTGTATCGGCTTCAGTGAACGCTTTACGAAGCTTTAGGAACACTTCCTGGTTGGGGAAGCCTAGTGTAAGATAGAATTTAGTTCCTCTTGGCATGTGTTCGCCGTACTGATCGTTAAAGTACGTTGTGAAAATCTCTTTAGTCTCAGCGGTTACTCCCCCGCCACTTGGTAGCTTTCCAATTCTTTCCTTGAACATTGCATCGTCTGCACCCTCTATTCTCCAGGAGTAGAAGAATGTTCCCATTGTGTCTTTATCAACGAGATAAAACTTGTAGTATGCAGTTGCTATGACGTATGCCATAACCGCAAGGCCCAAGCCTGATGCTCCAAGATAGAACATGGCTTTTTTGTTACCTTTTGGTCTGTGGATCTGTGTTGTTTGCTGTGTCTGCATGGCCATGTGAAAAAAAATCTTATATTTATGAAAAAAAACTATTGGCAGAAAAAATTATTGGCAGAAAACTATTGGCAGATTCCTGGCCCAATGATTGTTCGGGTTTTCGGGTTTTCGGGGTTTGGGTTTTCGGGGTTCTGGGTTTCGGGGTTTGGGTGGTGTGGTAGTAGGGTAGCGCGGGGTAAGGTAGCGTAGTGATACTAGGGTTTGTTTTTTGACATGTCACTATTCTTATCTTTGTTTTTGACCTGTTTTTTGGTCTCACCACTGTCCTTGGTCTGTTTTTGGGCCTTGTCAGTGTCCTTGGTGCTGGTACTGTGTACGTCCTTGGTCTCTTCTTTGGCCTGGTCAGTGTCCTTGGTGCTGGTACCGTCCTTATCCTTGGCCTTATGCTTGGCCTGGTCAGCGTCCTTGGCCTCATCCTTGGCCTGGTCAGTGTCCTTGGCCTTATGCTTGGCCTGGTCAGCGTCCTTGGCCTCACCACTGTCCTTATGCTTGGCCTGGTCAGTGTCCTTGGCCTGGTCAGCGGCCTGTTCATCACCCTCGCCAATATCCTCGCCCTCGCCTACAAAGTCGAATAGTGTTCGATCTCTTCGGGCGGGAGGCTTCTTTTTGATCAACTTCTTGACTATCGGGTTTTCAGAGAGGGCTTTAACGCTTTCGATAAGCCCTGGAGCCACCTGGACCACTTTCTTGGCCTTGTCAATGGCAGCATCTAATTCCGAAACTTTTTGGTAAAGCCCTTCAAGCCCGCTTATAGCCTGGCCATCGTTCTGGTGCTTGAGGGTGTTAATGGCTGAAAGAATCTCTGCAGTGTGCTCTTTCTGCTGCTCCTTGGTGTGTGCTTTTTCAACCTCTAGTATCTGATCGTGGGGGTCTTCTATCATCCTCCACCCCAATCTTTGTCTTTAAATCTTTTTTTCTGATTGGCTTATAATGTGTCTATCAAATAGGAGCAGAGATATGAGCTCTCTCTGGAGCAAAGGTTTTCGGGTGCTTGGATGGATGAGGAGAAAAGCAGTATACCTTGGACTTTCTCCACTCTTTGCCCTTCTTGCTCCACACCCTCCCACGGGGTCTCTAATGGTGCTGGTCTCCTGGGTCTCTTTGGTCTTTGATAGCTCCTTGCTTGCCTTTGGGTCAATTGGCGTGTTCTGTGTTGTTTACGGGAATCTTATGGCTGGGTTCTTTATGAACACCTACCTGAAGCACCACATCGTCTCTCTCCTGATTATTTCTGTCTCGTTTGTTTTCTGCTACCTGGAAAACTATCTCCTGAACGGCTTCATTCTCGTTAAGCCAACTGAGTTACCTGAAAATCCTTCTTTTCGCAAAAAAGCCTGGCACACGGTCCTTGCCACCTACCGGCAGTTTGCTAACCTGCTCGGGCTCGGGCTAGTCTCTATCTGCCTCTTCTCTCTTTACTTTTTCTTCCTTGCCAGTGGAAGCATGCTCTGGCTGTTTGTGGGCATGGTCCTCCTGCTGCACCTGGCCAATGTAGACTCAATTGCTGCGGCCAAGCAAGCCCCTCCGCACACGGAGCACGGTACGCTTGCTGTTTTTTTAATGCTCCTCGCTTTTCTATCGGCCACCACAAGCCTAACCCGCGGCCTGAGCCTGGATCTATGCGCCGGGTCCGAGGAAAAGTGGTACTATACCATCTGCCGCGTCTACTACTCGCTTCTTTCCATATTCTAGCTCGGCTGCCTCCTTTATTTTTTCTTCTGTTTTTCTCTTTATGAAGCACTTAGAGGAAGAAACAGAGCGGGTACCGCACGTGCTTGACGAGCTCTTCGGTAAAATTGACTCTCTAGAGGAGCACATTCCCGCATTTTTAAATGAAGACTCAGAAATACTCGGCAGCGATCCACAAAAGCTCCAGCTCACCCGCAAGCTCTCACAGAAAGAGAAAACTCTTCTTGCCACCCCACCAGCCAAAAGATCGTACACCGTAACGTACGCCGTTGAAGAGGAAGTTAGAGTCACAACAACCCCCGACGGTCTAAGAGTCGATTACGAGGAAACGGAGGAGCTTGGCGCAGACGAACCAATCGACTGGGACATCAAGGTAGACGGCACCGGGTACTTTGACGCCAAAGGAAACTACGTGAAACAGGAGGAGGAAGACTCAGAGTCCGACCAGGACGACTGGATTACCGTCAAAGGGTCCAAAACAAAGAAAAAGAAGACGCCCGTTGAAGAGCCCCTCAGCTACACCGCCGTTCAAAACATCACCCCCCCAAATCCAAAGAAAGTCCATGCCAAGACGACAGTTACCCAAGCATCAAAAACCGATCCAGATACCGACAGTGAAGGATTCACCACGGTTAAGGACAAGAAGGCGAAGGCTAATAAGTTCAAAAAGTAGCCGCGTAATAATAAATGAACAATAAAGGGTTGCTGCTTCTGTCCCGGTCTTTGCGGTTAGCCCCGCCGACGCCTATAAATTCTTTTCATTTTTTAGCCCCAGTCATTTAGTTCTAATAGCCTTGCCGGGTGCTGTGGAGCGAGCAGACCACGTCTAGAACAGTCTGCGGCCAATGCTGTGGCAGGGGTGCTTGACCGCGCCATACGCTCCACCCATCCTTTCTCAATGAAGAGACCTGCGTTTGCCTGATCGTTTGATGAGAAACAATGCTACCTTAAACAACTCTGAGAGAATTATATCTTAAACACTTGGCCACGGTATGCCGCGGTGCGGTACGTGGTGCACGGTATGCCATGGTGCACGACCGGGTGCACAAAAGGATACTTTTTTATTTTATCAATGCATAAGGATGGAAATGAACCAGATCAGCTAGGAGCCGACGAAATAGATAAGTACTGGGAGAGTCTTGGTCTTATCCTCCAGATGGAAATCAACGATGAAACGACCACAAAAGAGGTGGAGCATGCTTTTGGGTCGTGTGAAAAGGAGAAGTATGCTACCCTTGCTTCACAAATACTCTCATACGCAACAACTATTGGATGCGACAAAAGACGAAAGAATCGGGTTATCTTCTCATCTGTTATCACGGGTGTATACTCCGTACTTCTTGCGTCTTCTCCAGACATTCCTTCAGCACTCATTCACTACCTTGGAGAGAGAACGAGGGATGTTGAGAAGAAGGTGAGAAAGACAGCGGTAGGTTTTGTGCTTAAACACGCAGCGACCTTTGGGCTAGTTCGGGTGAGAAAGATAGCTAAGGGGATGATTGATCTGATGAAAAACAAGCAAAGAACTACCCGAGCGCTGCAGATTGACTTGATCTGTGCAAACACTGAGCAGTTTCTTTTACTTCTCTCTCCCGGGGACACTCCAATGCTTCTAAAAACTCTTGCCACTGTGCTTGAGTACTCAATGTCTCTGCCAGCCCCCGATACCTACGTTGCCAAAAAGCTTTTGGAAATACTCTCTGCGGTGGCTGCGCATAGAAGGCTTAAACTATCTGCAGTGGTTGATGTACTTGGTGCCTGTTCGCTCGAGCAGCTAAAGTCTTCAAGAACCATGAAAATGCTTACCAAAACCTTTGACGAGGACATTGCTTCTGTAGCTTACTGCAAGGTCCTCCAACCAAGCGCTCCACTAACTTCCTCTCCACTACTGCACTCGAACCTGAACTATCTTCTTCAGTGGGGCATTTGCCACCGGAAGAGTCTGTTCACCAAGTACACTGCTTATGTTGAGCAAGAAATGCCTCTTCTAGCCAAAACCTTTATCATTGGGTATCTAATGGACAGCCCCTTCCAGAACAGCCACTCCCTCTATGCCCAGTGGATTGGAGAGATTCTCAGCCAGACCTTGGCCCAGACCCAGACCCCGTCCCCGTCTCCAAACGCCACAGTCCCGAAAACCCCGAACATCCCGGACATCCCGAACATCCCGAAAACCCCGAACCTTGGAAAAAAGCCAGTAGAAAAACTGGCAAACGAGAAAATTTTGTCACACGGATTGTCTATCTACGCCAAATGTTTAGAGAGGCACTGGGTGGGTGTTGACCTCTTCTGTGCCACTGCTGAGAAAGTGTTTGAGAGTGGGTGCTGTGCCTCTGCGGTTCTCGTTCTTTTGGAGAAGCTTGCCCAGACTCCAACACCTGAAATAGAAGAGCTGATTCGAAAAGTAGGCATTCTTGCATCTACAAGTGTTACAGATACCCAAAGCTTTGTAAAATACCTCAATCCTCTTCTCTACCTTGATGGCATCACGCTCAAAGCCATCATCAACTCTTCAAACATTACCAACTTCTACTTTTTGCTGTGGTACGTCTACTGGAAAAAGAACCACCCAACAGCACAAGACCCCCACCCAGCAACCCCCGAACCATTAATTGCTTCAATCGAGATATCTAAGATCGCCCACAAAGAATTCGACGTTTCCTTTGAGTTTTGTGTGCTTATCTGCTCAGTAAGAGAAACTACATCCCCCACCCAGTCGCTAATTGACATTGACCAGAAGCTACAGGCAAGATTCGCTGAATACTTCAGCGACGCCCTCGAGGGCATAAGAGCCTCCAGAGAATGCCTCAAAACACACTTCCCCGAGCTAATTGCTTCGTTCACCACCCTTCTATCACCCCTTGAGAGCCGAGAGTGTGGCGAGCATAAAACGGCAACCACCATTGTTGCCAGGAACGGAGGAACCATAGTCACTCTACTTCTCTATCTAATGAACAGTGAGGAGACCTACACCCGCCTGCTTCTTCTGCTTAAGGTCGTTCAACCCAGACTTCCACCACTCTCCCCAAAAGACCTTGAGAGAATGAGCGAGTACGGCATTCTTACACCCAAAACAGCCAAAAAGTATCAAAGGTTCACTGCCCTACACACCCCCCTCCTCGCCCAGGACACTGGAGAAATATCAACACTCACCGAGCTATCTATTTCCACGAACTTAGATACAAACATCATCGAAGGACTCTCAAAGATTGAGGAAAGGGGTTAGTCTCCCACCAAGCCCCCCACACGCCCTCTCCCTCTTCCCACAAACACCCACCCCGAAAAACACCCTAAACTGTTTACCTTTATTTTACTGGTACGGCACGGTACTACGGCATTACGGTATGTCCTAGTATTAGTATGCAGGCTTTGTCTTGAACTTGCATCCGTCAGTGAGCTTGGCCTTTCCTCCCGTTGGCTTAGCAATTGCAGTTAAGCAGGACTTGCAAAACACTGGTGTCTGGCAGTGAGAGAAAATAACAGTCTTCTTCTCGCAGGTGCCGCATTTGATGTCTATGTAGTATGAGTTTGGTGTTGGTATCAACCTCTTCTTCTTGCATGTCCTAGCTATTATCTCGGGCGCGGGGTACTTTAGTGAGTTCATTTATGCAGGGTGTAAAAATAAAAAGAGAAAAATAAAACCACGCTTGGACTACCAGACCACCCCGAACTAACCCTTCCCAACAAAAACAACTAAACCGTCACCAGAAAGAGCTGCTTTTAGAGCACACCCCAGAACACGCTCTGAAACGGTTAGGAACATTTGATGGACCATCTTAATAAAATCACTCTTATCACAAACGGCTACCCCGGGGGGGGAGAGGGGGACGGTAGCTTTGTGCGTCTTTGGGTCAAGCACCGGCAAGGGCGAGAAGTGGAAGTACCACGGGAAGACCGCGCTAAAAAAGGCGGTGGTAAAGGCTTCTGCCGTTTCCACCCGAGCGAACACCCCGCTAGAAACGGCCTCCTCGGCCACCTTCTCCCCAAGCAGCTGCCCAAAGACTGAGCACCCGTCAGGAGCTGCGCGTGCCTCCTGGAGAATGCTTCCAAGAACGAGCATGACTGTTTGCTGCTCTTTCTCGTCCGCCAAATATTCAGACATTTAATTGCAATTGCAAAATTCGCAATGTTCCTTAGGGTGGGGTTAAACGTGTGTTCTGAAGAAACATGTTTGAACAACCGAGAAATCATCGTGTCCTCGTGCAAAGCCGTTCGGATGAAGATCTTTTCCTACTGCTCAAGATGTACTGAAAGTGGATTTGACTATGTCTACACCAATGACGTCTTACAGGAAAGAAACGGGGAGTACCAGAAAACAAGCACCCGGGTGAACACCCTCCTGGAAGAGTCGCTGTTCATTCAGCGCGTGGGAAAGAAGCGGGCAGGTGCGGGGGGTGTTCCTCCAATTGGCGTCTTCACCCGGAAAGAGTATCTCCCAAACGATGAGATAGGGTTTATTGGGGGAGTCATTCTCAAGGCAAGCGTTCAGAAAGGAGCCCTTGCTAAAAGAGCCACGCGCTCTTGCAGGAGCTTCATTCTCAGAGAAGACGATCTTATTATTGACTCCAGGCGCATAGGCAACCTTTCCCGGTTCATTCGGAGGTCGTGCAGGCCAAACGTTGGCATTGCCATTGCTTCGTTGGACGACGAGTGGAAGACGCTTCCTCCCCTGAAGAAGGGCCACGACCTGTCTTTCTCGTGCCAGGCCAAGCTTTACGCCCTCTCAAAGATTTACCCGAACTCTGAGCTTTTCGTTGACACAAGGTACTCAGCACGAGAGAACGAAACATGGAGGTCTTCCAACTCTCTCCTCTCGCTTTCCGAGTACCAGGACAGCTGCGCCTGTGTCTCCAAGGGAAGGTGTCTCTTTTGCTCGACGTACACTGGCGAGTCGTTCAGGCCGCGGGTGTCCAACAACACAACCATTTCAGCGATGTTTGTGAAAATGCACCAGTACATTGAGCGACAGACCCTTCCCCCCCTTGACTACCCCATCCACATGCAAACCACCTGTACTTTTATCCACGTCTAAGGATTGCTGGTGCCATACCACAGCACTCAATAAAAATGTGTCCCGGTGTCTGGGTCCTGGGTCCAGTTAGTTCGGGTTCCGTCCCATTTTTATTCATGAACGCAGAGAAGAGGATACTGCAGGAGAGAGAGAACTGGAGGAAGGAGAGACCGTTTGGGTACGTTGCTAAGCCTTTGCCTGGAAAGGACGGGTCTCTCAACCTGTTCGCGTGGGAGTGCTCCATTCCCGGGCCTGAGGACTCTCCTTTCCAGGGACATACCCTGCACTTGTTGGTAGACTTCTACCAGGACTATCCCGCTTCACCACCAAATGTCAGGTTTACGTCGAACGTCTTCCACCCGAACATCTACAGCGACGGCTTTGTCTGTTTGGACGTTCTTTCTTCGGAGTGGAGGCCTTCAATGAACATAAAAAGCATTCTTCTGGCTCTGTACGACCTCATATCTTCCCCAAACACCGAGTCACCAGCTAACAATGAAGCAGCTACAGTCTATGCCTCTAACCCCAGCACCTACATTAGAAAGGCCAAACAGGCCTTAGAAGCTGGGAGAAAGGGAAATATCCCCAAAAAAAGAAGAAATGGGCTCTAGACCCCGCTAAAAGGTCTTTTCTACAAATGGGTAGATGCCTAAGGCTATTTATGTCTGTCACGGGAGATATTTATGCTGAAATGCCCAGTCTACCGAGCGTGGTCTCTTTTATTCATTTTTATTTTTATGCAGACAACCTACTGCCATAACAACATGCCTCAATCTGACCCGATCCAAGCAGTAGCCACAACCAGGGATGCAATGAACATCCTCTCCAGACTTCCCAACAAACAGCTCGTTGTGATAGTGTCTTCTAAACACTGTAGACCTTGCGATGTCTACAAAGCCACCCTAGCCCAGTTCTTAGTCGACAACCCGAACTATACCCCCGCATTTTCTATTTGCACGGTAGATGAAACGACACAGGCCAGCGCCCCAGACTTTATCCCGAAACAACTATCCATCAGACAGGTGCCTACCACCCTCATAGCCAGTCTCAGCAATGGCCAGGTCGTATGGAAGCAGGTTAGTGTAGGACCCCTGGACGTTCGTGGGATTCAGCAGCTCTGTGGTTTTCTAGGCCTGTGGTAGTTAGGTTTAGGAGCAGCCACACACAAGGCACCCGAACCAACCCGAACTAACCGAACACTAACCCGAACTAAATAAAAAGAAAGTTACCTGATGCCCCCGTCCCTGTTCCTGCCCCCGTCCCTGCTCCTACCCCCGCCCCTGTTTCTGCCCCCGTCCCTGATCCAAACCTTGGCCCGAACCTTGGCCCAAACCTTGACCCCGGCCACCGAATGTCTCAACCAGAGCACACCCGTTTTGCAAATTTTGCTAACATGAAGTTTGAAGTGTCTGTAGCACCAATGGTGGGCGTATCTACCCCAGAGTATCGAAAGTTCATGCAAATAGTCTCCCCAGGGTCTTTGGTGTTCACTGAAATGGTTGTGGACACTTCGCTTATCTATATGAGCAGCTCTGTGCTGGAAAGAAAAATAGGCCTGCCCTCGCCGCAGTGCGTCCTCCAGGTGGGAGGGTCTAACCCGGAAAGTCTCTCAAAGGCAGTGGCCCGTGCAGTCGCCCTTGGATACCGCCAAGTAAACCTGAACTGTGGCTGCCCCAGTGACCGGGTCCAGAGTGGAAGGTTTGGTGCTGTGCTAATGAAGAGGCCCAAAGACATCGCTGAGATAGTTCAGAGGGTCTACGTGGACACTGGGGTTGTAATGAGTGTGAAGTGCCGCGTGGGCGTTGACAACACCGAAACGTACGCCACCTTCAAGGAAATGGTCCAAACCATTGCAGAGCTCTCTCCGTGCCGAACCTTCTACGTCCACGCGCGCTCCTGCCTCCTCAATGGTCTGTCCCCCGCGGAGAACAGGTCCATACCCCCGCTGAAGTACCACTACGTCTTCCAGCTTAAAAAAGACCTGCCCCACCTAAGGGTTATTCTTAACGGAGGCTTGCGGCAAATAGAAGAGATTGCAGCAGTAAGAGAGTCTGTTGATGGAGTTATGCTTGGAAGAAAGCCGATGGACGACCCCATGTTCTTTGCCCGAATAGAAGAAAGCATTCTGCAACGCGCTCCAGTTTCTATCTCAGTGGCCATCCAGGCCTACCTCAAAACCTTACCTGAACGAGTTTTTGAACGAGAAAGGTTTTTTGTACTTGACGCGCCGAGCCAGCCCCCCCAGCCACCCGCCACACCCGAACACACACCCCACCTATGCACCTATGCAGACCTAAAGCCAATTGAACCAGCACTTCATGGACAGAGAGGGTGCAAAGAGTTTAAAAGAACCATCTCAGAGCTAGCCCGGAGAAAAGCGCCTGTCACAGACATATGGCCCAGCATTAAAGGCTTTGTCGGCGGGGTGTCGGTAAGTGTCGGTATGGGAGGGTAGTGTCGGTATGGGGCGGTAAATGTCAGGATAGTATCCAAACAAAGCCCCTACCCGAATTCTATCTAATAAGGTTAAATAGACTTCTTGAAATAAATGAAAGACATACAGAAGCATAATGAAAGGTGCACCATCACTGTTTTGGGTGTTTTTGCTGATGGGGGCTGTGCTCAGCTACTACATCGACGAACAGTACGTGGAAAGCGCCGTGGATGTTACCCTGTGCGAGGACAAGGGCATGCGCACGTTTCTAAGCTTCACTTTAGATGGGGTCGAGTACTCCGCCGTGATAGAACGAGAGATAGAGCAGAGGTTTAGTCTTGAGTCGTACGTAACGCTTACCTCCGTTTACTCCAAGAAGCACCAGTACCTTGGAAGAAGCGCGCGGGTAGAAAGGGCCGATATTATCCAGCAACTCAAAGGGTGGTTCTTGCGCGAGGTAAGCACGGGGCTTCTTAGTGGGGTCATCATCGACGGGGACACTGTAATTCACATTAAGCCAAAGCGGCTAATTAATCCGCGCTGTCGCCGAAACGACCTAATTGCCTTCAAGGCGGCCAACCCGACCGCCAACATGGAGTGCAGCATACTCTTAGATCCCGATACGACCAAAGCGCCGGCAGTTGAAACACAAGAAATGGCCAGCCCGGACCTTACCGAAGACATCTTAGAGGTAGAGTATCTTGATGCCATGAAAGATTATTTTGGAAACCGCCCAGAGCCCCTTCCAGCACCAGAGCTTCCACTCATGCAGCGCCTCAAAACAGGCATTCCAAGCCTTCTAAACCAGCTTTTCTTCTGGTGGAGGCCTATTTCAGTGAGCCAAGCGCCTCTACCGTTCGGAGACATACCTGAAGAAACCACAAAAGAAGCCTCCCAAAGACTGCGTAGAGAAATAAAGCAAGTAGAGCTAAGCCAGGCCCTGTCCCGGACGCACCCGAGCAAACAGGCAAAGTGTACCTCCTGCAATGCCCGGAGCCTAGGCTTTGGGTCAAGACCAGCGCCGAAACCAGCGCCGGTACCGGTACCTGGCACAAGCACCGACACCCCCGAACACACCGACACAAGCACCGACACCCCCGAACACATGACCATCTACGAGTTTCTAACCCGAACACTACCCCTGGGCCAATCCACCCTTAAGCCCAGCCCAAACCCTAGCCCCTCCAACGAGGTCCTTGCAGAGCAGGGACCGTCCAAGCGCGGAAGAGCCAGAAAAGCCTACGTAAAGCCAAAACTCGTTCCAAGAGAGCCCGACACCATCCAAAAGGGCGACGGATCCTTTCTTGGCATCCCGTTTTTTTCCAAGGTCAAAGAAATAAGCCGCAGCGGCCGAAGAAACAGCACCGCCCCCGAACACCCAGTTGAAAAAAAAGCCATCCCCATAGCCGTTGCCCTTGATAGTTCGTTCATTAGCAAAAACGGCTCAGTCAAAAGCGCAATGATGTTTGCCCTTGAAACAGTCAACCTAGCCAGCAAAATCTATGAGAAAGCCTTCAACACCCAAATCTACGTTACCGACGTCATCATTGACCGAGAGTCGCGGTGGTTCAACTCCACGGGCGACCTAAGCAGAAAGCTGCTCCAGTTCACCGACTACATCAAGCACAAGAACAAGAAGTGCCTGATCTACCACCTCTTCACTGGAAACAAAGTCAACCAAAAGGTTGGTCTTGCCTGGGTAGATGTCGTTGGCAACAACTCCAAAAGAAACGCCAGCGCCAGTGTTCTCTACCAAAACCAGTTTATTACCCTCGCCCACGAAATGGCCCATAACTTTGGCCTGGTCCACGACTGCGACGAAGCCTCGTGCAAGGAAGCCAGCCCAACCAACTATCCCTGCCACCCCTGCCATGGATGCGACTGCCAAGGCGCCTATATTATGAGCAGAAAGTCCAAGCAGACCCTTCTTTCCTTCTCCCCCTCCTCGCACCGAGAGATGACTGCGGCCCTCCTCTACCTAAGCACCGACCTCCCCAGGGCCGAGGACGTCATTATGCCGTACGCCGTCTGCGGCAATGGCATAGCTGAAAAGGGAGAGGAGTGCGATGCAGGCCCGTTTGGCGACAAGTGCTGCACCCCCCTCTGCAAGCTTCGTCCTGGGGCCGAGTGCTCCGACGCCAACAACAAGTGCTGCAAGGACTGCAAGATCCTCCCCCGGGGCACTCTCTGCCGCGGGGCCCTGAACGAGTGCCAGTATGACGCCATCTGCGACGGAGTCTCTGCCCAGTGCCCGGCCCAGCAGTTCCTCCCGAACCGGAAGAAGTGTGCATCTGGCTTCTGTGCGGGGGGGGTGTGCACCAGCAAGGACGTTCAGTGCGTTATGGCCGGGGACAGGGCTGGGATTGTCTCAGCTACGCCCTCGCACAACGGCTGCCAAATGAGCTGTGTCAACCTCGACGGACAAAGCGTTCTCCTCAAGGGAAAGTACTTCACCAACGGAACGCCGTGTGGCTGGAGGGGGGTGTGCACCAAAGGCTACTGTGAGAAAGACCTTCGGGTAGCTGCAATGTCCTTTCTTGTGTTTCTTATTGGCGTCTTTCTGCTGCTAAGCCTGGTTGTGGGCTAGGCTCTTATTGGCACCAATGTTCTGCCTACCCCTTCCCTGCCCCTCGCGGACTTAAAACTAAACGCCAGCTAAATTTTATGGAGCACCCAGAGGATGGCTATGACAGAGGCTTAGCTGAAATACTCATCGACCCCTTCCTTTATGCCGTTAGACTGCACATTGAGAACATTGAGCTGGAAACTAACACTGTTGAGATAAAGAGGGAGTACGTTGAAGGCTTAGAGTCCATACTTGTTCAAAAGGATATTTCGACGGCCGTTTCTATCGTTCCTGAGCTTAAAAACTGCATCAAGCTAATGCATGTCCCAAACATAGAAGAGGACGTATGTGTGATGCTCGGACACATCGCACAGAACGTACGCCCTGTCTCTGAGGAGCTTGTGAGGGAAAGAGTCTTTAGAGAGTGTTTTGTTCTCTATGAAAAGAAGCCTTTGGCTGCCAGCAAGATTATCTTCCTCCTGACCACGCTCAACAACACCCTTGCCGACTTTGTTCCCCTTCTGAGGGAGGCGGGCGAGGACCCTTCCGTCCTTTCGCGCCTGGTCCTTGGGGAGGTCTCGCTGAACACGAAGTCCAAAGAAAGACTTTCGGTGCTCTGCAAGGCCTTTGGCATACCCGAGCACTGACCCAGGGCCTTGGTAATAAACGTGCTATCAGTCGGCGCATTTGGAGGATGTTGATTTTTTAATTTTAATGGTTATTACGCACTCCAGAAGCCAGGGGAATGCCTGTCTCATCAGGTGTGATGGGTGCCTAATGGAGATTACCTCGATTCTATGGCTCCAGTGCTCAATTTGCCACATCGACATTTGTCCGCTCTGCTTCTCACAGAAGGTGCAGATAAGCACGCACACCTACGACCACCCGTACCGCGTTGGCAGGAGTCTTCCGTTTGAGGCGGACTTCCCAGGGTGGCCAATGCTTGAGGAGATACTCTTTGTAGATGGGCTCATTCTCCACGGGATAGGGAACTGGCAGGAAATCTCCCGGGCCATTGGCAGAAAAACGGAAGAAAGCATCCAGGAGCACTTCCTGGAGGTCTTTAGCCTCCAGGACAGCCGCAAGCTCGAAGGGCTGCCGTCAGAAACCCTGCAGAGCAACCCGCTCTCCCGGGAGATATCGGGGTACATGCCCCTGCGTGGAGACTTTGAGCTAGAGTATGAGAACGATGCAGAAACAACGGTCAAAGAGCTGTCCTTCTCCAAAACAGACACCCAGCTTGAAAAAGAGATGAAAGATGCTCTCCTGGACTCCTACCGCCTAGTTCTTCTCAAACGAAGGCTTTTCAGGCACCTGGTTCTCGAGCAGGGGCTGCTATCTGCCAAAAAGCTAATGGACACGGAAAAAGGCCTCTGCTCCGGGGGAAAGAGTCTTTTTTTGCGGGTTAAGCCTTTGCTAAAGATCCTCTCAAAAAAAGAGTTTATCCAGCTCCTCTCTGGGCTCTTCCTGGAAATGCTTCTCCGAAAAAAGATCAAGGCTCTCCACTCGCCGCGAGCGGAAGGCTCCACCCGAAAGGCCGACCTCCCCCCGGCCAAACGGCAAAACGCCTCCTTCCAGGAAGACGACAACCCGAACTTTCACCTGTCCGCCAACGAGCACTCTCTTTGCAAGGCCCTTTCTGTTCCGTACCATGCATACACCGCCCTGAAAGAAACCGTGGTCCTTAACCAGCTCACGCCTGAGAATGAGCGGCGCCCGATCACCCGAACCGTTCAGGGCCTGGATGAGCAGAAGCTATCCATTCTCATAGACTTTTTCATGCACAACGGTTGGATAGACCCGGGAAAGGCCGCACCTTCCCTTCTCTATCCCGAACACTAGCACTGTGCCACTCACTGTGCCACTGTACAGCACACAGCACGTACCACTGCACGTACCTCACACAGCACCGAACCACACACACAGCACGTGCCTCACAGCACCGTACCACACCCCGTACCTCACACCCCGTACCTCACACACAGCACCGTACCACACCTCGTACCTCACCTCGTACCCCGTACCCCGTACCTTGGTATATATTAAAATCAGTGATTATTATAAGCCAAATATTCAAAGGAACTATAAATAAATGAAATTTAAAAAAATCTTTATGAATAAGGAAGCGATTGAAACATTGGTGCCTGGAGAGGGTGCAGGTGTTATCGAGAAGCTTGTTTGGGTTGCCACAGAGAAAGGTGACTACCAAATGGGAAAAGTTCTAACGGAAGACGACACAAAACTGCTTGTGGAAATAGAAGGGTCGAGAGTTACCGTGCTGTCCAGAGAGATTGAAAAAGCTAACCCTTCAAAGTTTGATCTGGTAGACAACATGGCACACCTGTCGTACCTGAACGAGCCAAGCATTCTCCACAACCTCAAGCAGCGGTACCTTGTGGACCAGCAATATACCTACTCAGGCCTGTTCCTGGTGGCTGTCAATCCGTACAAAAACATTCCCATCTACAGCCGAGACTTTGTGGATAGGTACGCTGCAGTGTACAAAAGAGATGAAGCGCCCCCACACATCTACGCTGTTGCCAGCGAGTCTTACCACCACATGCGGCAGACCAAGAGGGCGCAGACGATCCTAATCACAGGAGAGTCTGGAGCTGGAAAAACAGAGAACACCAAGCACGCTATCAACTTCCTTACCAAGATAAGCGGCGAGGTTGGCCAGGGAATGAAAATCCTTGAAGAAAGACTTCTCTGGGCCAATCCTTTACTTGAGGCCTTTGGAAATGCCAGAACAGAAAGAAACGACAACAGTTCAAGGTTTGGTAAGTTCATCAGGATAGATTTTGGGGTGTCTGGAGAAATAGTCGGAGCCTCAGTTGAGAGGTACCTCCTTGAAGCATCCCGCGTAACCAAGCAAACCAAAGGCGAAAGAAACTACCACGTCTTCTACACCTTAGTTAAGGGCGGTGATAGTGAGCTACTTGACTCTCTAAAACTTGCTGCAAACAAGTCGTACAAAATCATCCCAGCGGTTGAAGGTGCCATTACGCCGTTTTCGTCGATTATGGGCGCAATGTCCATTCTTGGCGTTTCAGAGGAGCAGAAAACCAAAATCTTTAGAATACTTGCAGCTATCATTCACTTGGGAGAGGTTGCCTTCCTGCAAGAAAGAAAAGAGGTGGTGCTTACTGAGGACGGCGGAAAAGCGCTTGACCATGCCTCGCAGCTTCTTGGCGTGGCAGGAACAGAGTTTCTAGAAACTCTGGTTCGACCAAGGATAAGAGCTGGCAACGAAATAGTCACCCACGGAAGAACAGCGGAGGAGGCCAACTTTACCGTTACGTCTCTCTGCAAGGTACTCTATGACCGACTCTTTGACTGGATTGTCGCCTTGGTCAACAAAGCTCTCCAGGGAACTACTCCCGTGTGGTCGTACATTGGAGTCCTAGACATTGCAGGGTTTGAGATCTTAGAAAGCAACGGCTTTGAGCAGCTGTGCATCAACTACACCAATGAGAAGCTGCAACAGTTCTTCAACCACCGCATGTTCATTCTGGAGCAAGAAACGTACCTGAAAGAAGGCCTGGAGTGGAACATGATTGATTTTGGCCTTGATTTACAGCCAACGATTGACTTGCTGGAGATGGGAGGCGTGGGTCTGTTCACCATCCTTGATGAGGAGTGTGTTGTGCCCGGAGGCTCGGACAGTCGCTTCCTTGAAAAGATAAGCAGCAAGTGGAACAGCCATGAAAGCTTGTCCGTGCCAAGGTTTAACGACGGCTTTGTTATCAACCACTATGCAGGTGCTGTGAAGTACACTAAGGCCGGGTGGATCTCTAAGAACAAAGATCCGCTCGATGAAGCAATTGCAACCTTCCTCCTTGGACCGCGGGGCCCCATCCCCCACCTAGAAAGTGCCCGAGACATTTCAGCGACCCGGTTTAGAACCGTTATCCAGCGCCACAAAAAACAGCTCTGCGACCTTTTGGGCCTCCTCCACACCACCGACCCACACTTTGTCAGGTGCATTATCCCGAACACCGAAAAAAGAGCTGGGTGCTTTGACTCTGTCCGCGTACTCCACCAGCTGCGATGCAATGGTGTTCTTGAAGGCGTGCGCATCTCCCGCCAAGGCTTCCCCACCCGAGTTACCTTCCAGGACTTCCACTCGAGGTACGGCCTGCTCGACCGGAACAAAGCTCCTGGAACGAAAATCGTTGATGCGTCGGCCAAGGACGTCACGGCCCTCCTGGGCAAGCTAGAGGTGCCAGCCAGCCTCTTCAAACTGGGCCGGAGCCTCCTCTTCCTGCGCCAGGGCGTCCTGGCGGACCTGGAAGAGCACCGAAACGTCCAGCTCAGCCGCCTGGTCCATGAAGTCCAGAAGAAAGCGCGCATTCTCCTAAACGCCAACAAAGAGAGGCTTGATCGAGAGAGGGAAGAGGCCGTTATGCTCCTCCAGAGAAACATCAGAAGCTTTGTTGCTGTGAGGCAGTGGTCTTGGTGGAAGCTCTGTATGAAGGTCCGCCCGCTGCTGGCCGTCCGAAAGACCGAGGAAGAGCTGAACAGGAAGGACTTGGTCATCAGCACCCTGAGAGACGAGGTCTACAGCCTAACTGAAGCCTTGAAAACGGCGCAGCTTGAAAGTGCCAGCGCCCTCCACGAACTGCGCAAGGCCCTCACCTCCCTCGATGAGCACCGCCAGGCGTCGTCCTTTGAGGTGTCTGCTCTTCAGGAGGAGAGCACCGCCACTAGGAGGGAGCTTGAATTGACCCAGAAGGCATCAACCAAGTCCCTGGCAGTGATTGAGTCTTTGAAGAAAGACCTTCTCCAGGCTCAAAAGCGCGCGGAGCAAGCCAGAAAAGACGCGGCTTCAGAAAACAGTGCCAAGCTGCTAACTGAGATAGGAGCTCTTAAAGAAAGAATTCAGGTTCTTGAAAAAACCGCCCAGACCCTCCAACAAAGCCTCAACCACACAACAGCGGCCCTGGATGCCTCCGAGCACGAAAAAGAGATCTACCTCCGGGAAAGACACCTGGCCGAGGAAAGGGGCAAAAGACTCCAAACAGAGGTCGAAGAGCTCCAAAACAGCCTAAAAACAGCCGAAACCCTGAAATACAAGTCAGAACTTGCCCTGAAAACGATGCAGGGAGAAACAGCCAGACTAACGGCCTCGCTAAGCTTTGAAAAAGAGAAAAGGGCCAAGCTAGACGAAGCGTTCAAGAGGGCCACTGCCCCCACGCCAGCCCCCGCCGCCCCAGCAGTCAAGGATAACACCGCCGAGATGGAGCAGCTAAAAAGAGAGCTAGCCGAGGAAAAAGAGGAAAGAGCCTCTGTCAAGTGCGCCCTTGACGAAACCAAGGCCCAGTACTTTGAGCTGCTTGACGGTAAGCTGGGGGCAATGCTAACCCTCCAGGACGAGCTAAAATCCAGCAACGCCCTGCTCAAGTGCTCACTCGACCGAACCACCATCAAGCTTGAAGAAGAGCGGTCCGCTGCAGCCGAAGCACACCGCGCCAGAGAAGAAGCCCTTGCAGCCAAGAGCGAAGAAGCTGCCAAAAGAAAGCAGCTTGAAGACCTTCTTGCCGCTAAGAAAGCCAGCGACAAAGAAAGAGACCGGTCCACGGCCAAGATTGCCGCTGAAAGAGACGCCCTCAAAGAAGAGCTTTCAGCAACCAAAGACTCCCTCCAGAACGACGTTGAGAAGAAGATGCGCGCCCAGAAGGACATCTCCTTCCAGGTAGAAGAAACCATCGAGCAAACAGAAGAGCTGCAGAAAATAGCCACCCGGCTACTCCACGAGGTAGGCTCGGCCACCAGCGCCCTGGCCAGGTACCGAGAAGGCGCCCAGAAGCTCGCTGAGGAGCTACTGGCCAGCGAGAACCAGAGGTCACTCGCCGAGAGCCTTCTCTCCCGAGCCCGGGCCGATGCCTCCGAGGCAGAGCACCGAGCCCTTCTCTCTGAGGAGCAGGCAAAAACCGTTATCTCTGAAAAAGAGTCGCACCTTGAAGAGGTAGAAGCAGAACTGTCCGCCCAAATCCATGCCTCTGAGGAGAACGAGTCTGCCTGGGCCAAAACCAAGCGAAAGAGCGACGCACTGAAAAGAAAGCTGGAGCGAGAGCTGAAAGAGAAGGACCGAGAAATATCGATGCTAAAACTGGCCCAGGAAGAGCTCAAAGCGGCGCAGAGCCAGCTAAAGGAGGCCAAGGCTCTCCTCCACCAGGAAACAGAAGAAAAGGAGCAAATCCACACCACCGCCCAGAACACTGCACGAACGCTCCAGGGCGAGGCCTCCCTAGCCCGGGCCCAGGCAGACTCGGCGCGGAGAAAGGCCGAGTCTCTCCAGGGCGCTCTTGTCCGTGCAGAGCTGTCAACTGCCAACGCCTTCCTCAGAGAAACAGCTGCTAAAGACGCCTCCAAGGCCCTGGACGATGCTTTGCTTTTGTCAAAGGACAAAGAAAGAGAGCTGTTCCTCCAAATACGCACCCTCTCCCTGGAGCTTTCAGCCCTCAAGACCCTCCACAGCTAACCCGAACACTCGACAGATAACCACTACCCAATAAACCAATCCACCCACCCTCCCTGCTCTGTTCCTTTCTTGGTCCCTGTTCCCGTACCAAAAGCGTACATTTATTTTAAAAGTTACCAGTTGTGTTTTGCTGCCAGTCTCCTGCCATTGTGACAGTCTGCTGCCATTGTGCCATTGGCCCGGTGAGACCTGTACCAATCACCCCTTTGCCCTGAAAATCACCATGGAAAAGCCCAGGGCAAGCAGGATAATAGAGAGGGCGAAGGGGTGGTCCGGGGAGAGGAGGAAGAGCCTGGGAAAGACTTCAACCCAAAAGATTTTGACGAGCTGGAGGTACAGCCCATACGCCGCAAACACAAAGGGTTTGACGGGGCCGTTGCTAATGAGCAGAGGAAGCACGCCTAAAACATTGGCAAAGGTGGCTGTGAACATAGCCACCAGCAGCCCCAATGATAGCTCCCTTACACTTGCTAGGTATGGAACAACCACCCCCAGGCAAATGCCAAAGGCTGGCACCGCACAGGCAACACACCCACACAAGATCAGCTTGAGCGGTGTAATTACGCTTTGCAGCGGTAGATAAAGAAGCGACCCAACAAGAGGCCCAAAAGACAGCATATAAAAAGCTACTGATGTAGCACTCTTAAAGAAGACGTCCCTTCGGTAGAGTATTGCATCCACGCCCGTTCCAAAGAAAATGGCGCCCCAGAGAGCCAGTTTCCCAAGCAGCTGCAAGGTTTGGGTCGTGGTTGGCTCTGACCTGTTCGATACGGCTAGTGGGCTGGGTGCAGGTGCAGGTGCAGGTGTGAGTGTGAGTGTGAGTGTGGCTAGTGTTTGGGGGGCGGAGGGAGCTTCCAGGTACTCAAGGGATGCGAGGGAGACAAAGGATGCCTCGGTCTGGGCATTCTCTGCCTCCATCTTTCGTTTCTCGGCTCTGAGAAGCCTGCCTTTCAGGAACTGGAAGTACCCGGGACAGAACATCATGACCATTACCAGGGCCAGGACTATGATGTAGATGCAACTTCCAGGGTAGACGAAGCCAATCATTTCAACAAGCTGCACCAGGAGAATGGCAAGCGACCCTGAAATGGTTTGGCACGCCCCTGCAAAAACAATCTGTTGTCTGTTTTTGATTTGCAAATCTTCTCTTTTCCTTTCAGATAACGAAGGGTTGGGTGTAGTATAGTAGAGCAGGTCTATAGCCAAAGAAAAAGCAAAGCCAAAACACGATTGAATTACCCCAAGAAAAAACCTTGCTGGGTAGTACCAAAACGGGTAAAGGTGGCACAGATAGACAAAACAAACCATGTAAAAAGCAATAAAAACGATGTCTACCCAAACAAAGGCAACGATGCTTCTTCGGGTGTGTTTTTTGATGTACTTGCTCAAATAGATGCAAAGAACATACCCCACAAGCACCCCGTAGAACAAACAGTTGGTGCTTGTGCTGGTGTTTATAACTGGGGTCTGGGCCTGTGCTGGCGGGGAAGCAGTTGGGGAAACATGTTCTACGTTCAGGACAGTGTTTTGGTAGAAGAGTTCAAATTCTTGAACTGCTAGATTGTTTGCAGCGTTTAGCAGGCCAAGCAGAACAGAGGGGATTGTACAGAGGTTCCATGTGTTCGGGCTAGCAAGTTTTGTGAAATATAGGTAGGGCTTTGTATCGCGGCTCATAGTCTCTAAAAAGCTCTAAGATTGCATTTATATACCCGAACACATCATTTATCCCGATCAAACACACTAAGACTAAAACATGGTTTGTTTATGATTTGGTGGTGTCTCCTATAGACAGTATCTGGACAGTGACTTGCTTTGACGGCTGTGAATGATAAACTAGTTTTTGAAGGTGCTCTGGTGTTCGGGTTAGGTCGGGTCCCTGAAACTGAACGCTGTACCCGAACACAAAGGAAGGGGCCGTTTGAAAATGGATCAAAAGAGTAGTTTGGTCACTCTTTCTAAAGATGGAAATACCTCCCAAATGAGGAAATTCTGGTTCTTCTTCCATGTACAGCGATAGCTCCCCCCTAATACGCTCAAAGTCTTCGCTTTCAATCAATGCAGAGACTTTCCGGCAAATCATGGTTCGAATAAGAGCCTCGCCCGTCCCAGAGACACAGGTAGAAACCCTTCCAGCCCTGAAAGTGTTGGCTCCGTAGACAGAGCATGGACCAACCCGCCCCGGAGGCTTATTTCTTGGCCCTCCACTGCTTGATACGCACACAGAGTCTGTGCCCCCTGCCTTTGTTCCGGGCCCCGAAAGCCCCGAAAGCCCCGAACAATCGGACACATAGATAACACCTGCAGTGTCTGAGTGTGCTGGGGTTTTCGGGGTGTTTGGGGTTTTCGGGGTTTTCGGGGTGTTTGGGTCCCGGAGCAAAGGCTGGGTGAGGATGTGGCTTGGTGGTGGGTTGGTTAGCGGATTGGCAGTGTATGCTACGGTCAGGGGCTTAACGTACCCCGGGGCAGCTGTTTCTGCTAGCCAGTTACTGGCCAGGACTGTTGGTGAAAGGGGCAGAGGTACCAGGCAGACACAGGCAAAGGCTTTGGGGCCCGTCATTATGCACGCTTCGTTCTCTACCGCGCCATTGGCCGTGCAGTTGCTTCCTACCCCGCAGTTAGCCAGTCCACCACTCTCGATTTCTTTCATAACTTCCACGGCCTCCATGACACCCCGTCCCTGTGCTTGTGTTCGGGGCCTAAGGTATTTCTTCAGGGCGCGTTTCAGCCTCGCGCCCTCCAGTGCCGAGCACTCCCCAGCGCCCAGGTGGACTGCAAGAATTTTCATGGCTGGGTCCAGGCTCCAGCTAATACCCATGCCACTGCATACTAAAAGAGAAAAAAGGGCGAACCCGGGAATCGAACCCGGCACCTCCCGCACCCTAAGCGGGAATCATAACCACTAGACCAGTCCACCACCTACTGCGTTTATGGTACCTGGGTGCTATGTTTTGGGTTGGGTGTTCGGGTCTTGGCGGTTGGTTGGGTGTGGTTGGTGGCCTACTTTAGCTGCTCCATGCGCTCAGAGAGTCGGTTGATACACTCCTGGATGCTTTGCAGAACGTTGGCGTCTCTCTCCGGGGACAGGGTCAGATTGATCCGCTCCTCCAGCTCAACCAGCTTTCTTTCGCCTTGCTTGAGCTCTTTTTTGAGCATTTCCAGGAGCTCATCCTTGAGCCGGTCTTTGCTCGACTCTTGCATTGCTTTGACATACTCTCGGACCTCTTCAAGGTTGGTTAGTTCTATTTGCATTCTTCTTCTGACCTCTTCGGTTCTAATTGCTGCCATCTTAACCTCCTGCCGAATCCCTTTATAGTCAATGTCATCTGCCCTAACCTGGGAGTATTGTTTCGATGTTCTTTTGTAGGTTTTGGATGCGTTGTACAGCTTTATGAGCCGGTCTCGCAGCTCCTGTGGCACTTCTAAGTACTTGCTTTTCATGGTTACTCCATCAGTCATAAATTACTAAATTTATTTTTACTTATGCTTCCGGCTCTCTTGGTGGTTGGAAGAAACTTCCAGCCAATTAAGCCGTTTCTTTCGGTGTACCTTGTGGAGGAGAAGAAATTTACCACCAAAGAAATTGCCAACAAGATTATTCCCTGGTGGCTCTACGCAATGCTGCTTTTTTCCATTGTTGTTCCTGTAATTGTAAAGAAAATTGGTTTGTTTGGCACCATTTTGGCGTCTGCATGCTCTGACATTGTTTCTGGGGTACTTCTTCTTCTTATGAACGACCGATCTGTCCCCATGACCGTTCTAACGGAACTTTTGAACGCTTTTAGGAGCAGTGTTATTATTGGCGACAAAAGGTACTTTGGAGAAAAGAGCCAGGCCAAAACCGTTGAGTATAGCACCCTGCGCAAAACCACAGGGATTGTTTCCTCTTTCATTTCCCAGAACCTCTACCAAATCACTGGAACCAGCCAGGCTTCTTTGTATCTGACCATTCTTTCACAGATTTGCGTGCTGATTCTAACCCTGATAGTTCCGGGGAAGGAGGAGGAGAGTGTGTCTGAGCCCATTGTCCTCAGCAGGTTCTCCTTTGAGCTGCTAGCTAAAATCTTCAGCTACACTGGGGCGTTTACTCTCTGCTCGTGCATTAGGATCTACATCGACCTTATCCTGATAGAGAGAACAGGGGAGATAGGAGAGAACGAGGGAATAGTGGGGGCTGTGGTTGATAAGATCTCTTATATGTTTTACATTGGGTCTTTGTGCATTGTAAAGTGTATGATGCTTATAACGGACAAAATAACCACCAAAAAAACCATTGACCAGAACAAGGCCCCCCATGGATACCTAGAGGGCGTGACTAAGCTAGTGGCCGTGTGCCTGGCCATTCCTCTGGTTAATTTGGTGAAGGACGACTATATAAAAACAGAGGTTCTTGGGGTCTGTTCGTGGGGTATGCAGCTGGCAGGCATTAATGCCCTCACAGGCTCAACAACCATCTTTGGGGGGTACACCTCCTACCTTTTTTCTTTTCTTGGTGCCTCTACTACCATGTACATCTCCTACAACCGAATAAACACCCTTTCCCTTGACATGATCATTCCAATTATGTCGTACATGGGCGGTATATCGTGTGCAGTGCATGCTGTAATAGATGTTGTCTCCCGGAGAAGAAAGCTCACCCCGACACAAAGATTCTCCCTCTATGCCAGGATTGGGGGGGTGCTTTTTGCGTCTTCAGCACTTTGTTCCTCTGTTGAGTACTTCAGGATGTGGAAAAACAGCTAGCACCATGCGTGTCCCGAACTAGCCCAACCCTGCACCGTAACGTGTTCCGAACTAGCCCAACCCTGCACTGTAACGTGACGTACCGTACCGTAACCCAAATGGTATCTTTCTGATATAAATAAAAGATATAATATCGAGCAACTTTTGCCTGGAATGAAACAAAAAGGTCGATTTGGTGCTGTTCTATGGCAGGCTATGGTTGTTGCCGTGTCAGTGGCTGTGGGCGTACACGCCACTGGCTTTTCCTTGAAAAAGATAAAGAAGGAGGTATCTGCGCTAACCAAACAAAGTGCTCGGGTGTTTCAGCGGTCTAACCAACCCGATCCATCTAGCCCAGACATAGCTATGGGGGCCCTTGGTCCCGGTGGCACCACTGCAAAGACCGAAATCGGGACCGAAACCAGCCAAAAACCTGTCTCTTTTAAGGCCAAGACCTTGGTGGTGACCAACCCCAGTCCAATGATGGTTAGCTGCCTGATAGAGGTTAGCCGCCAGCACCCAAAAGTCTTGGCGGTGGCGGAGATACAGATGGAGATAACTATGGACGAAACCCGGAGGCTGGTGGTTCGGGTGGACGAGGGGAGGCTTGGCGTGGTGAAGATAAAGGTGATAACGGATGGCAGCGGCGAGGACGACCAGTTTTTTGTACCTAGACAATTTCATGACGCATTTTTTGCACTCTTTCCCAATCTGGAAAATCTTCTGATTAAAGAATCTGCCCTTCAAGCAAATGCCCACAACGACCTGGCCCGGAATCTTTCCTTCTGCTTCTCCCACCCCCTTGTTACCTTCCTTCGCATCGAACAAGTTGCCTTCCAAACAATTATTTCGGGGTATATTTATAACCAGTGCTTTCCCAGTCTGCGCCGACTAGAGCTTGCGAACGGAAGATACATCACCCCCCGCGCGAGTGATACGTCTGCTCCCCATGTACACCTTGCTAAACTCCACATCACCAATGCTGATATTCAGGTTTTTCAGATCGATCTTTTCCAAAACTTTCCTAATCTGGACTACCTGGCTCTTAACAGCATTCAGAACCTACACCTGGTGTATGTCTCTGGCCTAAGACACCCAACCACGGACAAAATACCTCTCACCGTCCTACTTACTTACCAGTGCCCAAATCTAACCGAAATAACCGTTAGTATCGAGCCGAGACAAACCATTACGAAAATCGGGTCTCTGGTTGATCTTGTGACACCAGCGTGCACCAACAGGCTCCGGCTCCAGAAAAAAGACTACTTCCTCAACCACCTTGAAATCATCTGCTGCCCCCGCGCAGTGCTGTCCAAAAAAGCCTACCACCGCAGCATCATTTTCATCAACAGGTCTGGCGAGGCCGCACCTGCCCCCAGGAGTGGCGCACAGGACCAGTGCATCTCTGGCTGTGGCTGCGGGCACGTATTTGGTGGACTGAAGCGCCTCAGTCGTAGGGCTGGCTCGGTGGGTGCCGAGAAGATAGCGGAATGATGTGCTGGAGCACCCCGCGAAAAAGAAGGACTTTCTGAAGGATGTGTGCAGGCGCACTCCTTTCCACCCGGTGCTCTTCCAGCCCCCCCTCCCTGAGATACCGCCGCAGCACCTGGGTCTGGGCGTTCAGCGTCAGTAGCTCTCCGGTGCCCAAAACAGCCCCAAACAGGTACGGCTCAAGACGAACCAGCCACCCCCCGGGCACAAACACTGGGGAGCAGCTGCCATAAGGGTACCCGGGCGAGTGCATGCGCCTGGCGGGCCCCAGGTGGCTGAGCGTGGCCGACTCGACCGAGGGCGTGCTGACGGTCTGGTAAAGACTGTGCTTAAGCACCCCCCTTCTTTCTGTGCGCCTATCCAGGGTTATGGGCTTTGGCAGCCCTCCGCCCGCATTGAGAGCCTCTATGCTCTCGTAGATAAGGTGGTGGAGCTCTGTTTTGTCTGCGGGGGCTGAGACCTCTCTTTTATCTTCGGTTGTTTTGGTGGTGACGTTCCCATCCTGCCAGACAGTGAAGTACTCTTCTGTTATGTAGACATAAACACCATCTTTCATCATTTTGAAGAATTTGCCTTTGTCCGTTAGAATGATAACCACCGGAGTTCTTTTTCTCACCAGCGACACCACCGAGTAGCAAAAAGCAGCTAGTTTCAGGGTCTTTGAGTCTGTCTCTGCAAAGGGGAGGTAGTGCGTGTCTTTCGTTTTTGGCGTCTGCAGGTAGATTCCGTTCATTCCCGGGCGAATGGAAAAAGAGGTGCCTGGCCCGCGAAAGTGGAGGCCTTTGCTTGTCTGCTCTATCCGCCCGAGCCTGGTCTGGACGTCAAAATCCTTCAGCCCCTCAATTGGCACTGTTTTGGGCAGAAAAGAGTAAAAGACTGGGTCTGAAAGGGCCTCTTCTGCTGTAGTTCGCTGGTCAGGGTCCTTTTCAAGCATTCTTTCCAGGAGCCTGACCAGTCCCCCGTACTGCTCCGACTTTTTCCCACTCTCCAGCTTGTTTTTGCAATAGTCGCACCTGAACACAAGAAAATAGATAAGCATGCCTGCACTGTACACGTCTGTTTTTTTGGTGTATGGCTTTCTTTCAAGGATTTCTGGGCTGATAAAGTCTGGGGTCCCGCAAAAAGTCTTTGGCGCACTGAAGGCCGTGTCCTTTGACAGCCCAAAGTCAATGATCTTGAGCTCGTTGCTCTCGCTCACCATCACGTTCCCCAGCTTAATGTCTCGGTGGATGATGCCTTTCCCGTGGAGGTACCTGAGCCCTACCAAAAGGTCTCTAAAAATTCGCAAAACTACCTTATAGGAAAGACTACCCGTTTTGGCAACTGAAGAAAGAGAAAATTTACATTTCTCAAGCACAAGAAGCGTCTGTGTCTGCGTCTCTACCGTCTCAATCAGCTTGATAATGTTTGGGTGGTCCAGTCTTTGAAGGACCCGAATTTCGTTCACTGCCAGGTGAAGGTTCCTCTTGCTGCTTGAATCGATTGCCTTGATGGCTACTTTCTTGCGTGTTTTTGTATGGCACCCCTCGTACACCGTGCAGGTAGCTCCCTTGCCTATTTGCTCCGTCACTGTGTACTTCCCCGTCATAAAGTAAAAGTTTGTCTGTCCAGGGCTCCCCTTGACCCACCCCTTCCCTACTACTGCACCACCCTACCACTGTACCACTGCACCCTACCACTGTACCACTGCACTCACTCTACCACCGTACATTTATTTAGGTACCACTTTGGTCACTGACCAGCACTGACCGTCACTGACAAACACTGGCGCCCTTAGACCGGGGGGTTGTCTCCCTTGACCGCTTCACTGCACAGCCGGGCCCTTTTGATCAGGTGGCTCTGGGCCGTTTGGCTTTGTCCATCGGTGTTATTCCACATCTGAAGAACGCTATCTTGAAGCGCCCGCCCGAAAGAGTATGAAATGGTCCAGGGCACCTTTTTTTCTCGGCCAACCCGATTCACCTCCCTGAGGTAGGCAATGGACGTGTCCTCTGCATGCCCGCCGCTGAGAAAGACTATCCCTGGAATGCTTGGGGGGATAGAGTTTCTGAAGGCCAGAATCGTGTCGTTAGCTAGCCTCTTGATCTCAATGGACCCGTTCTTTGGTCCCGGGGACACAAACCCAAGCTTAAGCAGCATCCCTGAAATAAGCACGCCCTTCCGGTTCAGGTGGTAAAAGAGACACGAAATAACCGATGCAGTAACTATCTCACACTCCTCGGCCGTGTGCGACCCCTCAAAGAGCACCTCTGGCTCCACCACCGGCACAAGCCCGTTCTGCTGGCAAATGAGCGCGTACTCTGAGAGAACCTTGCAGTTCTGGTAGATGCACTCCTCTGAAGGCCGGCCCTTTTCAATGGTGAACACAGACCTCCACTTGGCAAAGGACGCCCCCTGCCTCTGGTACTCCATGCACCGCTCTGAAAGACCCTCCAGCCCAATACTTACCTGCTCGTTCGGGTTCGTCTCAGACAGGGGGTTGAGGCCCTTGTCCAGCTTAATCCCAACCAAAACCCCGCTCTCCCTGGCCACCGAGACCAGCGACCTTCCATCCGAGGCTTTCTGGAAAAAGGTTTCTTCGTTAAGAATAACGCCGCCCAGGTACTGCGAGATCTCTTTAGGCGCGGTGAGAAGCAGCTCTCTGTACCGGCGCCTGTTCTCCTCGGTGTTCTCAATGGAGAGGGGCGCAAACTTTTTAACGATTGACTTGGGGCTTTCGTCAATTGCAAGGATGCCTTTCCCCTCCCGCACTAGCTGGCAGGCATTTCCTTCCAGGACTCTTTTTTCTTCTTCTTTTAGCTGTAGCATACCCGAAAGAAAACTCCTCCATAAATAGATACCGGCAGCCAATAAGCTTAAGTAATTATTTCTTTTGTTTTAATTACCCAATGGCAACACTCCAAGCAAGCATTGCATCTGTGGAGGAAGAAACCCTAAAAGGAACCAAGAACAGCTTAAAAACGGTCTTTGAGATAGCAGCAGCCATGACAAGTGATGACGCTCGGGCCTACCAGGAGAAACACACCAGCGCCCCAGCTAAGTACTTGGTGGCTCTGGTGCTCTGCTGCACGTACCTAAAGGAGGAGAAGTACATTGAAGCCCTGGCCCTGGCCAAGAACACCTTTGAAGACATTGGCGGGGGCAACAGCAGGATCCTTGACGGGATTGTGGCCCGTCTCTGGGGGGTGGCTCGGATAGCCTCCAGCAAAACGGGAGAAGACATGCTTGAAGCCTACATGCTGGCTCTGGCCATTAACCGCGAGTACAAAAACACCGAAAGCATTACGGTGCTTATCAATGCAGCCCTGCTAAATCTCAAAGAAAGGGAGATGTACGATGAGGCGTACACCTTTCTGAAGCACACCAAGCTTCCTGAAGGGGCCGATGTGGGGGAGTCTTCCGTCTTCTACTATTTATCAAGCATAGTGTACCTAATGGCTGGCGAGTATGCCACCGCAGAGAAAACGATAACCCAGGCCATAGTGAAGAGCACCAACACGGCCTTTACACTGGACTGCCGCAAAGTCTACGTTCTAGCAAGCATGCACCAGGGGAAGCATCCGAACCGCAGCTTCTTCCAGACGCACCACGGCCTTGAGCACTACCAAAAAGTCCTTCTGTCGATTAAGTCGTGCTCGCTTGAGATTTTCTACCAGGCCGCCGAAGACTCCAAAGACGCCTTCAAGAGCGACGGCTTGTGGCAGGCGGTGCTCAGACTTGAAGGAGCCGTTCAGAAGGAGCACGTTCGAAGGATTGGAACGGTCTACTCAAAGATTTCTCTCGGCGCCATTGCCCAGATGCTTGGCGTCTCAGAGGAAAGTGCCGTGTTTCTGCTCCAGAAAGCTCTCTCAGAGGGAGTCATTGCAGGATTTATTGACACGGAGGCCCGGGAGTACGTCTCCACGGAAAAGAGCCGCCGAGAGCAGCAGAGCCTCAAGATAGAAGAAATGCTAGGCATTGCCAACACCCTAACGATGCTTAAGAAGCACGAGGAGGCCAAGAAAAAGACCCTGGAGGAAATGAAGACGGACATGGCCTACAATGAGTACCAAATGTAAGGTCCGGACCAGAGCAGCCCTGGGGTCGGTGTCGGTGTCGGGTTGTGGCCTATGGGCTGGGGTCTGTGGGCTATGACCAGAGCAGGCCTGGGGTCTATGGGCTGGGGTCTGTGTCGGGTTGTGACCAGAGCAGGCCTGGGGTCTATGGGCTGGGGTCTGTGGGCTATGACCAGAGCAGGCCTGTGGCCTAGTTGAATAAAATGTTTGTGTTTAGGGCCTGTACCGTTCAGAGACTGGGGCCGTGGTACTGAACTACTAACAGAGTTTATTGTCGGTTAAAATTTTTACAGACAAAATGAGCAGCTTCGTTCTAGAGGGAGTATTTGGCTCGTCCAATTCATGCGAAATGGCATACAAGCAAAAGACTGGAGAGATGTTTGTTGGTATTGGAAGAATCGTTAAAAGAGTCAGAATCAGGAGCTCAAGTGCTTCAATACTTTCTTTGCAAACGGAAGAAAAGATAGTTTCTCTCTCGGTGGACGGGGACTTACTCCTGGCGCTGGACAGTGCAGGAAGAGTCTACCTCCACTCGCTTGTTTACGACACAGAGATTGGCCGGATGCTAGTGGCTGGGTGCTTGTCAGCCATTGTCAAGGACGAAAAGGTGTTTTTGGGGTACAGGGGGTACTTACAGGAGTGGGTTGTTGAGCCTACTGGCTTTTGTACGTTCAAAAAGACAAAAACCGTTACTGGCCACCGAGAAAACATTACCATGATGAAAAGCACCGAAGACGGAATTCTAACCAGCAGCCCAGACTCTCTGCTACGGCTCTATCCGATGGAGGGCCCTAAATCCGTGTCTCTCTTCAAGAGTAAGAGTGCTGCGCTCTCAGCCAAGAAGATAGGCCGGGAGGTAGTTTCTGTCTGGGAAAATGGCGAAATTACCCGATTGGTGGAAATAGCCGGGGAGTGGACCGTCCAGGTGCGAAAATTCACCATGCTAAATCTTCTCAGTGCAGATATTTCTACTTTTGGAGACATGGCCGTTGTTGTAGACACAAGCCACAACGTTCTTCTATTCAGCACGCTCTCAGAAAAACCTGAACCTACCCATAAGATCTTTTTATCAGAAGATATCACCCAGGCTACTTTTATAGAGGACGACGAGTGGATTGTTCTCGCAGGACAGGGCTCTGTGGTTTGGGAGTGGAAAACAGGAACGCTCCTGGCGAATGAGCAAGACTCTTCCACCCAAAGGGTGGCTAAAGAAGTCTCTGGGCAGGTTATTACTGGCACCGAAAAAGGAGAGGTTTTTCTCTGGGACAGACTGTCAGGGTCGTGCATCCAGAAGATAAAACCACACACGTCACCCGTTGTAGAGATCATTCCCCTCCCCAGAGGCTTTATCTCCGTATCCTCGGGGGGCGATGCTAAAGTTCACAAAATATCTGGAGAGGTGACCAAGCATCTCTCCACAGAGGTCCAGATAACCTGTGCCGACGGTGACGATGAGTTGCTGGCGGTAGCAGGCCCGGGCAGGGTAGAGATTTACGACACCAAACGAAGCAAGCAGATTCTTTATGCTGAGATAGACCTTCCACTGGCGCTTAGGCTGAAAGGAACCTCGGTGCTTATGGCAAGCATTAGTGGACTCACTCTTCTCACACCGGACAATGTATCAAGCATTGAGGGCCAGGAGCCCTTCGTTCTTGCAGATATCTCAGCGACCAAACACGGGGTCCAAGTCTCCTGTTTGGGAGAGAGTGGGATGGTTTATACGTTCACTGAGGACATGGAAGAAGTCTCTGACTACCGCGCCCTGCCCAAGTACGCCAACGGAATGGGGCAGACGGTGCCTCTTGATATGAAGCACCTTCCAGACGGGTCCTTGGTTGTAACCTACACCAGAACGCGGCCAGATCGGTACACCGATGCTCGGACCACGCTTTATGCCTCGCTGTTCTATGGGGGGTACGAGGTTGACCGGTGGATTGTTCTTGAAAGGTCACAGAAAGAAACGGGCAAAGTCTTTACAGCTACTTCGGCATTTGGGGTGTCAATTGGGGTCTGCACCTTTTCAGGAGCCCTTCTGTTTTCCGACCGCTCCAAGGGGTTCAAGCCCACTGCTCTCTGGCAAAAAGAGACGCCCCAGGAGCTTGAGGCTCTGATCAAGAAGGGCGATGCTCTTTCCGGGCTTGTAGGCGCTGTAAAGCTTCAGAATGTTCGCATTGCACAGCTGGCTCTGAACCAGGGCGATGCTTTGGTTCTTGGGAAGTACTTCCCCGAGCACTTAGCCTCGTCGCTCTTTCCGCTACTCCTGGCGCTGATTGGTGAAGGAGTTGTTGAAAAGCCTCTGTCTCTGCTCAAAGAGCTTCTGGTTCGGGTGCCTGCCCCACCAATGCTCCGGAGACAGCTGTCCCTCCTGCTAGGCCCTGTGTTTAGCCTCTCAGTGGAAACAACCGGAAGCATTGATGCTCTTTTGACCTTCCCCCATCTTTCAAAGTCTTAAAGCTTTCGGGCTTTGGGCTTTTCGGGCTTTGGGTCTTCGGGCTTTTCGGGCTTCAAGGGTCTGGGTGGGACTAATAACGTACAAACCCGAAATAGCTCGAAAAAACACTAAATTTGTCTCCTTTTTTCTCCGTTAAAACCCCTTTCTTCTCAGCCTATAAATACAAAGATTTCCACTACCCCATGGAAAACCAAGAAGTAGCAAGCAACTACAAAGCCAAGTCTCTGCCAACAGAAGATGAGCACGAGGCGCTGGTTGATGTGGAGTGCAATCCGTTTTTCAAAGTCTTAAAAGTAGAGTACCCAAAGTTCTTTTGCCTGGCAGCACTTGGATTTAGCATTTCCTTTATCTACTCCACACTAAGAGATGGAAAAGATGCGATTGTTATGTCGCGGATGGTTCCTGCATCTATTCCCTTCCTAAAAACCTTTGTGGTTCTGTTTTTTACCGTTCTTTTCGGGATTTTCTTTCAGGTACTGATGGCAAATGGTGTGCCAATGCGAAAGATCATGATTCGGGCCAATCTTGGCTTTGCTGGGTACTTTCTGGTTTATGGTCTCCTAGTTAACTTTTTAAGCGAGCACTTTGAACCTGGCCGGTTTGTGGTTCTTGATATGTTCAGCGATGGGAAAATGGCGGTCAACAAGTTGGAGGGCCTTAAAGGCCTCTTCCTTCTTTACAACTTCTGGACGGGGTCTCTTTTCTATCTTAGCTCAGAGCTTTGGGGAAGCATCATTCTATCACTGATGTTTTTCGGGTGTGTCAACGAAGTCTGTCCCCTAAAACAGGCGCTGAGGTTCTACCCTCTATTTATGGTAAGTGCTAACATTGCCCTGGTTGCCTCAGGTGTTTTGGGGCATATAGTTGTCGCCATGTCCGGTGGCAACCCAGACACAATCTATGCATTCTACCGGTACTTCCTTGTCTTTATCTCAGTTCTTTGTGTGGGTAACGTCTTCCTTTACCGGCACCTCATGGATAAAATCATCCCGTTCCCTATCTACATCCTTGAGGGCCCGAAAAGATCCAAGTCTAAGACCAAGGTTGGAGTCATTAAGGGCATAACCACTGCCTTCTCCAACTCAATCATCCTCTGCCTCTCCATTTCAGTGCTAAGCTATGGAATGGTTACCAACCTAACAGAGGGAGCTTACAACTCCACTATTGCTAACGCAGCCAAAAGCACGGGTGTATCTACCCTGACAACAACCCTGCAAACCAAAGCCACCCAGCAAATCCTCATTGGGCTGGCAACGATTGTCTTTCTTCTCTCCCCGCTCAAGAGCTTCATCCAAACGCGGGGCTGGCTCTCCCTTGGCCTGCTTTCCCCGCTTTTCAGCTTAGTTGGTGCCCTGATCTTCTTTGGCTGTGTCTGGGCGAACGTTACCTCTGGAGCCAAGGGCACGACTGGTCTAGCCAAGACTGTTGCTACCAAACTAGGAGCCTTACTAGGGGGAGCGCCTAAAACAAGAACCGAGTCTGAAAAACACGTTGGCATGATAGTTACTAGCTTGATTAAAATCATGAAGTATGCAGCCTTTGACATCTGCAAAGAAGCTATTGGAATGAAAATACCCGAAGCTCACCGGTCAAGGTTCAAGGGCGTGTACGACGGAGTGTTTGGAAAGTTCGGGAAGTCGGCAGCCTCTGGGCTGCAAATCATTCTTATGGCTATTTTCAACACCAGTGACATCCGAGAGTCCGTAACTGTGACTGCTACTGGTGTGATTCTAGTAACGCTTGTGTGGCTCTACGCCTCTTACTACCTTGGCGCCCAGTACACCAAGGCCGTTAAAGAAGGCAGGGACCTCCCCGTTCTTGTTGAGGAGCAGGTTGACCCAGAAACAGCCAAATAAAGGCAATTCTTTCTTTTTTCTTTGTAATGGAAGGTCTTATACCCCCACAGAGCTTCAGAGAAAGACTCTCCCAGCTACTTTCAGAGCTTCAGGTGCTCACTAAGGAAGGGTCCACTCTTGAAAGCAGCATTACCATTTCCAGGCGCAAGAACAATCTTTTAGCCAAGGACGTAAATGACCTGACCAGAAGAAGGGAGGAGCAAGCTACGGCACTAAACAAAGAAGAAAACAAGATCTTTGCCCTGGCCCGAGATCTCTCCGAAACAGAAGATAAAGTCAATCAAATGGAGGTGGAGCTGGCAGAAATAAAAGCGGCGAAAGAAAAGCTTGAAGAAGAGCTCCAAAAGAGAACGGACGGGCTAAAGGAGTACGAACTAATCCTCGGTCTTTATGAAGGATGCTCCAACCTCTGGCCCACCCGCAGCACTGTGCTAGGATAGGGGTCGGTGGGCCAATGTCAATGTTCGGGGTGCCCATCCCCGAACAAGGTCCCAACCCGAATTTGTCTGTCCCCGAACAAGGTCCCCGAACTAACCCGATATTTGTCTGTCTCTGCACGTGGATTTATTTCACAGGAGGTCGTCCTTGGTCCGGCACGGTCCCAGACACGTTACACCGCACTTTCATTAAAACACCTCTCTAGGACTGTAACCAGAACAATGAGAATGTTAATGCCCAGCCAAACGGCAAAGAAGTCGATCGGTGTTGATGTAACTTCTTTTTTTGAGAGGACTATCTGTCTAACTAGCAAAAGAAGACTCCTGAACTCTTTTCCCAGGGCTGTGTTCCTTGGAATGATGTATCCTATCTGTGCCCCTCCTAGGTTGCACTTGCCATTGGCATAAGTAATGAGCTCTTTAAGGGAGATGATCTTTAGCTGAGTAAATGGTTTTATTATGCAGGTACAAACGGCGTCACAGACGTTTGTGTGGCTGTGGATGACTTTGTTAATGGCCTCTTTTCTTTCTCTTTTCGCTTTTTTATCGAGACCAAGAATGTTTAAAATGTCGCATTCGGTGGAGAGCACTGCTTCTAGGTGTTCTTTCTTCTCTAGCTCACTGATGGTGTAGATTTTGGCTCTGTCTATGTCTCCAATTATTCGCATTGCAAAAATTAAATCTTCTGTGAGAGAAGGTTTATAGCTATGGAAAAAGAGAGGCCTGTTTTTAAGGCACAGATAAGAAAAACAGCGTGCTTTGACTGTGTCGAAGGTTTCAGGTGCTCTCGCGTGATCCTGGCCCTGGCTGTTTCGGTCAGGTACTCTTTGAGTACCGATGTGTTCTGGGCTCTGTCCCTGAGCGCGTGGATGCCTCTCTCCAGAGAGGCAGGTCCATCAACGCTTGTTTTGAACGGCTGCAGCTCTTTTTCTGTGAGGTATCCAACCTGGTCTTTTCCGTTAATGAGAAGTTTGCAGAGAATGAAAGATTCAGGTGCTCCCTGCTCAATCAGGCTGATGGGCAGAAAGGTCTTTCCCAGAACGTGCACACTAAGCCCCCCCTCTTTTCTTTTAATAAACTCAGAGTCCTTGAAATAAGCCACAATGGCTTTGTTTTCTTCTTCCCGCTCCTCTTCCTGGTTGATGTATGTAAGCGCCTCAGATATCCTCTCTGCAAAGGCGGAGAGGAGTGAAGGTTTGAGCGTGCGAGCGGTGGTGATTTCTCTGGTTTTCTTTTCAATTCTTTCTTTCTTGATGATGCCTTTTTGTTCAAGATCCTTCCTTGCTAGCTCAAGCTCTGTTTCTGTTTGGATGTTTATTTCTATGTGGGAGGGAGGGGTGAGAAACTTATTGGCAAATCGCTTCCACTCCTCCTGGCTCTCTTTTAGTGGGACCTCGTACTCTTCAGACTCTTCCCTTCCCAGTTTTAGCTGTGGTGGTCGAAAGAAGTCACTTGCTCGCATAAAAAATATTAAGACCAGCAGTATATACTGCTGTGCGCTACTGTGCATTGATGTGTGCCACTGTGTGCCAGCACTGGTGGTAGGGAGGAACACGCCCTGCCTCATTCACCGAACATTTGGGAAAGTGCTGCTTTCTCTTTTTCAGAGAGTCCAGGCGTAAGTTCTTTCTCTTTGATTGCTTCATCGTGTTCTTCACCTATTTCTACACAGAGGACTCCCGAACGCATGAAGATAATTGGAACGTTCTTCTCGGATCTAAGCTTCCGAAACTTTGGGGAAATAGCCAAGAAGTAGTGGTGGGGGTTGTCTGTTTCAATGGCTTCTTTAAGGCACTCGAGGGTTCGAAAGTCTTTGTGTGTGCACTTGGCTAGGCGAGTGTTTCCAATGAGCTTGAACCCGGAAACTTGTTCTTTAAATTTCTTGTACTCGCAGCTAGTTGTCCAGAGGCGAATGGGTCCGTCAAGGATGTGTTCAATAACCTTTGTCTCCATCTGGGAATTGTGAAAAGCAACAAGGAAGTGGTGGTCTGCAAGGATGTTGAATGGTGCTCTAAATCCTACCTTCACCAGTCTTTTCATAAGCTTGCGTATTTGCTTGAGTCTTGGTGTTCGCATGACAAAGAAAAAATTTTAACGGCTATAAATGTGGTCTCGGTCTGGGTCTCGGTCTCGGTCTGGGTCTCGGTCTGGGTCTGGGTTTGTGCCTGAGAGTGCTTGCCATTTATTATTCTACCCCTGGTCTGCTACCTCTAAGCAGTAATAAGGTGCTTGGCATATCCAGTTAAAAATACCACCGCTTTTACGGTCTGTTTAATGATTGAGACAATAAGCAACAAAAACAGCGAATTAACAATAAAAGCTTCCCAGCCCTCAAGTGAGGAAATGCCTATTTCCACCGAATATCGGTAGTAGTAAACCAGCGAAGACTGTCTTATGTATTTGAGGAAGCGACTGGGCAGACTGAGAGTGACTGGAGGGGCCTGGTGGGGTGCTCTTTTGGTCATGATGGCGACTAATAAGATGGATATTTATGTTGGTCAGAAAGTGTTTCACCTTGGTTTCATTCAGAGGAGAAGAAAAGAAAACAAACACTACATCCTCCCAGATAAATAATGTTTTCAGTTTATTTACATGGCAGACCCAGGGACAGCTGATGAACTTCAGGACAAGAAGATAGAAGTGCTTATAAAAGACGTTCCAGAGGACGTACAGACAGAGGTAGCTGATATTTGCATGGCGGCACCAAACATAGGTGACTATCGCAAGTATTCCAAGCTTATTAGGGACACACTTGACTCAAAGTTTGGAAAGGGGTGGAATGTTATTATGGGGGAAAGCTTTGCTGGAAGTTGCTCGGTTGCCAAGAATGGTATTTTGCAGATCAGGATCACAGGCACACTTATTCTTGTTTTTAAGTCGTGCAGCATCATCAAAGAGTCTACCAAGTAAGGTCTAGGCCAGAGGATCGAAGCTATTTTATTTAGATAGCAAGAATAAACAGTCTAGAAACGCGTGGGTGTGGGCATTCGGGTTAGTTCGAGGGAAGCATGTGATTAGTGATTTATTTGTGGGTTTATGAGCACACAAGACTTTTTACATACCATTGCCATAAATGGACGTATGTATAAAACCGAGAAAACTTTTAAACCTCCTGCATAACAGGAACTAGACTGGTTACCCAACCACAGACATAGCTGCACAAACAATAGCAAACCCAGTTACATCTCCAGTATGTCTGTGTCACCCACATTTGTACATATTGTACTGGTTTGGTGGTGGGTTTGGGTTTGGGTTTGGTAGCGGTGGGTTTGGTGGTGGGTTTGGTAGTGGTGGGTTGTGTTGTGGTTCGGGTAGGTTTTGGTGCTTGGACTTGGGCAGCAACCTGTGAACCGCTACTGTTTGAACCGCTACTAACCCGAATGTCATTGCTGTTCGAACTGGTACCCGAACTGTTACTATTGGAACCAGTCTTATCAAAACCAAACATACCGGGCCCAGCACCAACACTTCCTGCTTCTGATCCGCCCAGGCCAAAGCCATCTGTGTTGGATTTCCTGCTGTTCGAACCGCTACTGGCCAGTGCACTGTTATACTGTCCACTCTTGCCCGTTCGCAATGAGCTATCCTCAATGATTTGGGCACTTCTTGGCATGGTTGGTAGTGTGGTGGTAGTGGTAGTGGTAGTGGTAGTGGCTGACTGTGTGTTTGGCTCTAAGGCCGTTGCATTCCTTGGCCCTGTGTTCGGGCTTTTGCTTCCAAACCTGAATCCAAATATAGACCCAAACCCTCCAGCTAGTACAGGAGTCGTGTGGTTTGTACCCAGGCTCCCTTCACCAACCTTAGAGCTGGAGACAGGCGGGAGAGCTTTAAACTCGCTGTTTCGCATTGAAGATACAATGAAGATGTATAGACCTATCTGCACAGCCAAAGCGATTGCTAGCCCCACTATAACCATCAACACTCGTTTCAGATAGTGTGTCATCCGTTTAGACGCAGGTGCTTCTGTGCTAACCTCCTCCTGTCCCAAAGACTCGGGAGTAGCCACCTCTTTAATCATCGACCTACTGCCACACTCTCTAATGAGCATGTGGATGGTCATGCACATCAGGGCAATGTTCTTCCAGATAGCGTGCCCAAGGAACATGGGCGAAACAGCACCAGACACGCTTAAGCTGGTAATGCGGGTAATGTCATAGATTTCTCTGAAAAAGCTGTGGAAAAACATGTACTGACCCAACATGGTGATTATTGAGGCCATTATGACGCTGAGGGCGCCTAGATCCTTTGACTTTGCGAACACCAGCTTTTTTAGAAGGAAAACAGACAGACAAAGGATAGTGATTCCGTAGACTACCCACTCGTAAACGAGCAGCCACTTCTCAGGGAAGAGAGTTGAGGAGTGCATTGGAAAGGCCCAGCTGCCCAGCCAGCCTCCCTCCCCGGCAATAGCTCCAAAGACAGAGTTGCCGAAAGTTAATGTGCTGTATTGTGCCAGTATCACCTGTCCAAAGATAATGGCTAGAAAGAAGATAAACAAGAGGGGGGCGATGTATCCTACGTTCATCAGGCTCTCCGGGTTTCTTGTTTTTCTTTCGCGGATGACTTGTGGGAGGCTTCTAGCGCCTTCAACAAGCAAAACGGTTAGATAGATGACAAAAATGCCCTGGGAGCCCAAAGTGAGAAAAGAGGTGTATGCCATGTCCTTGTACAGAGAAAGAAGGATGGTTGCTAGCACTACAACATTTTTCAGCATAAGAAAGATCTTCACTGGAACGTAGTACCAGAAGCTCTCAAAGACGTTGATATCAAACTCAAAGTGGTTTTCCCCGCGGGCTGCGAGCTCATCTGTGGCGGAGACGCCTTGTGTGTAATTGTAAGCCTGGCAATTGTCTGAGTCACATTGTGAAGAAGACTCTCCAGTGTGGTGAGTTCTATACATAAGCTAGCATGGCCACTTCTTTATATAGAGGGCTAATCAGCTACAAACAGATCGGTGGGCCGTTTATTAAATCAGTGATGGCGACCAAGTCGGTGTTTTGGGTGTTCGGGTAACAAACCCATCCCGAACATCCCTACTCTAGCCCTGCGCCAGTACCAGGCCAAAAGGTGCATTCTTAAAGACTTTGAAGACGTAGATGCTAGCAGCAAAGCTAAACACAAAAACCGCTGTTACGGCGCACACAGACCCTAGAATGCTTCTTTTCAAAGCTTCGGGCTTTGAAACAGCTGAAAATGGAGAAAACCCGAAGCCATATCGCCAGAAGGTAAAGGCTTCGGTAATAAGCACAAAGGCGGATGCTGTGAGCATGCAGCAAAAGCGCCAAACCAGGCAGTATATGAACTGCTCAACCACTGTCTCTGGGATGTTTTGGAAAAGTGTCCCATTAAAAACGTTCGTGTACCTTCTAGCATTTGTGGTGGTGTAGATGGCGACAGCAAAGGCAGCCACGCCTGCACACATTGTTCCAATGGTCACTGCGGCTAGCCGCCGCGATTTAACAAAGAACCAGGTTTTTACAGTGTGCGCCACCACCATAAGCCACTCGCAAAAAGAGAGCAAGACGCTAACACTGACCATAAACTTGCTTCCCCACGACAATGACCCAAGCATTGAAAAGTGTCTGGCCGTGCTTGTTTTGGCCACTTCTTCAACACTGTCGTTAAGCCGCGCTTGCCAAGATCCTAGCTCGGGCAGAGAGAGAAGCGTGATTGCCGGAAGAAAGCAGAGTGGTATAGCCACCACGCACAGCACCCACGCAGAAAGGCAAGGGCAGAAAGGTCTGTGCACAGATGTATGTTTCTTTCTTTGGTTCAGAAAAGATTTCCAAGCCTTACAAAAATAGTATCCTGTAGACGATGCAGAATAGAGAAGGTACGGGCCAAAGCCCAGAAAACAAATATTCTTAACTCGGGCATAAACAACCAAGCCAAGGACAGCAGCACTGCACAGAGCAAACACCAAGAGCACAGGACTTACGCCCATCCAGGGCCAAGGCTCCAGAGCGCATCGAGGCTTTTTCGGCCTAGGGAGTAGCTGGGCATTGGTTCTAGCGATTGTTGCAGCTGGGAAGGTAAACATCCCAATGGTCTCCAAGTGTTCGGAAGAAGAAGAAAAAGAAGAGTCTGGGGTGTAGCTACGTCTACGCAGCGGCGCGGGTGTGGAGTTAGCCTCTTCCATAAGTTTGGTCTGTTTTGCGAAACATATATCTTCTATGATGGCATGACACCCGCCCTTCAAATCAGTCACACACTGCTCGGAGGGTGTGTCAACTGGCTAAGCACACAGCCCACAACGATCCACGACACATAGCGGCCGATAACGACACAAAGCCCATACACCGATCATATATTTATTTGGGAAGGTGCGCGGACTAACCCATTGTGTGGTAGAATCTGTCTTTAAGCCACAGGCAAGGCCAGAGGCACAAACTTAGTGTATTCCGCCAACCCCAAAAAAAGAACGCTGGACACACTAATGGCGACCAAAAGACCACACACAACCAAGCCAAGAACAACTAGCAGCCCTATGTTGTAGCGGCTGTGGGTTTTGCGAAGATCAAGCATCGGGTTCGGGTTAGTTCGGCTGGTCCTAAGCGTATCTGACAGGCTTTGGTTGATTTGAGACATTGTGCGCATTTCCGTTAGGGCCACAAAAACGCCAAAGCAGGTGGTATAGACAATTCTCCAAAGAAGATGGAGTGTCAATGCAAAGCCTGTGAAAGGAAGGGTTGCCCTGTTAATCAACACATGCGGCACACTAGCAAGATGCTCGGTGGATTCTGTTATCCAATGCATAGTCGAAATCAAAGAAAGGTAGAAAGCTATGGTGTAGGTGATAAGAATGGTCACAAGTGAGAAAAAGTTCACAACCGAGAAGGCTCTGGACTTGCCAAAGATCCAGAGCTTTAGGGTGTACATAAATGTAAAGAGGCAGAGAACTATTTCCATTATCTGGTCAAACACTTCGGTAGACACGGTTGGGTACAGGCCAATGGTGGCCCCGGCAGGGTCAGCGTCACTATTGCGCTGCAAAAAAGAGCCAAAGCCCGGAATGTGATTGGCAAAAACCTGGACGCTAGGAACCTGGAGAAGTGCTGAGAATGAGCCGCCAATAAACGCAAAGAAGCTCCGGCACAGTCTATTGCGGAGCTCCTGCGGCGTTGTGTGGTGCCACAGCTCCCCCAAAGAATTGAAAAACCAGTTTTGAAGAACAGCTAGCCCCCCAACAATAGCCAAAAAGACAGCAAAGTATCCACTGTGCATGTAGTAGCTAGAGTTTGGGTATTTTAGCTGGGGCTGTTTAATGGCCATCCGTCCAATCCGCTTAAAACACATCCAAAAAGTGTTAATGAAATAAAGAAAGACCACTAGCACCCCGAACAGAAAAACTTTGACCAGGGACAGTAGTGAGGTGTACTCGCTGTCCATGTACGTTGACAAACACATTACACCGAACATAAGAATACCGTAGCAGAGGAGGAAGAGAGGTGTTTCCATATGGTACCAGCCCACTTTTATCGATTTGGCAAAGAGCTGGGCGTTGCTGTCCGCTCTTTGTGTGAGGAGGGTGTTTCTGCTGGTGCTGTGGGGGTTAGGCGTTATAAAGTTCCCAAACTCCTGGAGTTCTTCATTATCTATCTCAATTGCATCGGTATCGGCATCAGCTTCAACATCGGCATCTTGGACTGAGTGGTAGCCACCCATATAATCAAGCTCAATTGCCTCGCCGTTGTTGCGAGCCGTCCTGTAGGTGTTGTATGAGATGCTGGTGTTTTTATACATTGGGTTAGTTCGGGCTAGTTCTTTTATATGTGGCCTAGATGGTTATGGTTGTTTGATCTGTTGTTGTGTGTTTGTGTAGTTTAGACAAATTCAGACAAATTGGACTGTTTTGTGTTTGTGGTGACATATGTCCAAAAGCGGAAAAATATATTTTTTCCTTATTTGGCAATTTTGACTCTAGCCTGGTTATTTTATTTAATTTTTCCTTTTTTTTCTTAAAATGTTATTAGGATCAATGAAAAGAGTGATGATCACCACCTTGATATGCAGTGGCATTCCCAGCATTGTTCTGGGAAGAGCTACCTCCCTCTCGACGGAGCTTTCGCTGTTCCCCCAGTGCATCTGGATGGATGCAGTGGTTCCAGCAGAGTTTGCCTACGTCCCTAAACACGCCAGTGAGATAAAGTCGCAACCTCCCACCATAACCCCTGAAGTGGGTATAGAGGAAATCCGAAGCGTTGAAGCTGAGCAAGTATCAGCTGAAGAAGCCCCAGTCCAGCAGACACCTGCAGAAAAAAAGAAGTCCTTTTTAAACAAGGTGTTTTCCCTATTTGGAAAAAAGTCTACAACCGAACAGACAGAACAGTCAGAACAGTCAGAACAGACCAAGGAAGTGGCAGAAGAGTCCGCAACACCAGCCCAAAACACGGAAACCATTCTAGAACTAACTGAGGTAACCAAAATAAGCGGTCTTGAAACAGACATTACAGTTGTTGAGCAGTCCACAGTTGTTGAGCAGTCCACAGTTGTTGAACAGTCCACAGCCGTTGAACAGTCCACAGTTGTTGAGCAGTCTACAGCCGTTGAGCAGTCTACAGCCGTTGAGCAGTCTACAGCCGGTGAGCAACCAATAGCCGTTGAGCAACCAATAGCCACTGAACAGTCTACAGCCACCGAAGGCACCAAAACCCGAACTCCATTTGTTGTGTACAATAGGTATGCTGTAGAGTTTGACGCCACTGGTGGATACATGGTTCAGGAAGAAATCACTGCAGAGGAGTTTAAACAAACCCAGGACCAGGCAGAAGCCAAAGCCGCAGACACACGCGATGCCATCTCTTTTGTTTACGCCATTTACATTGGGCTCATCAAAATCATTTCTACCATTGTGTCAGGTGCTTTTGCCGCCGGTATCTACAACTATCTACCCAGTGCAGTCAGTGGAGTAAGCTACATCGCAAAAATTGAAGACGCTGGATTCCTTGGTCTGGCCCTAGCACTAGTAACCATCCCAATCATTGCCATGATCAGCTTTGCCACCCCCGCCTTCAAGAGCGCCAAGCTCACTGCTTTGTTCATTGCCACCGTTGTCTCTCTTCTTAGCACGGTAAAGATTTCAGGCTTGGCCGATCTCAAAGCTAGCGGTGCCAACCAGGTAGTTTTCCTCGGTATCGCCATTTCAGGCCTTATCTACGCCATGGAAGCCGTGGGCAGAACTAACAACGACCTTTTCTTCCCCGAGGAGCGAAGATCCCGAACCCGAAGCCTCTCCTTATGGGGCCTTGGAGCCTGGGCTGCAGGTCTTACCCTCTTCCCCAGAGTCTTCCCCGTGCCACAGGAGCTTCTTGGCCAGGCATACCAAGTGTCAATTATTCTCTTCCTCTTCATTGGAGCCACCTTAAGCAACAACATCAGGTTCAAGCAATCGGGTTCAAACGAAAGAAAACAACATATTGAGACTGTTGGCATGGTCACCCTCGCAACGGCAGCCATTGCCGTCACGCTTTTCTTCATTACTGGAAACAGGGAGGTATCTCACGTATCCATGAAGCTGGCCCAGCTAGGCCTAGTCTTCCCCGTTTTTGGAGCCATCTTCCGCGAAGAGGGCCTTCTGCAGCTCCCAGGGCTTAAGAAGCACCAAAGAAACATCTTCCTCGGTGCCGCTCTCGTTTCAGCAGCCTTCCTAGTCCTGGCACTTGGAGGCTTCTTCGTGTCTGGACGCATTGAGAGCATGGGCCAAGTCTTTGGGCCCATAACCCGAACCAAGTCGTACGTCTATGAGAAGATGGCAGCACTGGCAAGCAAGTTCTCAAGAGCTGCCCCAGCCGTCGTTGCTCCCGCAGAGGTTGTTGTCGTCCCAGAGGCAGCCATCCCCGGGTTTGTCGACAGAATAGCATTCTGGAGGTCCTAGGTCTAAGGTCTAAGGGCCTGGGCTGTGGACGGTTTAAGCCAGGCCGGGGCTTACCGCCCAGGTAATAAACTACTAACAACAGATTTATTATATAAAGTAGCTAGGCACCTTAGGAGCACTCTTGTCCTGTATCTGCTCGGGGGAGGACTCAAACTGTGTAAACTGGTACGAGCCATGCTCATCCATTTCCATCAGCGAAGCAAGGTTCCCGCATCTGTAGCAGTAGTTAGGAGCTGAGAAGACGGTAACCACGCCTTTGTGGTGGTTCCAGTTGTGGCCGTTCATGACTAGCTGGTGGGCACGGCAAATCATCTTTAGCCCGTTTTTTCGGGTAAACTGTTCGGTGATGTCCTCGCCAAAGGTAAAACCAGCGCCCCGTGGAGAAGCGCCCCATCCCTTTCTTTCCTCTGGGTCACTCCAGAGAAGGTCGCACATTCCCCCTTCGTGGGGCACTTCCTGGACGCGATCTATGCCTCTAATTTCGTCAAGGGTGTTAAGTGCTGGGCTAAGTCCTCCATGGAGGCAGAAAATGTCATTGTTGACGGTTGCAGCAAGCGGTAGATAGTCAAAAAGGTCGGTAAAATACTTCCACACATTAGACGATCCATACTTTCTAAAACACTCGTCGTAAAATCCATATACCTGAGTTATTTGTCTACTTTCGTGGTTTCCTCTGAGCATTGCCACCGACTCAGGGTATTTTATCTTGAGGCAAAGCAGGAGGCTTAGGGTTTCAACCGAGTGGTACCCTCTGTCCACGTAGTCTCCCATAAAGAGGTAGGGCGTTTCAGGAGGGTACCCCCCCACCTTAAATAGCTCAATTAGGTCAAAAAACTGTCCATGGACATCACCGCATATTGTTATGGGGGCTTTGAGCGAAATAAGAGTGCTTTCTCTTTGGAATATTTCAATGGCCATTCTGCACAGCTCTTTTACGTCGTGTTCAGCCAAAGGCTCGCAGGCCATAAGCTTCTCCAACCACCTATCCAGCATAAAATAAAAATAGAAAACAGCAATAAACTTTTACCAATGACCGACGATGGATACTTTGATGAGGTAGACGTTGAAGAGTTTGTGTTTAACCCAGAGACAGAAGAGTACACCTACCCCTGTCCCTGTGGCGACTACTTTGTCATTACACAAGAAGAAATAGACAATGGTGAAGAAACAGCTAGATGTCCCTCATGTTCGCTTATTATTCGGGTGCTAGGTGGCTAAGGCGTTGGGCCAGTGTACCGCACCGTACCCCGACCTACCGCAACGCCCCGAGACCTAGCCCCGCAACGTACCGTGTCCCGTGACCTAACCCGAACACACTACCCACAAATCACACAAAACCTTCTGCTTTTATAGTAGGTGGAAGCTTATTTGATTAGTCCAGCGTACGTCGCATACTGTCGCATACTGTCGCGTCAGGTGACGTACCGTGCCCCCGTTGCGTGACCCAGCCCCAGCCCCAGCCCCGTTGCATGGCCTATAGACCGACCCAGACCCGTGACCACTGCAGACCACAAAAGTATTTTTTTATTTTTAATCCCTGTATGAAGATATTGCTAACTGAAGAGAGAGTAGAAATACCAGCAGGATGTAGTGTTGTTCAGAAAGACAAGCACATCATTGTGACGGGAAAGAGAGGCACGGAGTCAGTTGACATCTCTCACATGGTTTTAACCGTAGACATCGAAGAAACAGAACTGTTTGTTAGACTTTGGGCTGCACCAAAGAAAAGAACGCCCATTGTTAAGACGTGCGCAAGCATCATTAACAGCCTTATTATTGGATGCACCCAAGGGTTCTCCTACAAGATGAAGGCTATTTACAAGCACTTCCCCATTACCATCGTTATAGAGAATGAGGGGAAGAGGGTTGTTATAAAGAACTTTTTGGGAAACAAGAGCGACCAGGTAGTAGACATGATTGGAGGCACCGTTGCAAAGCTTGGCGGAGAAAAGGACCATTTCCTCATTGAGGGAACCAACGTTCAACACGTTTCTCAGTCAGCTGCCAACATTTCTCAGAAGTGTGTTCCAAAGCACAAGGATCTTAGAGTCTTCCTCGATGGAACATTCGTTATTGCAAAGGGCCTTATTGAGGCGAACTAATAAACCAATTCTTTGGAGGCTGGCTATGGGGGTGGTGGACAGACGACAGGGACCGACAAGGACTGTAGTGTTTTTATTGGTGGCAATCACATGTCCATGCAATGGACCAAACTCAGGACTGTTGCTCGTCGGAGACTTCTTCGTCGCAGCGCATGTAGTAGTACACCGAGTTAACGTAAAGATCTGAAAGGATGTGGAACATGTTCATGTTATCGTCACAGTCGGTGCAGTCTTTGGAGGAAAAGAAGCGAAGCAAAGGGTTGTCAGTGACCTCCTTTCCTCTCCACTCAATTGCCGTCTTAAGACAGTCCTGTCTCTCAAACAGAGAAAACTCTTTCTCAAGCAGCTCGTTGTCAAAGTACTCGTTTTCTTTGGTTTTTATACCGACGTAAAACTTGAAGTCTTCTCTATACTCTACCTTGAGAGTGTCTACCCAGGACATGTCAAGGGTAGCATCTTCTTTTTCGTCGCAGAACACATCGGCAAACTCTGAGTTAAGAATAACATCCTCCCAAAACCCTTCTATTTCATCGGTTGTGTGGTTTCTTTTGTTAAGAACGTCTTCCATGCTTTTGTAATCTTCTAGTTTGCCAAGAAAGTCTTTTTTCAAGGCTTTTACGTTGAGCTCATCGATAATGTTCTGTATGTCAATAAGCTTCTTAAGTTGTGCTTCTCCGTTCATGGTAAAATTTTTGTCAAATTTCGCATATGAAGTATCTAGAGCTGGAAGGGATAAACCAAATTGCAGGAGATCTTCTCCGCATTGAAGAAACTGTTAAAGGACTGAACATCCGCCTGGAAGCATACTCCCTGAAAAAGACAAGAAAAGAAAGAAAAGACAGCAAATCATCAAAATACCTGAGCATTGCCTCGATGGTGGCTGCAGCCCTAAATATGACGTTTTTTGAATACGAGATAGACCTGGCCCAGAAGGACATGAAGGTTGTTCCTGAGGTTGAGGCAAAGTCTCTGCTCACCAGCAAAATGTTCACTCTGGGGATAACCAAGGACTACTCTGAGATGGTGCAGTGGGTCGATCGGGTGTTTGAGGGAACAAAAACGGCTACGGGCAAGGACCGCAAAATTCTTCGTTTAAACAAGCCGATTGGGCCGTTTGAGCGGTCTCTGTGGAGCGAGTGCCTGGTTTTTTACGGGCGGGAGATGAAGAGAATCATTTTATTTGTGACTTTGTACCAAAAGAACACCCACTCCCCTAATCTATAGCTTAGAGGCGTGGTGGGTGTCTCTGACCTTCTTAGCTAGGTCGTGTGCGTCCTGGAATCTTCTTTTGTTTTTGATTCTTGGGTTTCCCTGCTCCTGCTTTTTCCTGCCCGTTCTGTCGGTGTGTGTCTTGTTCTTAGCCATAACGTAGTTGATAGGGCGCCTGTCAAGGGTTTGTGTCCCGTCCTCAAGGTCTTCTTCATTGAGGTCTGAGGTCTCGGGTGCTTTGTGTTCTTTGAGGATGTTGGAACCTGCAGGTGCAACGGCGTGTGTCGCTTTGTCAACGAGCTCGATGTAAACGCTAAGCTTGATAAGGAGGGTTTTGACGGGGTGGTTGCTGTCCACCTGCGAGGAGAGGAGCAGGTTGAGGAGGTAGCATCTGAGGAGTCGTTCTTTAAGTGAGGCATTTGGCTTAGCTGTGTCAATAAGAGAAATGGCTTTTTCTATCTCTTCAGCGTTCTTGAAGGGAAGAGACGTCTCCATAGCTGCTAGTGCTGGCATGTAAAATTTTTATGAGAGTCTCAGCTAATGAAGAGATGCTTCTTCTGAAAGTGCCAGAGGAGGTGGAGGGAGAGGTTGAACTAAGAGAGTACACCAGCAAAGGAAGAACGGGAACTGTACTTATTACCAAAAACAAAACTTACCGCGTTGTGTGTCGAGATAACAGCAACACCTTAATGGTTAAAGAGGGGGAGGTGATGCACCGGGTGGTCCTTGAGCTAGAGTGTGCACCGATGAAGTACACCATTGGCGACGTCGTTGCCGCTTTGCCCGAAATACATCTTGAGCATATTGCTGACAAAAGCCACTACTTACCACGGGCCAGGCTTATCTCCCTCTACCCCATGTCAGACCCCGAGTACCTCCAGGCCCTGGTTCAGGGTCGGGGGATACAAAAAACCTTTGATGGGGAGGTATACCTGGCCAAAGCTGACAAAAGCCTGCTTTTAGAAGCTTTGCTTCTAGTTCGAAGTATTGCCGCTTCAATTGAAAGCACCGACACAGAAGACGTATTTAAAGCATTCATTGACATACTCCCAGAAGAGGTATACCCCCTAACCCTGCACTGGAGCACAAACAACCGCTTTTCCATCGACGGTCTTAAAACAGAGATTCTCTCCATTCTGCAGATCACCACCACGAGCCACCCTGCTTTGCTGAGGCAGATTCAGATGTATGGTCTGGGTCCAGGAACAGGTGGATAGGTTCTTGGTAGATGGGGATGGTGATAATATCTGGGCTGTTCAGGTTGTTTTTTGCAACCAGGATAGATAACAGCCCGTTGGTCTTCTCCTTCCATGTATTGACATCGAATTCGATGCCCGCAGGCTCATTGGTCAAGGCAAGAGTCCTAATATAAGGAAAGTTATCGGGTACCCAGGATGTGAGGCTAATGTGGGTGCTGTTCAGTATTAGTGTCTGCAGGGTAGATGGCATGACGTGGGTAAATAAACACCTAGTAAATTGTTCGTTGGGGGAGTAGTGCAGTTCCAGGATGCTTATTGGGTGTTGGACGACACTCATAGCTTGGATGTTTACAGATAGAAAACACCTATCGATTTTTAAATGGGTAAGGTTTGGGAAGAGGGCCAAAAACGGGTCGAGGAGTATAGACTGGCGGTTGCACGTTTCAGTCATGAAAAGGACGAAAATGTGTGGACAGGCCTCGATAGGGCGGAGGGCGTGGGCCCTTATGGCGAGGGAAAGGTCCAGGCCAAAGAGGTGCAGGGCCTTAAAGTTGCTGTATGGGGACATGCAGTGAAGCATAATGGTCAGTTCAGCCGAGTTATTGCCAGGTTTGCCAACTATTCCAGCTGTTTTAGAGACGGAGATGGTGGAAACCTTCTTAGCCTTAGCCTTGGCAAAGAGTCTGGGGTAGTTGGTTATTGTAGTGTTTGGGATGGATAGTTTCAGAGAGTTATTGTTGAGTATGAAAGGTTCTTGTATCTCTGGCATTTTTTCTTTCATGTAAAAGGTATCATAGCCTAGAACGCGTGCCATGAAGACAGCTTGAATAGTGTTCAGCCACTCTGTAGTTTTATTGATAGCACCATCAATCAATGCGTCGCAAAAGCACCAACCACATCCAAGGTTTGTCAATAGGAGGAAACCAAGCACAATCTTCTTTTTACCGTGTAAATCCATAGCTCTCATGCTCTGTGGTTAGTTCGTGATGGTATTCGGGGATGTTAAAAATTTGCATCCAGGTCGGTCATGGTCAGGGTCGGGGTCGGTCGTGTTGCGTTGGGTTGCGTTACGTTGGGTCGTGTTGCGTTGGGTTACGTTGCACAACGCTACCTTATCTTTTGGCAAGTTCGGTGATAATATGTGAGAGATAGGCTCTTTTTTCATGGGAGTTGATGTACTTGGTGCAGAGACAGGTGGAAGCGTGGGTCTGGACAAGGGGGGGTGCAAGAGCTGGGGTAACATCCAGGCCACTCTCCCAAATGTCCCGGCAAACAGCCAGGGTGGTCTCTTTTCTTCGGAGAAGAAGGGTAATGGAGAGAACCAGGGAGTAGACCTCAAAAGAGTCATCAGAGGTTCCAAAGAAGAGAGTTGAGAGAATGCCCCGTTCGCTGTTTTTCTTCCAAATCGTGTAGAGACTCAAAGCCTCGGCAATTAGTGGGGGAGTGCATCGCTCTGCAGTTTCTTCTTCCACTTCTTTCGGGTGTCTTTCAAGGGCCGATAGGGTGCTCCTCAGAATGACCAGGAGGGTGGTCGTGCTTATCAGTGAGGGGGGATACTGCATAATAACGCGGCCGGAGAGGTACGACATGTGGGAGTAGCTGTTTATCTCCACAAGCATGGAAAAGGTGTTCTTAATCTTCAGGACCTTATCAATGTCTAAGCGAGAAATAACGGTAGAAACCTCAAGCAAGCGTTCAGTCCAGGTGGCAGTGCTGTGGGTGTTGAGGGCTCGAATGGCCAGGGTCATCACCTGAGAGGAGAGGCGGAGGATTCTTAGGGACGGGAGAGCGCCTGCAAAGACTTCCTTGTAGATAGACCAGCCTTTTTCGTACTCTCTGAACTTGACGCAGAGGTCAATCATTGCCTCGGCTGCGCCTTCCGTGTCTTTGCTCCCAGACCACTGCTTGAGCGAGGTGGTCCAGTGGTAGGCTCTGTACTCCTGGTTGAACCACCGGCGGAGCGCGTAGTAGAGAGCCTCCCTCTCTTGCGGGGAGAGGTGCTCGATTCTTATGGCTGAAGGGTTTTTCAGCGCTTCTACCCACCTACTTTCCTCTTCGGGCAGCTTATCAGCCACTTCGGTTAGTTTCAGGCACGCCTGTAGCTGGGCCAGGATGGTTTTCGGCGCCCTCTCTCTGAGGCACAGCGAAGAAAGAAGAGCTAGCTGGTAGGTCGGAATGGTGTGGCATCTTTTCATGTCGTAGATGGTGAAGAACCTCTCATACTCTTTTCTCATGTACAGAACCATAAGCATGGAGTAGAGACACTCGCTGCTTTCAAGCACGTTGCATCTCTGGAGAAGGTTTTGGAAGACCCGGAAAGAAAGAGACTCAACGTCTTGCTCGCAGTAGACGTCTGTGTAGGTATAGTCCATCTCAGGGCCCTCTTTGTCCCGCCCTGAGAGCTCTTCAAGGACCGAGCACTCAAACAGGCAAATCAGAGGGAAGGTTTCAGTGGTGAGTGAAGAGTCGCCGTGATGGACCACGCAGTACAAGGCATTAGAGTAGAAGAGAAGGTGTGCCTCTACCTTTTGCGTTGTGGGACAGCTTGGTACGCTGCAGCTGTGAAAGAGATATTTTAGGCTTTTTATCTGCTCAAAAGGTGTTGGCATCTGAGACTTGGAAGGAAGAGGGGGGGTGGAAGGGCGAATGCGGGGTAGAGCTACTGTCGATAGTGTGCTGGTGTATGAACCATCTCCTCCCCCGAGAAGCGTCTGCCTATTATCCTCTTGCATTTTATAAATAAGATTCCCGCCTATAAGTACTTTGTAGCAGAGTGTTTGTCCTAATAGGGAACGGGTTTTATCAAAAGCACATGTCAAAAAAGGCGCCAAATGGATGGGGCAATGGGTGGGTCTTTAGGGGCGCCCTTCTTTGCGCGCCTAAGACGGGGACAAGGACAGGGACAGGGACAGGGACAGGGACAGACCCTACAAAGCTTCCGCTAATAAAATATTTCATGTCAATTAAAACCAACGACAAGCGAGATGAGCTGGTGGACATAGAAGAAAGTATGCAGAAGATGTGGAAGGACCACAAAACAGACGAGATAAACAGCAGCCCGGGAAGCAAAAAGTACTTTGTAACTTTTCCGTACGCCTACATGAACGGAAAGCTGCACCTTGGGCACATGTTTAGCTTTAGCAAGGCCGATTTTTCTGCGCGGTTTAAGAGACTCTCAGGGTACACCTCGCTCTTTCCGTACGCCTTCCATTGCACCGGGATGCCAATTAAAGCGGCCGCTGACAAGCTCAAAGACGAGCTGGCGGGGGTGCGTGCCACGGGACAGAAAGACATTATGCTAGCGATGGGCATGGGCGAGGCAGAGGTGCCAAAGTTTACCGATGCCTCGCACTGGCTGCGGCACTTCCCGCAAGAGGCACAGAAAACGCTTAAGCGTTTTGGAGCGCCTGTTGATTGGCGAAGGTGCTTCATCACCACGGATGAAAACTTTTTCTACGACTCCTTCGTTCAGTGGCAGTTTCAGAAGCTCCGGGCCCAGGGCAGGGTTACTTTTGGGAAGAGACACACGATCTTCTGCCCGAAGGACCAGCAGCCGTGCATGGACCACGACAGACAGTCTGGGGAGGGGGTGCTTCCGCTTGAGTACAAGCTGGTGCCCATACCCATAGACCTGGGCGGGGAGGAGGTCTTTCTACTCACCACTGCAAAGCCGGGGAGAGGACTGGGCCCGTTCAAGTGCCTTGTTGGCCGGGAGACACAGTACAAGCTAGTGACTCTTAACGGGCAGAAGGTCCTAACGGCAGACGCGGCCCTGGCCAACCTATCTGCCCAGCTCAACCAAGTGGCCGTCTCAGAGACGGCTTTTAAGGGGGCAGAGTTGGAGAAGAAGACCATTGTCCACCAAAACCAGAGCATTTCCATCGAGTGCGTGGCCATAGACACACTCCCAGCCACCAAGATCCTTCTTACGGGCGCTGAGGGGGAGTCTCCCCTCCCAGATGCCATTCCTTACTTTGAGCCGTCGTCTGCCGTTATCAGTAGATCGGGTGCCGAGTGCATTGTGGCCCTGGTTGACCAGTGGCACATCAACTATGGGGAGGAAACGTGGAGGAAGCAGGCGCAGGAGTGTGTTAACAGCATGGATCTAGCCGAGGACACCAAGGAAGCGCTGAATTCGGGGCTGGCCTGGCTGTCCAAGTGGGCGTGCAGCCGGAGCTATGGGCTGGGAACAAGGGTGCCGTGGGACCCGGCCTATGTCATTGACTCACTCAGCGACTCAACCATCTACATGGCGTTTTATACGGTGCAGCGGTTTCTCTCGGAGGACATGTACGGGGAGAAGCCTCTCCTTCCGAAAGAGGAGGTTGACTTTTCTTTCTGGGAGGCCATCTTTGGGGAGGAAGATGCCTATGAAGCAGGCCTCAAAGGCAAAACGCCAGGCACTGCCGAGGCTATCACCAAAATGAGGGAGGAGTTTAGGTACTTCTACCCGGTGGACATGCGGGTTTCCGGGAAGGATTTAACCAACAACCACCTGCTCTTCTTTATCTACAACCATGTTTCCTTATTTGGAAGAGAGTTTTGGCCAGCAAATATTTTCACTAACGGTCATATTATGCTGGACAATCAAAAAATGAGCAAAAGCACTGGAAACTTCCTCACGGGAGACGAAGCCATTGAGATCTTTGGGGCAGATGCAGTGCGCCTAACCCTGGCTAGCTGCGGGGACACCAACCAAGACTCCAACTTTTCACAGCAAACCTGCAATGCGGCGGTGCTCCGCATCCACAAGCTGGTTAAAACGTTCAGGAGCATCACTTCCAAGCACCCGGCCAGCGACTATGCCACCTTCCTTAGCGGCCTGGAAAAAGAGCTCAGAGCTTCTCTTTCACCAGGCTTCTCCGAGGACACCCTGTTTTTCAACAAGGTGCATGTGCTGAAAAACGCAGCGATTGCAGCGTACAACAAGCTATTCTACCGGGAGGCGGTTCTTCACAGCTTCTACTCTTTGGAGACGCTGATTGAGCAATACTCTGCCACCAAGAGCCCCAACCCCGAGCTGATGCTTTATGCCTGGTCCCTCTTTTTAGCGATAAACCACCCCATTATCCCGCACTCAACGGAGTATGCAGCCCAGCAAGTGCTTTCCAGGGCAGGCCCAGTCTTCACCCAGGCAGAGGTCCTTAGATACAGCTCCCTGGACCAGGGCATAGTCCTTCTAGGCGAGTGGATTGAGAGAGTTACCACGCACACCAAAAAAGCCCTGCATAAGCTGAGACAGAAGAAGACCAAAGTAGAAACCGTTACTCTTATCTTCCTTAATGAACTACTTCCCTGGCACAACCGAGCGAATGAGCTATCTAAAGAAGAAATTAAAAAAGAAGACTGGTCCGTTTACAAGGTATCACTCCCCACAGTTCTTCAGTACGTTTCATGCAACGCATCTATTCTCCCCAATCGAATTGCAGCACTTGAGACTATCTCTGAGAAGTTGTCTTCACAGTTTGAGGTTACTTCAAAAGTTATCATTGAAGAGTCTGCTGTTGGTGGCCTAGACCTACCCGTGGTAAAGTGTGGATAAGGCCCACTCCTACCTCATGGCCCCTAGCCAAAATAAACGACTAAACGAGATTCAGGTTGGTTTTTAGCACCTTGCCACAGTACTTAGCATACTACCGTACCACAGCACTGTACCACAGACCATACCACAGCACAGTACCACAGACCATACCCTACCACAGATCCTACCCTACCATACTACCGTACCACAGCACTGTACCACAGACCATACCACAGCACAGTACCACAGATCCTACCCTACCATACTACCGTACACAGCACAGTACCACAGTACCACAGACCCTACCCTACCCTACCATACTACCGTACCATAAATACCCGAAATTATAATTAAAATATGAACTACTGCCCAAAGAAAGAGAGGAGGGGGCTTAAGGCTTTCAGTGCAATGATACTTTCTATTCTCCAGAAAGAAAGAGCCATGGACTATACAAGAGTCTCTGATGTAATTATTGCCATGACAGGTAACACTGGAGAGGATAAAAACATCAAACGACGTATTTATGATGCTCTTAATGTCATGTGTGCCGTAGATATCGTCAGAAAAGACAAAAAAATGGTCTATCTCATCGACAACACCCTCTGTGAGTGTGCAAGTGAGATAGATAAGAGACTCCTCTCTCTGGGACATGCCACCACTAGCACATCTAAGCTCCGTGAGCGTATCGAAGAAAAAGAAAGACACTTGGAGGACGTTCTCAGGCGCAAAGATCTTCTCCTCCAGCTTATTGAAAGGAACAAAGAAAAAGAAGAGACCGAAGACAAAGAAAAGCTTCACTTTCCCTTCATTATCATCAGCACAGGAAAGAAGTCAAGGATAGATTGCGAGACAAACGACAAGCGATCGTACTTTAAGTTTATTTTTGCTAACGAGTATAAGATATACGAAGACGTCCAAATCCTCAAAGAAATCTTCAAAGACGTTCCACACACCCAAGAAAACTACACCAATGCCCTGATGGACTCAGTACTTCCAGAAACACCACTGCTCAACACCCTTCCAGACGCCTACCCCACCCCCAACGACTGGCTGAGCAAGCTACCACAGCTTGAAGACAAACAGGCTCCAAGCAACTCCAACTACATCTTCACGGAAGAGGACGACTGGCTGAATATTTATAATTTCCTAAGCTAGTTTTCTTTTATGCTCCGGTACAAGGTGGTTGGCATCCTTGACATTGGACAGCCTCTTCTAACGTACGATGAAAGCAAGGTTCCATCGATTCTTAAAGCGGTGGTAAAGACAGAGAAAGGTCTCCAAATAGTCTACCTGGAGGTGGACCAGGCCCCTTTTGGGAAAGGCACCGTCTTTGTAGCCACGGAGGGAGCCATTATTAAAATGAGCCAGGCAAGGGTTGAAAAGCGCGGGGAGTATGGGGCCGACCGGGGCATGATCAAAGACCTGCTACAAAAAGCAAAAACAAAGAGAGATAGGAGCTCTTCTAAAACCTGATATCTTCTTCTGAGACACGTCTCAATGTTATTTATTTAAGGAGAGATAGTAATAAAGCTATGCACTATTTAAAGGTACTTGTGCTTGTGCTCGGGGTAGCACACTCGGTGATGTACACAGACGATTGCTTCTGCCTCGATGGACAAAGCAAGGGGGTTAAGTTGGTGAAAAGAGGTGCTGACATGATGGGAAGTGCCCAGCTTAGTGGGCAGATACTAACGGGGGTGGTAAGTGGCGGTATGCAAGGGGTCATGCAGGGAAGCATGCAATGTGCCTGTGCCCCCCAAGTATATCCCGTCATGACGCAAAAGAGAATCAAAGCCCCCGTCCTGGTGGAAAGCGCTCCCAAGCAGCAAGTGCTTGTCAAAAGAGCTCCAATGGTTACTTCGGTGCAGCAAGTCGTTCCTGAGGTGCACCAAGTGGTTATTGCTGAAGTGCAGCAGCCAGCACAGACAGTCTACCAGGCAGCCTCCTCACAAGGGTCCCAGGCAGGCTACCAGGCAGGCTACCAGTCAGGTTACCAGGCAGGTGGTGGGTCAGGTATGTCCCAATCGGGGCAACAGTCTTCCGGGGCTACCTACCAAGTGGTGCAACCGGTCCAGATGCAACAGCAGCAGGTGCAGCATGTCGTTCAGGTGCAACCGGTCCAGCAACAGGTAGTTCAGGTGCAACCGGTCCAGATGCAACAGCCACAGCAGCAGGTAGTTTAGGTGCAGCCGGTACAACAGGCACAGCAACAGCCACAGCAGCAAATGGTCCAGGTGGAAGAGGTACAGATGGTTCAGGTACAGCCACAGCCACAGCAGCAACAGCAACAGGTACAGCAACAACAACAGGTGCAGCATGTCGTTCAGGTGCAACCGGTCCAGCAGCAGGTCCAGCAACAGGTGGAAGAGGTACAGATGGTTCAGGTACAGCCACAGCAGCAACAGCAGGTACAGCAAGTAGTCCAGGTGCAACCGGTACAGCCACAGCAGCAACAGATGGTCCAGATGCAACCGGTACAGGTACAACCAGTCCAGATACAACCAGTCCAGGTGCAGCCACAGATGGTCCAGGTACAACCGGTACAGCAACAGCCACAGCAGATGGCACAGGTACAGTCTGTGCAAATGATGCAACCAATGATTCAGATGGGCCAGAGGCTTCAAAGCTCTGGTTCGGGTGGGCAGGGCCTAGACCTGGCCTCTTCTCTTCTCTCACTAGGAGACCTGGGATCTTCGTACGGTCTTGTGTCGTCTGGTTCGGGGGGTAGCATTGAGTGTGCATGTCCTCCAATTATATCGCTCTATGACTATGACCGGCCCGTGGACAAGTCGTGCCGAATGGGTGGCGGAGGAATGGCCTTCGCTAGCGCGTGCCTGGAAAAGCTAAGAGCTGCCCAATCATCAGCAAACAGTCAGCAAATTGTTGGTGGGGGCTCTTTGAATGGGTGTTTAGATGCAGTGGGTAGATCTAGCCTTTACGATACGCTGGGTCTTTCTTCGCTTATTTGTATCTGCTAAATAAAGACGCATTGTAAAATCTTTCTTTATGACACACGAGTCCACAGCTCGTGACTATACAGCAGGTGGCTGCTTTGCACACTGCTCCACCACGTATGCCGCCCTTATGGACTTCTTTAGAGAAGCAGATGCCAGAGGTCAAACAATCCAGCCTAGCATCGATACAGAGCACCCCGCAAGTTTCGAAAGTCCCGAAAACCCCGAAAATCTCGCAAACCCTGGGCCAAGCGAAACATGGAGGACTGTTTTAGAGTATCCTTCTAATCGGGTGTATCGGGCTAGTGCAACAGATGTTGGAGACTGGGAATGCGAAAAAACCGTTTCAAAATCTTTTTTAATCAATTACTGCTTCCAACGTAACGGAACGGTGCAATTAATTAAGCTTCCCACGGGTATATTAGTGGTTGGAGATTTTTTTTGCACCCTTCCAGTTGAAATCACCACAGAGAGGATAAGGATAGGGAAAGGGGTGGAAAGGAGCACCCAGCCTATCTACAGCACCGGCCCAGCAACGGCTGTGCTGGTAACCGAAACCAAAGTCTTTGAGGTGGGTCTAAAGGTAGGACCTAAACCTACCCCTACCCCTAAACCCGAACACCCGTTCCTTCATCTAAAAAACCTACTGGCCGAGACGCTTCTTGGTGCCGTGTCCACAGACAAAGTGTTTGTCTCTTTTAGTGGAGGCATTGACTCTTTCCTCTGTGCGACACTCCTCTGCGCCTCCCTGAAGGACAAGCAAACAGTGTACCTGATCAACACGTCATTCTCTAACACAGATACCTTTGCCAGTAAGGATCGAGATACTTCGTACTACGCCTACAACTACCTCCAAAGACTAGCCACCAAGGTAGCACTGGTGGAGAATAACATAACCAGGGCCGAGGTCTTAAAGCATGCGGAGAGGATCCTTCCTCTCTGCAAAGGAACCACCATGGACTTTAACTTGGCAGCCATCCACTACTTCACTGCCAAATGTGTCCATGACCTGGGAGGCAGGACCGTTGTTACGGGCTCGGGCGGGGACGAGCTATTCCTTGGATACTCCAGGCACAGGGACCCACACGCAGACCTGCCTGCCATGGTTCGTGAGGAGATAGGCACACTTTGCCAAACGAACCTCCACCGAGACGCCCGCTCAGCCATGCTCTGGGACGTCCACCCCTTCTCCCCCTTTTTTACGCGGGAGATAGCCGACCTGGCCCTTTCAGCGGCTCTACCTGAAAATGTCCAAAAGCTTCTTCTCGTTCAAATCCTCCAAAGCATCCACGGGAGCAGTCTAGCTGTTCCCCACAAGCTAGCAGGCCAGTTTGGCACGGGCATCTCCAAGGTCATCCGCAGCCTTCACTGCCGAGGAAGCATCCGCTGCCGAAACAACGAGTGCCACAGTCTTGAATGTGGGGGCGTGGACGACCTAGGTGTTTTGAGTGCCCACACCCCCAGACTGTGACACGCCCGCCCACCCCGAACCATGTTTCAAACCCGAAACAACAGACAACATTACACCAGAGCGCACCGCTTTCCTCAGAAATATCTTACACGCCCCCGCCAGCCATTGGTGCATTGTGATACACCGTCCAGGAACAAAGTATTTAACAGAGAAGGCATAGTTTAACAATGAGCAAATACCACGCACAGGGAAGACTGCTTTTGGGCGCCTCAGCATTTATTCTACTAATAAGGAGCACCACAGCCTCCGGGTTGTTGGGTGGAGGAGCTCTAGGGGGATCAGTTATGGGCGGTGCGGGACAGGCAGGTGGCATGTGCTCTCCAGGGTACACCCAGGAGGGAGCAGGCAGCCTTGGAGGCATGAGCATTGGGGGCGCTGGAGGAATTCGCGGCAACTTCAACTTTAACACGCCAAGCGTCTGTATTAAGCCTCTGCAGCAGCCACACCAGACCCCAGAGGCCGTTGAGGCCGCCAGGAACCCAGCCTTCAGGAAAGCTGCCAATCTAATTGCGATGAGGTCACTCTCAAGCCTCCAGAACGCCGACTGCAACCAAAACGCTGTCAACGTCAAGTCCCAGGTCTGCTGGCTCCTGAAGCACTTCTCCAAAAAGTCTGCAGAGCCCCAGGTAGTCATTGGCTCCACCAAAAACGCCCTTACCGTTATGAACAAGGACCAGCCTGACGCCCTCCTGGTCGTTGAGGTCCTTGGGAAGCCAACGCCCCAAAAGAAGGACGACCCGGCCACCCAGGACCTGGTTAAGAAGTTCACCAGAAAAACCGTTATTAACAGTTACGACGACATCCTTAAGAAAGATAAGGATCCAAAGAAGAAGAACGCCGACTGTGCTAAGTGTCTTGAATCCCTTAAAACAAATATCTCTTCAGATAGTGAATGTGACTGTCAAAACAACCTTTCCTTTAGCATGGGAGACTTCCAGTAACCCAGGACCGTATTTCTTGATAAACCCAATGCGCAGGATGGTTATATTTGAAGTGCTGTGCACTTTTTTCAATACATAATAAAGAGCCCTGACAGCAGCAGATAAATCTTTCTCTCACTCCGGTTTATTCACTGAACCATGTTCTGCTTATTGCGTACCTCGTTATCTTCGGGTGTTTCCTCTTTCTTGTGTCCGTTGGGAGTAATGGAGTATTCGACTCGTATTGGCGTTCCATTGCACAGCTGTCCAGTGAGCTTATCTTTGGCCTTGGTGGCACTTTCTACCGTAGCAAAGTATATGAAGGCAAAGCCTCGACTGAAGCCGGTGTGTTTGTCCAGCACCAGCTCAATCTTGGTAAATTCAGCCTCTCCTGCAAGCACTTCAATGAGCCACGCAGATAGTTCTTCTTCCTGCAGCTTAATATCTAGGCCAAAGAGGCCCAGAACGTTAACGGGTGTTTGGTCACCAGGGTAAGGTCTTCTTTTTCGGTACGGTGCTGGCCTCTGCATTCTGTAGTCTTCGGGGTAGGGGGCGTACCTTTCCTGTCTTTGTGGTCTTCTGTCGTATGACCAGTCAGGGTATGGGTGTTGTCTTGGCAAAAGCGGGTGGTCGTCTCTGTAAACGGGGTATCCTCTGGGCCCGTCGTACAGGGGGTAGGGTGGTCTGCTGTATGGTCTTGAGTCTCTCATGTCTCTGGGATCTCGCATGTCTCTGGGATCTCTCATGTCTCTGGGATCTCGCATGTCTCTGGGATCTCTTAGATCTCTTAGATCTCTCATGTCTCTGGGGTATGGAGATCTTCCGTATGGGCGGTAGAGTGCCTCTTCTGGATGCGGGAGTCTTCCAAACTGTCTGTAGGGTCTTCTTCTGTTTCTGTTCTGGTTTGGGTCCTTGGGGATTCGCTTTTCGTCGCTTTTCTCTGGGAACTCGTTCTTCTGCGGCTCTTCCTGGTTCATCTCTGAATAAAAAAATAGAAAATAAAAGCTACTCCTGGGTTCGGGCCAGTTCATTGATTCTTTCCGCGATTGGGTGGTTCTGGGGGAGGCTGGCCAGTGTGGAGGTGTAGTTGGTGAAGTGTTGGATGGTAGATGGTGTTTTTAGGAGGGGAAGGATGGTGGTTGCTATTTTGCCGAAGAGGAGGGCGTCTGCAGACAGCAAAGAGTTGACAGCTCCCTCGCAAATAGATCGGGCCAAAAAGCCGTTGGACCCTTTAATTAGTCTTTGAAGAAGGACCGAGACTGCATGAACAATCGAGTCTTCTATTGGAAGGGTTTCTAGGAAGTGTACATACTTCCGAAACAGCAGGCTAAGGGCTCTAGAGGGGCGGTGGGCGAGAAAGGAGGGAAGGAGCGACGAGAAGATAAAGATTGAGATTCTTCTGGACTTATCAATGGCTAGTTTTAGGGTTAGTGATAGCAAAGTTTTTCTTTCTTCGGGTAACAGTTTAAGCCGCCGTTTAGTAAGCTTTGAGACAATCCCAGGGTATGGGTTGGTCTTAGCCACTGAGGCTGGGAGGGTTTTAAGCAAGTCTTTGCCTGCCGCGTATTCCAAGTAGAGAAGAAACAGCGCATCGAGCCGCGCAAAGGACCCAACGTCTCCGAGGTATGCATCTTGTTTGTAGCACTCCAGGCTGGCGAAAAGGGCTTTTTTAGCAACGCTGCCATCTTTTTTGCAGAGTGCACCAATCAGGTACTGGGCTGACAGGTAGACTGGGCTGGTTGGCGGGGGAAGGATTGGTCTTTTGGCTTTGGCTGTAAGGAACGCCTGTGCCAGAAGAACGCCTGGCGATTTTAAGGCTGTTTTTAGCTCTTTTTCCAGCTCTGGGTGTGCTTTTTGCTGGTGGATCGTTTTGATAGCTGATCTGATAAAGATGTTCTTTTTCAGGGCAAAGATAATGAGTGTCTTGGTGGTTGGGGAGGACGGAAGCATTCTGCACAGTTTCAGAGCCAGGCGGAGGCTTTCCTTGTCGAGAGGTACCAGGAGAGAGATGTTTTTGACGCTTAGTTGCTCAACAAGGGCCTGGGCCCGTGCCTGTGTTCCTGGGCTGGGTGCCTGTGTCCCTGCCCCTGACCGCTCTGCTAGAACCATGCGCATTGAAGCCACTCGGTTGAAAGGCTCTGTGCTGCAGGTCCACGGCTGCCGGGTAAGCCTCCAAAGAAAGACTCCCAGCTTGATTCGGCTCGGAGCACCTTCTGAGATAAGCAGCAGCGAATACTTCTGCAAAAGCTTTGGGCTAATTCGGCAAAGACCTACCAGCTTTTGGATTGGCGGCTGTGGCAGTGCTGCGGCATCCATGATTTCTAGGCTGTGCTTGTTCGGGTTATGTCCTGAATACTCTATCAGCAGCCCCATAGCTGCTTTTTTGATGCTTCCTGATTTGGAAAAAAGCGCCATAGCTGCCAAATAAGGAAAGTGTCTCTGAACGCCACACTTGGTTAGTGCCCAGCATACCACCTGGACCCCATTCAGCACCCTCTCGTCCGATGACTTGGTAATGTATCCTTTAACCACCCGAAGCACCCTGTCTAGCTCAAGCCCCGCAAATCCCGAACTATCGGCACCCCGAACCTTCGAACTATCGGCACCCCGAACTCCCGAAAAACCCCGAACCTTCGAAAAACCCGAAAAACCCGAAAACCCGCGGTACAGATAAACACCAACCAGCGCCAGCATCCCCGGGGCCCAAATCGGGTTAACCACCACATTCTGAACATCTTTTTCAAGAGCCTCAACCGTCCTAAGCACCAGCCCCGGCCCACACCCACTATCTAAAAGGCTATTGATTGCCTCCATCTTCACAGCACTATTCGGGTGACCAATCAAAGAGACAAGCCCGTTGTAGCACGGACTGTCTTTGCCCCGAAGCAGAATATCTGCCCTGTAAAACGCCGCCATACCCAAGGCCCTGGTGTAGGAAGACACATCCAGCCCCAGAACAAAGGAAATAGACCGGCTGTCTACAACCCCCCCTTTTCTCATACTCTGTGCCAGTGCGCACAACACAAGGGGAAGCCCCAATGCGTGCCCCAAAAGCTGCACAGACTCTTTGGACAGCGTGTGCGCGCTCTTTACCTCTGCCCCCTTCACTGTCAGCGCCCCCCTACTAAACTTTGAGTGCATTCCACCAAGTACTTCATCAATGCACCCCACCGGGAAGTGCTCGTTCAGTCTCTTTCCCTGCTCAATAACCCGGGCAAAGGTTTCTTCTGTCATAGTCGCTGAAAACGGACGGTTCAGCACCACAAGTACACTCTCAAGAAAGGCTTCTTCCATGATCGGCTAATAAAAAGTATTTTTGAGCTTGGTCACTGAAGCACTGAAGCACTGAAGCACTGAAAGGTTCGTATTTCGTACCGGGGGTCTTTGGGCTGCTAGGGCCTGTTTATTGGATAAATATGTCGGTGTTAAGAACCTGAATGGTCTGAACCATTTTTCTAACGGCCTCCTCCTGCTTCTCGTTCTTGGTCTCCCTGAACACGCTGGTTACAATGTCTGAGAGGGTATATTTCGTCACCCCAATAGTTATCTGAATGCTCCTGACAACCCCGTCGTTCCGCGACACCCGCGCCTCTAGCTCTGCACACATCCAGTTAAGCCCCTCAGCGGTCTTTTCCACCAGCTCTGGGTGAATGGTGCTTTTGTACTTGGCTAGAAAGGCGCCGATGCCCTCCTTGAACGAGGCACAGGTATACTTAAGCGAGACAATCTGCGGGTCTACGATATCGTTCATGCTTAAAATATCCTCAATGTGAAGATCTACCTCCTGGATTGGCTGCATAAGGTCAATAATCATGAAGTTGTCGGTTTCATCGTCACCTGCAAACATGTACTGATAGTTCTGTGCTGCCATCATATGCGAAATGTTCTTGTATCCCTCGGGCACTGCTATGTCTATGCTATCCTCGTAGAGCAACATATTTATTTTTTTGTCTTTGGCTTTATGGACGAGTGCAAAGAACTCTTCAGAGCCCTTCTTGCTGCACCGTCTGAGTTCTCTGTCGCCATTGACCAGCTAAGGGAAAAGCTGTGCCTTAAAGAGAAAGAAATCAAAGAATCAACCCTGGGAATTACCCCGGAAGAGGCCTCTGAAATGATTGGTGTGCTTGAAAGAAAACTTACTTGTCTAATAAACTGGGAGAAGCTATTCCCAGCCACAAGCCAATCCTAGCATCATCTAAGCCACCAATCACCACCCACCCCTTAAATGACCAGGTATAAAGGAGCCATCAAACTAACCTACATGGATAAATGTACAGTTAAGAAAGCAGTTGCTCTAGTTCTCACTCTCGCCGTGGGCTTCGGCGGGGGTCTAGGTTTTGGGTATTGGTACTGGGGCAAGAAATAAAGCTAGCCCGCAACCCTTATTCAGTAAAAAATAAAGAAAGTTTTCTTTTTTAATATGGCGGAAGAGTACGAGCGGTCCTTTCTCCAGAAAATAACCAGAACAGAGGTGGCCCTTCTGGCCAGCCTCGTTCTCATTGGCCCGTTCTATCGGGCCTTTTCTCACGTTCTTACCATTAGCCCACTCACACCTGCTTTTGTTGGGCTGTTTGCTCCAGTAGTTCTTAACACTCTTGGAACCACCATTGGAACGGCCGTTATTGGCAAGTCTATTTCAGGAGCAGCCGTTAAGAATCCAGGGATTATGATGAAGAGTCTTGTTGGGATAGTTATTTGCGAAGCAAATCTTATCTTTAGTCTCCTCTCTTTTTCCATCCTCAAGGACAAAGCGATCACCATTGACATAACTGGTGGTGTGGGGAAGAGGCAAGTTCTTGATTCGTGGACGATTCTAGCCAGTGGCTTGGTTTGTGGGCTGTGTGGAATGATTTCTTCTCTTGGAAGCTCCGTGGTCAATGCAGCCTCCTCAATTGCGATTGCCGGGAATTCCAGGCTTTTCTCCAAGCTAGTTACCCTGCAGCTAATTATTTCGGGTGTTGGCGTCCTTGGCTTGGTCATCTCGCTTATTATCCTGCGTCTATACTCTGATAGTGAGTAGTGGGGCTGTGTTCGGGGTCTGTGGATGGTGCAAGATGTTAACATAAAAAGAGCTCTGGAGTAAGCCTCATTCTGTTAGAGTAGATCGATACTCTGGCAGCATTACTATCTAAATGGCGAAATGGCATAGATGCCTACCTTTACGTTTGTATTCCTACCACGTGCCCGAGGACTTTCCTCAGAGGTATCTCCGGAGCTGCCCTCCAGAGCCATTTCTAGGGCATGCAAATTTTTCACAATAAATATTGTCTTTGTCTGGTCTCTGTCCGGGTCTGGGTCAGGTCTCCGTCCGGGTCTCTGTCCGAGACAGTACACCACCTACCTAGTATACTGATGCGCGCCTAGTGCTAGAGGTACAAACTTGAAAACCCGAACTAACCCGAAAACGGTTTTATTGATGTGTGGTGTGGTGGTATGGTGGTGTGGTGGTATGGTATGGTGTGGTATGGTGTGGTATGGTGGTGTGGTGTGGTGGTGTGGTGCATTGATAGTTCCAGCCGAACGCTCAGCTCAGATAAAGAGTTTTTCCTCTTCGTTGGAGCTGGTAAGAAGTGCCTTATCTTTTTGGACCTTTTCAGCCTTTATCAGAAGCAACAGACCTAGCACACCTCCCAGGAAGCAGGCAAGCATTCCAGCAATAAAGACCTTGCTCCCAATAACCTCATGCATGTGGCGGTACTCAAAAAGAAGCACACATGACATTAGCCAGTTGGCTAGAGGCCCCAGACCTGAAGCAAAGGAGATGTACATCTGATTGGTTAAAATCATTGACGGAAGCATCCACGGGAGACTTGCCAGGCCCATAGAGAAGAGAGCAACGTACAGCCCTGCACACCACTCTCCCAGCTGCTTCATTCCAAGCACCAGTGGCACATAGGCAAGACCTGCACCAAAGGAGGAGGTAAGCACCGTGTACTTGAAAAGTGCTGGGTTTATCCGCATTATAATCATTAGAAGGACCGAGCCAAGCCCTCCAGCGCAGTTAAAGAAGACCTTTGACCATTTTGTAGCTGCCTCTGCTGGACCTCCAAAGATAAGGTCGCTCTCTGAGAGAATCGGGTTGATTCCTGACACCTGCTGGATCACGTGAATCCCCAAGCATGCAAGAATGATGAGGGCCACTTCTTGGTGCTCAGTGTTGCTTTGAGCTGGCTGAGCCGTTCTAAGAGGTCTGTCGGTAGATAGTGAACCTGTAGCCCTCATTTCCATTTCTGGAAGTTCGTTGGAATCAATCGACTCCACAGAAACAGGTTTTGGTTCGGGTATGGCCTTTACAAAAAAGAAAGACAGCCCTGCTGAAACCAGGCTTATTACCGTAATGATCCCAAAGATCCAGGTGTTATGTTCTTCTCCAAGCATCCCCACCAGCTGCCCCGAGCTAAACACCCCAATGGTGATCATCAGCCCGTGGAAGACGCCGACCAGGTTGCCCCGGTCCTTGCCGAGGATGGCTGCATAGTAGGCATTGCAAAGACTGCAAAGAATCCCAACCCCCAGGCCAATAACCACCCGAGCACCAATTAGCACCAGCTTGCTGCCAGTAAGGACTGATAGGGTATTGCCACCAGCCATAAGCAGAGCACTGGCTACAAACAGTGGCTTAAACCAGGGATAGGCTGACTTTTTAAACGCTCCAGCTATAAAGAGGGCCAGAGAGAAGAGGAGCGCCCCAAAGAACAGCCCACAGACGATATACTTCCACGCTGCCGTTTCAGCTAGCTTGACAATTTCTCCGCTATGGCCTGCTCCAATGGAGGAGGGCTGAGCTATTACTCCATTAACCACCTTCCTTGAAGCAAAGATCCCAATGGTTATTATGTTCATCCCGAAAAGAAACGGAAGCAGGAGCAGTCCTCCCGTGGCCAGCATGTCTTTCACGGACACTGGTCCTATGTTTCGCCGGTTGTTCTTGGTTAGTGACACATTGGATGCTTTTGTCTCATTCATGAATAACTTCTAAATTTTTTGTATTTATTTAGGGGCTTGTCTTCGGGGTTGTCCGTTTTGGGTTGGGTTTGGACGAAAGGGGAAGTTTTGAGCTAAAATTTTGTTAGGACGGGTTAGGACGGGTTGCTCGATATTTAGACGTGTCGGTGCTGAAGGCCTAGGAAATGCTCAAAACAAAGAACCCTGCGAGGAGCAGAAAGAGGCAGCGCACTGCCCGGTCCCTAATTGACATGTGCTTGTAAAATTGTGTCGATTCCATACGGGGTACGTGAGTGATTCTTTAAATAGATGGCTAGGGGGTTTTAATCTCTCCACCCTGCCAATTACCATCGCTCTCCTGGATCAGTGTGCCAATGGAGGGATTTCTAAAAGCGGACAAATTTTGACAGGCTATTTTCCATCGTGGCCTTTCAATCAGGCCGGATTGGGACAAATTGGTCCGGATAAGGAAGGTCCCTGACTCAGGAGAAGAATATAAGATCGGGCGAAGTTAAGCTCAGGAGAAGAAACAATGCAGCACAAAAGAACAGTTGAGGACATCGATGCAACCATCCGAGAGATGGACAACCAGTACGACGCCAACTTTGGGGAGTGGGTCCGTAGCGAAGATAACTTGGACATTCTAGCAACTAACTTAAGAGGATACTTGGAAGAGTACACTCCAGAAACGTTTGCCGAGGTGCTTAAATGGATCACTATTAAATGGAAAAGTTCTTCACGGATCTTTCTGCTTAAGCTGCTCTTTAAAGAAGAGGTTTTCAAAGAGAACCACGCGGCCTCTCCCAAGCCTACCCCACGGACGAACATCATCTTAAAAAGGGTGATTGATACGTGGACCAACGCCCAAATTTCAGACTTTCTTATTGAGTTTCTTAATGGGATGGGGCGGGAGGAGAAGAGGGTCTTTCTTTTTGTGATAGTTGAGAACTTCACCCATCAGCAGCTTACTGAGATCTTCATTCGTATCGACAGCATTGTTGACTGGTCCCTGAAAATCAGCATCATTAAAAAAGGCATGTCTTACAAAGGATCAAGCACTTAGCTAGAGCTGTGTAAGCCCCAGCCCAAGCACTACCCCGAATGAAAGAGAAATGATGGACCAGTACCACACAGCATCATAGTGTCTCTGTACCTTGCTTAAAGAGAGCTGCAGAGCTAACTTATACTCTTCTGAGCGTCTTACAAGCATAGAGAGCCGTTCCACTTTGTTTCGATAATCCACAAGGAGGGAGAAGAACGCGTCTCTCTCCTCCTCTGTTAATAAACCACAGAACCTTTTAACTATTGCATACTCTTCCATTAATTCGCAAAAACAGAAAACATATCTGTGCAAATGGCAAAGGCCTCCTTGCTAGCCACTCGGCTGCTTTTGGGTTTGACTATTCTGACGGTTTCAAAGACGTCTTTCAGGTCCCTGAGCAGCGAGGAGGGAGCATCTCCCGTAAAGACTTTCGTTACAAATGTTCCTTTCGGCGAGAGGATTTGTCGGCAAATGCTGCACGAGGCCTGGATGAGCGAGGCCTGGAAGTACTCGTCTAAGTCATGGAGACCAGTGACTTCTGGTGCCCCGTCACAGAGAACCAGATCGGCCTGGGCGTCAAACCCTTCAACAATTGCAGTGACTGTTGTCTGGGCTGTGATGTCTCCCTGGATGACAACGACCCCGTCAATCGGCTCAATGGTTTGGATGTCCACAGCAAAGATCTTTCCACGGAGAAGATGCATTGCCAGCACTTGGCTCCAACTTCCTGGTGCAGCACAAAGATCGACCGCATTCGTAACGCCATCAAGTATCTTGTGCTCCTCAATGATTTCAATGAGTTTGTATGCGCTTCTTGCTCTATATCCCTCAGCTTTTGCTCTTCGGTAGTGAACGTCTCTTTTCATGGAATAAAAGCAGGGGCAAAGATGGGCACGGTATGTTGTGCCCCAACTTGCTGTACCGCGAGGTTTTGCCCCAGTGTACCGCAACGTACCGTTTCCCGAGGCCTAGCCCCGAACACACTACCCACAAATCTCACAAAACCTTCTGCTTTTATAGTAGGTGGAAGCTTATTTGATTAGTCCAGCGTACGTCGCATACTGTCGCGTCAGGTGACGTACCGTGTCCCCGTTGCGTGACCCAGCCCCAGCCCGTTGCATGGCCCCGCTGCATAGCCCTAACCCGAACACAATTTATTGAGTGTCTGCTACTTCTTCTTGCTCTACTTCTGGAGTCTTTGAGTCGCTGGGGTCTGAGAAATCTACCTCTTTGAGGAGGGTAATGATCTCGCCAAGGGCATCTTTGTCGCCCTTGGCTACTTTTTTCATCAACGGGTCAATATCGATGCCTTTTTTTGCCAGCAGAGCCTTAACAGTCTCCAGGTCAAAACTGGGTCCATCCCCGCTTCCTTTGTTAATAAGCTCTCCCTTGCCGTTTAGGATGTACCCAATTGGCTGGTTGTCCTTGTGGTAAATGGCGGTGAGCTCGGGTCCTGTGTAGTTAACAACCATTCCTGACTTTCCAATAAAGCTGCAGTTCTCTACCTCCGCAACGGGCTGTGTTTTGTATCCCTGGTTGTTTACCACCTTAAAAAGCTTGGCGTTTGGTTCAACCGCTACAGTCTTTTTAACCACCACCCGTCTTGGTGCCTTCTTGCCTCCGATTCTCACTGCTGGCTGTGCCCCCTTCATTTCTGACATCGGAAATAAAAAAATCTAAATGCTTTATGCTTTTCCTCCCCGTCTTTGCCCTCGCAGTTTTTTTGTGCGGCGACTTGGTCTAGTGGTATGATCCGTGCTTCGGGTGCATGGGGTCCCGGGTTCAATTCCCGGAGTCGCCTTTTGCACCTCACACTGCACCAACCACACTTATGCCTGTGAGTCCTCGGCGCTCAACAAAAACTGCGGCGCCCTCCACCTCCTGGGCCCGGCCCATTTTACACGCACAAAGAACGCCTTCCTGTGAGATGCTATACATGGTTTCACTGCCACTGTCGTAGACAATCTCTGTCACTGCCTCGTTGTGGTCTGTTGAAATAACTCTTTCCTCCCCCCCTAAAAACGGCGTGATCGATATCTTTCCCTTCATGCCCAGGGCCACCACCACCTCTTCCCCCACCTTAAACACGCCAACGCTTTGGAGGGGCTCGGTGGCGCCGACTGTCTGGACAAGCTCGCCTTTGGCCGAAAAGATGGAAAGGCTCTTCTGGGTCCGGCTAAAGATGCCCAGGAACTGCTGGTCTGTCTCAAAGACGACGAGGAGGTCGGGGCACTTAATACTTAGCCTCCTGCCCCCGCCAAGCTTTTTTAGCGTTTGGGCGAATATGCCTATCTGCCCGTTGTGGAGCACCATAACTAGGCCACTGGCTATTTTGACGTCAACAATTCTTTCTTTGAACTCTCTCTCGTCGCGCAGGCCCTCGCTGCCAATGCTTTCGATCCAGTTGTCTCCAACGAGGAAAATAAGCACCTCTGCCCCGTGCCCGCTGATAAGAACGTCTTTGAGACCGCGGAACAGGTGTAGCCGCTTAAAAATGCTTCTTCCACGGAGGATCTCTAGATACTCTCCAACCCGAAAGATTTGGAACTCTCCAACGCGCTTGTAAAAAGAGACGCCTTCTTTCAGCACTGCTACTCCCTCGGTGTCCGGGCTAATGCCTAGGACCTTGCCCTCCTTCGTTAGCAGCTCGAGCATGTAAAAAATTTAACCACTTAAATGTTTAAATATTTTCTTAATTTAATGAAAAGGCTTCTTAGCTTGCTTCTTGTGTGGGCGGCAGTCATTAGGGGAGATTTTCTTAAGATAGAAAAGTACTCGGTTGAAGACTTTTCCTGCACCTCCCCCCTGCTTATTTTTATCTACTATGATAACGAAAGCGGGGAAAAGTGCCGGGCGTGTGAGGGGTACAAGAAGTGGCTTGGAGAGGCAAAGGACGAAAAGATTGGCCCCTTCAAAATTAAGCGGATAAATTTCAATGACTCCCCGAAAATGGCGCTTCGCTTTAAAGCCACCCAGTTTCCAACCTTTTTCCTCCAGTACCTGAAAAAGTTCAAAAATATTTCTTCGGTTGACTTCCACAGCCTTGGGGTGTCCTACACCGGCAAAAAGTACGAGAACGACATTGACGCCATTCTGAAGAACCCTTCAACGCTTGACCACCTAAAAACGATTGAGGGGCTTTCCAGCCCCTCCTCGGTTTTTTCTCTTTTTTATGCCCACCTGCTCTCCTTTCTGCTCCTGGCGAGTGCAGTTCTTGACCGAATGACCGATGTAGCTCCTGCATATGCTCTGGCCATTCTCTTTGCCGCGCTCTTTGTGCTGCTTAACTTGCGGGAGAAAAAAGCTCCCGAGCCGCCGCGCGCGCCGGAGGACCCAAGGAGCACTGAGAACGAAAACGTCACGCCAAACGGGATGGGCCCCGAGCTGTCCAAAGCCTCATCGGCCTTTGTCTCTCCACACTAGCTCCAAAATTCTCGAAAAACCGGAAAGCCCGAAAACCCGAAAGCCCGAAAACCCGAAAGCCCGAAAACCCGAAAACCCGAACCCAATACAACTGTATCTATTTAAGCCAAATTTTCTTTTTTTTTATGTGGAACGAGCAGAATCAGCAAGGATGCGGCGCCCAGAACGGAATGAACGGGGGAGAAAGTGTGGTCTCTAAAAAACTAGTTCTGATTGGCGACGGAGGCACCGGAAAGACCACGTTTGTCAAAAGACACGTGACAGGTGAATTCACCAAGCAGTACATCGCTACTGTTGGTGCTGAAACCTACCTCCTTCCCTTTTTCACCAACCACGGAACCATCAACTACCACGTGTGGGACACAGCAGGACAGGAGAAGTTTGGAGGTCTTAGAGATGCTTACTACATTGGCTCAGACTGTGCAATCATTATGTTTGACACAACCTCAAGAATTACCTACAAAAACGTGCCAAACTGGTACAGGGACCTGAGACACATCTGCCCAGACATTCCCGTCTGCCTATGCGGAAACAAAGTAGACATTGTAGACCGCAAGATTAAGCCAGCAAACATGAAGGATAGAAAATCTCTCAACATGGTATATTTCGATATCAGTGCAAAAAGCAACTACAACTATGACAAGCCCTTCCTCTACCTAACCAGAAAGCTCTTCAACCTTCCAGACCTCTTCTTCGTAGCCAACTCCAACCTACTTCCTCCCGAGACACAGGTTGACGAGGCATACATGGAGCAGATTAGGAAAGAATTTGAAGAGGCTCCCAACCAAGCACTTCCACTCGACCACGAATAAATAGTTTGGCTTGACTTTCCGTTATTTAAGGGTGCCCCCTGATTGCGGCAACTGTCCCTTGGAGAAGATAACGTAGGCGATGGCCAACAGTCTTTCCAGCTCCTGCGGGGTCCAGGCTCTCTCTGAGACGTGCTGCAGCGTGTGGAGGGCGTGCTCAAAGCCTGCCTCCTCCAGGGAGTCCTTCAGGAAGAACACGAGGGCCGCTGAGAAGGCTATGTTGAAGGGAACAAAAGACCCCCACCCAAGGGAAAAGTGGGCGTCCATCACTTGCTTGTATGCCGAGAACTCTCGAAAGAGGAAGGTAGACATCCAGTTGTAGGCAAAGTACTTCACTTCAAGGCCAATACCTGAAAAATGGAGCATAAGCCTTGAGGCGTAAACATGAAGCAGCGCTTCTATTTCCTCGATGGCTCTTTCAACGCCCTGCTGCCCCGTTGAGAAGCAGTCCAGGACCTGAACCAGAAGCTTGGAGAAACAAAAGTAGGAGAGAGCTTCTGCCTCGTCAGGGGGGTAGGTTTCTGTGAGAACGTCGTGGAAGACCTTGAAAATCTCGCACATCCCCTGGACGTATCCAACAACAGGCCTTGTTTTGGCAAAGACGCCCATTGCGCGAACGTACGTCTCTGAAGCATCCTTTCCACTCGCAAGGGTGTTTATTCTTTTAACGTCTTTTTCTATCTGTTTGTTCGTTCGGGTTAGTGAGGTAAACGGGGGCGATAGTGTTTCTGGGGAAAGGAGTGGGCTGATTGGGATGGAAAGCGCCGAGACGTACGTTTTTCTTCGCTGGGCTATTTGCTGCGGGTGCTCTGAGAGCAGCGGGCTCAAAACGTCGAGGAGCACTGGCCACAGCAGCCCCCTCCGTTTTTCAGGTATTCCAAACCACGCAAGCTCTCTAAGTCTCTGTACGTCAATGGCTCCTCTCTCCATCCACCCTTCAAATTCTTCCATAAATTAATTGCAAAGACTGGGTTAGGTGTTGGTCAGTAGGGGCTCCAGCCCAAAAACCTCGGAAACCTGAACTAATCAAATAAGCTTCTCCCTGGTATATAAAGAGCGCACTTTTTGAAAAACCATGGTAGTGTGCCGTGCCCGTGCCCACACCCCGTATACCCACCCACACCCGTACCCACACCCGTACCCTGACCCTGACCCTATCCTTTATTTCATAATACGCAGTGTTCCTTGAAGGTGCTTGACAATGGAGGAGTCGATCTGTCTTTTTCCGGAGACCACATGCGGCGTGATAAGGGAAAGAACACTCTCTATGCGGTACTTGTACTCCATGCCCGTTTCTAGAAGCTTGGCAAACCGGCTGGATCTCTCGCTTGTTTTTGTGGTCGGTCCTATCTGCAGCACGGCGGTTTCGGTGCTTTCCACGGACATAGTTAGGTCAGCGACTAGGGTGTACGCGTGGATGTGGATGCTATCGGGAAGGAAAAGACCCACCACCCCGTCCTTCAGCTTGGCAGGCTCCGCCTCGGTTGGCACCCCGAAAGTCTTGAGAAAGACCTCTGCCCGCTTTAGCCCCTTCTTGGTGGGGAGTACAATGCATATGCCTTTAATCGGCTTAATCTTCGTAAGTGCAAAGACCATGGCCATCTTATGGACGTAATCGGGCGCATTGACCTGGAAAACCTCCCTCCTTTTTTCTTCCTGGAAGACCTCGTACTCCGTCTCCTCGGGCTTGGCTGGCGCAACAATAACCAGCCGCACCTTCTCGCCTATCTTCTCTATTCGGTCGAGAAGGCCCAAGCTTTTGATTATGTCGTACTTATCCACCACAACTACATCTGGCGCCTGGCCTGCAGCCAGACCCCTCTCTGCCTCCAAAACCCTTTTAACAGAGACGTGTGAGTGGGCTGTTTCTCTCTCTAGAACGTCCCTTTCTTCAGCAAGTGGTGTGATTACTAGAACGGTTTTTTTTGCCTCCACCAGTCTCTTAATCACTCTGTATATGTCTCCAACTACCACGGCATGTTTCTCTGTGTGCGTGTACAACATTTTCTTGGTGGTACTAAAAATTTGCTTTCGTATTTAGGACTCTTGGAAACAGAGGGCCCTACCTGCCGAACCCGAAGACAAAGCTTGGATCACCTGCAGGTACAACACTTGCCAGGAAATAGATCAATTTTTCAAGTTTCGTTCTTTTTATTTAGTGCATTAATTAAACGAAAGAATGCAGGAGGGCAGATTTGCGTACGAGGAGACAAAAGAAAGCCCTGCCAAAGAATCATACATCAACACAGCAGTTCTAAATGCGCTGATCTATGAGTACCTGGTCAAGAAGAACTACACTGGGTCTGCCAAAGTCTTCAAAGTGGAGGGCGATGTAAGTGGTATAAACATTAACACGGGCTCAAGCGCACTCCTGGACTGGTTTGTAGCCTTCAACGATCTGTACAACGTAAGAAGTGGCAGAGGAAAGTCTCCGAGCATTGTGAGCAAGATTGATGCCATTCTAACCAAGCACAAGGGGGAGGAGGAGAGAGAGTTTCCAGACAGACGATTTACCCGGTTTGAGAAGCCAAAGAACCCGCCACGCTACCGCGACCGCGAGGGAGACCTCCTCAATACCATTTTAGAGCTAGACGAAGGAGAGTACGCCCCCCCCTCCCCGCCCTCCAGACGCCCCAGGCCGCAGGAAAAGGAAGGATCGAGCCAGCTAGCGCTTAAAGAAGTGTCAAAACTCCGCTTACATTCGCAAAAAATCAACACCATGTCAATCTGCCATAAAAGGAAAATCTTAGTAACGGGCGGGGTAGATTCCTCCATCTGTGTTGTAGACCTTACCAACATCGCAGACCTGATCAAGTTTGAGTCCCACACCATGCAAATATCACAGGTCAAGGTAAAAGACTCCCAGGACTCGCCCCCGGACTCGCCCATGTATTTTGGATCGGCCTCGCTCGATCGGGAGGCCAAAGTGTACAAAGTTTCAAAAGTTGATGGAAAACTTGATGTAGCCATGGTGCTTACCCTGAAGGGGCACAAGTCTTCAGTCAAAGCCATTGATTTCAGCTCCTCCAAAATATACACCATGGGCATCGATGGAGAGCTGCGCATTTGGAACATGGGGGGGCGCTGTCTTGGAGCTTTTTCTCTGAGAAGAACCATCAAGCTTATCTCCGTCAGCACAGACAACATGATTGCTATCTGCGACATCAATACAGTCAGCCTCTTTGACCCTGAAACCTCCACCTACATCAAAGACCTGGCCCCAAAAGGCGCTGTCTCTCTCTACCGAACGCAAACCAACATCGTCTTTGTTCTGGCTGACTCGGTGGTCGTTTATGACAAAACGTGCACCAACCACCACGCCATCCCCCTCCCCTCGGACAAGATCCACTCCTCATGCGTGATTGCTGGGCGGCTCTTCCTTGGGGGGTACCAGATGGTCTATGAGGTCTATGAGAAGAACGTTTCAGTGGCCCAGGTCCACGACGGCCTGGTGTGTGCGCTAGAAGGCACTGTGGTTAACAACCGCTTCATTTTACTGACGGGCTCAAACGATGGGGAGGTGAAGGTTTGGGAGGCCTCAGAGCGGGCGTAAGAGTTAAAAGCTTTTATTTTTATTTTGTTAATGGAGCAGAAAGAAGAGTATGCCTCCACCACCGAGGGCGTTGACTTAAATAAACATCCTTCAGGGCTAGTTCCAACAATACAAAATATTGTAGCCACCGTTAATCTGTGCTGTCGCCTTGATCTGAAAGCGATAGCACTTGGGGCAAGAAACGCGGAGTACAACCCGAAACGGTTTGCTGCGGTGATTATCAGAATAAGAAAGCCCCGAACCACCGCGCTCATCTTTGCTTCGGGGAAGATGGTTGTCACTGGTGCCAAGTCTGAAGAAGACTCAAAAATGGCCGCCAAGAAGTACAGCATAATTATTAGGAGGCTGGGGTACCCCGTCCGCTTCACAGAGTTTAAAATCCAGAACATTGTGAGCAGCTGTGACACCCGGTTCAGCATACGTCTCGAAGGTCTTGTCTTTGGGCATAGCAATTACAGCAGCTATGAGCCCGAGCTTTTCCCGGGGCTTATCTATAGAATGGTGAAGCCAAAGATTGTTCTTCTTGTGTTTGTTTCTGGGAAGGTGGTTCTAACGGGTGCCAAGCATCGGGAGGAGATCTATCAGGCCTTTGAGAACATATATCCGGTGCTGAAGCAGTACAGGAAGACATAGTGGAATAAAGGTGTTTCGGTGTAATTTTGGTTCGAACAATAGTGTATTTATTTTATTGTCTGTACAACTGCTACTGCGGCTTGAAGACTTTTGAGAAAAAAGAAGACTCTTTCTTGTCTTTGTTCTGGTTGATGTTCAGGGTAGTGTTTCCTTGGGAGAGGTTGCTACTGCTCAGAAGAGACAGCGAGTTGCCTGCTGAGGGGAGAAACGATGATCGGGTGGATGGTTGCTGGTTGGGGTGTTGGGCAAAGTTAGACATGGGGATGGGTGGTGGTGTGCTAGGCTGGATGCCAATGCCTGGGTTGGCACCAAACAGTGAGCTAGCACCAAACAGTGACGTAGAGGGTGGTGCAGCGGGTTGTGCAGCCGGTTGTCCGGGGGTACCCTGTAGAGTGCCAAAGGGTGAGGTGGTAGGCCTAGCACCAAACAGTGACGTAGAGGGTGGTGCAGCGGGTTGTGCAGCCGGTTGTCCGGGGGTACCCTGTAGAGTGCCAAAGGGTGAGGTAGCAGGCCTAGCACCAAACAGTGACGTAGAGGGTGGTGCAGCGGGTTGTGCAGCCGGTTGTCCGGGGGTACCCTGTAGGGTGCCAAAGGGTGACGCAGAGGGTTGTCCGGGGGTGCCCTGTAAGGTCCCGAAAGGTGAGGTGGCGGGTCTAGCACCAAACAGTGACGCAGCAGGTTGCGTGGGGGTGCCTTTTAGGGTGCCAAAGGGTGACGCAGAGGGTTGTGCAGCGGGTTGTCCGGGGGTGCCCTGTAAGGTCCCGAAAGGTGAGGTGGCGGGTCTAGCACCAAACAGTGACGCAGAGGGTGGTGCGGTGGTGCCTTTTAGGGTGCCAAAGGGTGAGGTGCCGAAAGGTATGCTGGTAGGGCTAGGGGTTCCTAAGGTGGTGGTAGTGCCTGCATTGGGAAAGAGGGAGGGTGGTTTAGTTCCAGGTGTGGGTTTGGGTGTTGTAGTGGGTTTCGGGGTGTTTGTTGCAGTGGAGACAGAGCCTGTGACAGCAACATTCTTCAAAAACGTTTTAGACTCGGTATCTTTAAAAATGGTATCTAAAAGGTTTTCAGTTGGCTCTTCTGTTTTTTCAATGCGTTTGAGACACTCTTCAAGCATTTGGACCACCTCGTTCCTTCGCGGTGGGTATGCTGTTTCTGCAAGCTTCTGAATAGGTGGTCCTGGCTGTGAGAGTGGGCCATAGTAGATGGTTGCGTCATTTGCTGCGATCTCTTCGGAGGAGGATGTTTTATCTTGGGTGTTGGACATTTTAAACGCAGCAATTATTCTTCTGTTGATGTAGTCAATAAGCGGTGCATGGTCTACCTCTTCTGTTGTCATTGCTTTTTTTATCTGGTAAATCTTATCTCTAACCATCTCAATGATTATTCCGTTCTTTTCTCTTTTGCTTGTGTGCTTTCTTTCAGCCAGAGCCTCTTTCAGTCTTATCTCTTCGTCTTTGACAAGAATAAGAAGCTCTTCAATTTCATAGAGAATCCCGCTTTGGGGCAAGCACACCTTTGTCTCTTCAGGTATTGGTGGAATGGATGAAAGAATGGACGTGCACTCTGCCAAGGTCTTCTTTATCTCAGCGATTTCCTTGGTAAGCGTTTGTACGGGTTTTTCCAATAGGCTGCTGGGCCCATCTAGCACGGTTTGTATTTGGAAAGGTTTGGGTGGTGTTGGGGTTGGGTGCGTGGCCGTGTGCGTGGCTGTGTGCGTGGCAAGGTTTGATATTGGAATGGGTCCTGGCTGCTGATTCAAGGTGCTTGGCTTGGTTTGGGGGGTAGTGGTTGTTTTTAGGGTAGATAGTGTGTTTGAGAGCGTGTCCAGGGATAGGGGCGCTTGGTGGCTTGGGGTCTGGCTTGGGGTCTGGCTTGGGGTGCTTGAAAAGTCAAGCTCCATGGTCGTCTCGGGTGAGTCCGTGGGTGACTGGGTCGTGGGCGAAGACTGCTGGCTAGTGGGCGAAAAGACGGTGGGGGTGCTGGTCAGCTCTGTTTCTGCCTCGGTTTCTCTGCCCCCGGACCTTTCCACCTTTATCTCTGCCTCTTTTTCAGGCGCGTGGGCCCTTCGGGTGGAATAGTACTTCTCTGGCGCGTCTTTGGGCTCATAGGCGCTGTTGTAGAAGAAAAGCTGTGTCTCTGTCTCTAGAATAACCGTTGGGCCCTGAATGATCTCCCTATCGTTTTGGTTGGTATCAGAGAGGATGGTGCTGCTGATTTGGTGGAAGTTTGTAAGATAGTGGAGTGCAATGATCTGAATGCCATCGGTATCTTCTTCCGGGACAAAAACGTCTATTTCCTTCTCCGTGTGGGTGATATAGGTCATGTCAATTGATTTGGTGTGCCCAATGGTGACAAACTCTTTGAACGGCCCCCAATCCTTTATGACCGACACCTTGTACTCTCCCTCGTCTTCAATGTCCATCTGGTTGTTGAACTGGCGCTCTTTGGGGCCTAAACCGCCCGCACTAACCTGAAAAACCGTTATTTTTGTGTCTGTGACAGCAATGGCGGTGCACCCAGTTAAAAACACTGCACTGTCCTCAGGCACCTCTTTTCTCCACACCTCCACCATCTCTCCCCGAGCTAGCCCGAAAAGAGTGAGGGTTTGCGCGTTTTTGGTGACAAAGTGGCTTTCAGTGGCCGCATAGACCTCGGCGCTCTGCTTCCCAATCACCCTGTGCGTTGCCAGGTCTATCACCGTTAAAAACGCGGCTGTTTTGGAGAAGACAGCCCCTCCCTTGATTTCTACAGTGGACAGAGGCACCCCAAGGTCTGTTTCTTCAATTGTTCGGGCTTTTTTAAAGGTTTGGCCCTCCACCGTGTACTCAGTCAGCTTTTTGCTTGCCACCCACAAGGTGTCCGTTCCAGTAACTCTCCCTCCCTCCTGCAGCTCTACCTCTTTGTCACTGTACGGGTGGCTGAGATAAATCTTTCCTGAGTGGGTGGCAACAAGAACGTCTCTAAACACGCCAAGCACAGTCTTATGCTCAGCGTCATGTGTCCTCTTTTCTCTTATAAACTGCACCGCGTGCTGTTCGCTGCCCATAAAAATAAAATTGGTTGTTTATTCTATAAACGCTCCGATAATGCGCGGTGTTTTAATGTCTATGTCTTTGATCATGTACTTGTGCAGCCCTGAAGCCACTGGACCAGTGTGTGGAATCCGCACCGCTATGACCCCAAAAGAAGAAAGCTCGCATTCAGTTTCAGTTGCACTTTCCAGGTATCCATAGGAGACCTTGTGAAGAAACATCTTCAAAATAAGGAACTCAACCTTTACCTTGAAGTAAGTCCTTGGATCTCCCCCAATGACCACGCCTTCTCCGTCCACAAGTGCTATTTCTTCGGAGTAGCAGATGACTAGACCTTTAAATTGTTTGATGTACTCGCCCAGAAAGAGGTTTAAAAAGGCAAAGATGCCTTCTGAGATGTTTGCTAGCTGCGCAGGTAGCAGAGGTATTCTAAGGAGTACTTCGACTTTCTGGAAGCTAATGCCGTCATTCATCTCTAATAAAAATATTTATTCGCGTAAACAGAGACTGTAAAGATGAAAGCCAGAGAAGAAAGACTTATTACCCTTATTGCAGGTAATGGGCATAAGATCCAGGTGCCCTACCGACTTATTGCCTACTCTTCCACTCTTAAAAACATGGTCGATGAAGATGTCTTTGTAGAATCGATCGAATCAACCATCCATCTACCCATGAAGGAGTCCGCGGTGGAGCGAGTCATCGCCTTTCTCAAATACAAGGAGGCGTACGAACTGACAGGTGGAGATGTACCCGATTACACCATTACAAGCGCCGAGGTCCAGGAGGTCCTGGATGCAGGCATCTTTTTGAAGATGTAGGTGTTCGGGTGCAGGTGTTCGGGTGTAGGTGTAGGTGCAGATGCCTGGATGCTGAATCAACACTAACCCGAGGCAGGATCGGTGTTTAATCTGCTGTGCCATCTTCGCACCTCACATTTCAATAAATCCAAGGCCAGTATATATCAGGGTACTGCCACGTACTGGGACATACTGCCACCTACTGGCACGTACTGGGACATACTGGGACACACCATTTATTGCTGTTTATCACGGTTCCTTTTCTTTTGGTGCTTCTTGTTCTTGTGCTTTCGGTAGTACTTGATGTACAAGAGAACTTTGGGACAGATAACGATTATAAGAGAAAGAAGGTTGAAAAGGAAAAGGACGTTGTTGAACTGGGCAATGCGCGCGCCAAAAAGGAACAAAACAATGGGAAACGCAGTAAAAAACGTAATGCCAGATGATCCCTTGAGCTGGATCATTAGCTGCTCCCAAAAGGTAAGCCCTGAATACTCAAGATTGAATGGGTCGCCAAGAATGGCGTGGAAAAAGACAAAAGTGATAATGTTGTACATCCAGATAGTGATCGACCAAGTAGCTTGCTTGGAAAACATCTGCGACAAAATCAAACAGACTGTTCCAGTAAGAAGCGTCTGCCCAAACCACGTAGACAGCTCCAGGGACCACCCTACATTCGGCGAGATGTACGATTCGCAAGTCATAGTACACAAACACACCTGTTTATTTATTGTGCATGGTCCTAGATACGCCTGTGCCTAGGCAGACAGGATGGCATAGAGCGCGGGGGCAACAAATAACGACATTGAAAAGGCAATAATCGACAGCTCTCCCAGCTCTTTCAACTTTGGCACCTGATTTTGCCTGCTGTATGTTTGAAGCATTCGAGCCCGGCCAAGGGTTAGCTCCTTGGCGTAGAACACTGAGAGGTACCCGAACGCCAGCGCACTCAACAAAAGCATCACGTGAGTGATGTCTTTGAAAAAACCGTGCCCAACCACCGCCATCTTTATCTGGCGCCCCAAACTAACAAGAATACCCGTTGCGGTAATAAAAACCATCTTCCACATGAAGGACTCTCCGCCCTCCATGTCTTGCCTGTTCTCTGCCACCCCGCCCATCGTATCCAGCAGTACTATAGCTATGGCCGTTGGAAGGGAGACAATGTAAATGTAGATTACGCTAACCAGCGAGTGCACGGGCAGGGAAAGGCCGTGGACTAGCCCCACTTCTGGGTTTTCGCCCTCTTCGGGCCACTGTCCTTCCTTGTTCCAGATGGCATGCAGCTCCACGAGCTCTCTGTCTCCTTTGGCTATGTAGTAGGTGATAACACATAGGCCTGCCCCGAACACCGAGACCATGGCGAGGTGGAGAGCAATCCTTCTTTTGGCAAGGATGCCTTTTTTCTCTTTGCGGTACTTTTTTTCAATCGCCCACATGCAGATGCACCAGTTGGCCAGGTTCCTTAAAAACTCTTCCCCCAGAAGCGTGTAAATCAGCAGAATCGCAAAAGATCCTTTGCTGCTGTAAAAGTCGCATGTTTTGACAAAAGGCGTGAGAAGAACCAGCGGCCCCATAAGAATGAAGTTTTCAATTACAAGCCTCTTGAAGTACTCGCTTTGCCAAAACTCTGCAGTGAGATAGGGATTTTCTTCTTTGCTCCGGGGTCCTGTGCCCTCTTCATCTGAATCAGCACACTCTAGGCAGTATAGATCGGCTCCTTTGTTTGTGCTTGGGATCTCTGGAGTGTTTCCTGGCATCTTGGTTTGTGGAAGGTCTGTTCTCTGTTCCTGTTGTTTCATAGCCATTAAAAATTTGTAGATGGAGAATTTATTTCAGCAACCTTGCATCATCTTGCTTTCTTTTTTGCCTTTCTCTTTACTTTTTTATTTACAGCGATGTCATTCTACTCCAACCAGCAGACAGGACAGCAGAATACAAACAGCAATCAGTACAACCCGAATCAGCCACAGGCCCAACAATCACTTTTTGGGCAAAACCAAGGCTTTGGACAGGGAGTAGGTCAGGGCATGGGCCAAGGAATGGGCCAAGGAATGGGCCAAAACCAGGGTTTTGGACAGGGAGTGGGTCAGGGTTTTGGGCAGAGCCAGGGAGTGGGCCAAAACCAGGGTTTTGGGCAGGGCGTGGGACAGAGCTTTGGGCAGAGCCAGGGACTGGGCCAAAGCCAAGGAATGAGCCAGTTCCAGACACAACCGCAGACCCAACCACAGCAGTCGTCACTTTTTGGGCAGAGCCAGGGCCTGGGGCAGAGCTTTGGGCAGAGCCAGGGCATGGGCCAAGGTTTTGGGCAAAGCCAGGCACCAGGGCAGCAGTCGTCACTTTTTGGGCAGAACCAGGGAATGGGTCAAGGCCTGGGGCAGAGTTTTGGGCAGAGCCAGGTACCAGGGCAGCAGTCGTCACTTTTTGGGCAGAACCAAGGCCTGGGACAGAGCTTTGGGCAGAGCCAGGGACTGGGCCAAAGCCAAGGAATGAGCCAGTTCCAGACACAACCGCAGACCCAAACACAGCCACAGACCCAGCAGTCGTCACTTTTTGGGCAGGGCCAAGGCCTGGGACAGAGCTTTGGGCAGAGCCAGGGCATGGGCCAAGGTTTTGGACAGAGCCAGGCACCAGGGCAGGCCCAAACACAAGCGCCGCTTTTTGGGCAGAGCATGGGGCAGAGATTTGGGCAGGGAAGTGCTGGAGGCTTTGGGGCTGGGCAGGGGTCTTCTCTTCTGGGGGCCAATGCAGGCAGCGGATCTTTTAACTTTGGCGGGTTTTCAGGCGCAGGCGCGGGGACAGGGTTTGGAGCACTTCCGCCGAGCGAGCCCGCCAAGACAGCCGGTCTGTGGGGGAACACCAGCATGGGGGGACCAAACACCACCTACTACTCGGGCGCAGGGCCAACGCAGTCGTTCTCTACCATCAACGCCGCACTTACAGGCAACCCGAACCAGGAGGACACGCACCACATGCTAGAGTACCTGGAAAAGGCCTACGACCCAAAAAGCCAGTTCTATAAGTTTATCTATACCTTTTACGACGTGCTTGAGGAGGGGAAGGCCAAGCCGCAAAAGCCCGTGGATGTACCGCAGGAGATCTGGGACCAGGCAGAAAAACAGAACCCGTCGCCGGAGACCCTTTCTCCGTTTGTTGTCTTTGGGTATGAGGGTCTCTACGAACGGCTCTCGCAGCAAAAGAGTGTTATTGAAAGACTAGGCGGGAGCAGGAAGTATCTTGGGGAGAGGGTCAATGAGCTGGTGGAGGGAGGAATTCTCAAACTAACAAACAAGATTGTCTCCATTTCCGATAAGTACAACACTCTCCTGGTCGAAGTGCTTGAACAGATGGGGCGGGCCCTAGGCCCCGAGTCCAGCCCAGCCACGGTGCATTACGAACAGCTTGAAAAGCGGGCAGGGCAGCTGAGCGAGTGTTTAAACACCTTTAGCGAGAAGATCACGCTGCACAAAAGAGTCTTTGAGGCGGACAAAGCGGCTTCTGTTGTGAGCGTGCTCGAAGAGCAGAGGACTATTCTCTTGAACATCGTAGATACCCTCAGAAAGAGACTAGAAGACAAGTAAATCCTTAATTTTTATTTTATGGACAAGAGTGAGTTCCTGCCAAGCATTATCCTTCACATCCTCCTGGACAAGCTTCTGGCAACCAACGCCTTCTTTCTTATTTGGATCTTCATTGGGTATGCTCGGTGGAGGTTCTATCTGACGTTCTCAGATGTAGAAATAGCCAGCTGGGTAGTGGGCACTCATGGGGCAGATACAGGGGTTGGGGTGGGTAGGAAAGGCATCTAGGTCTTTTTCTTATCTCCGCCGTGTATAGCCACCGCTTCAGTACTCGTATGCAAAGGTGGGGGAGTTTTGTCTAAGGTAACAGCTAAATAGATGATCCGAAAAAATAGTTTGCGGGTGAGGGTTTGTGGGTTGAGGGTTAAGGGTGAGGGTTAAGGGTGAGGGTTAAGGGTGAGGGAGAAGGGTGAGGGAGAAGGTGAAGGAGAAGGTGAAGGGCGCACTTGATGCGCCCGTACAAGGCCACAAACCCACCACACTTCGCAGGGTTTTGGTTTTGTGGTGGGTTCGGGTTTGTGGCAAGGTTTTTCGGGTTAGCCGCCAAAAGAGGAAAATTTCACAATAGAATGTCTATATATAAACTGTAAAAAGTCTTTTTTATTAACATGCCTATAACACAAATCGAAAACCTTATGGAAGAGAGCCCCCCAATACACGACATCACGCAAGATACCCCCAGTACCGATGCAGTGAAGCCATATCTTCGAGGTTTAAACCTTTACTATGCAGCAATCAGTGCCATTCTTGGCGCCGGGGTGCTGTTCATGCACGTGGGCATTGCCGATGGAGGCATTTGTGCCTGGATAATGGCTGTGCTGCTTTGCGGTATCAGCGGCACTGTTGTCTCGGCAAGAACGTATAGGATGGCCATTGACATGCTCCGGGCTACTGGAAAGGAAGAAGGGTACCAGCTACTTCCCGTGACAGCTAACTTCCTCCGCATACCCACGGACGAGACAGATCCAGAGAGACAACATGTCAAAAAGTACGCCACCACCCAAGTTGAAGCCGCTCCACATAACGCCAGCCCCAACCCACCCAGGCCTTCGCTAACCTTTGGATCGCTTGTGTTAGATGAACACAAGGCTGTTCGCATATGCCTCAACCTTGCCATCGTTTCTCTTAGTGCGGGGTCACTGATTGTCTACCTGGGGCTCATGTACCAGTGGGTCTGGGACATAGTTGATGTCTTGCGGGCTCACACCCCTTTTGGCGTCTTTCCCTCGCTCACCAAATGGGGGAGCTTTGGAGGCTTGGTCCTGGTGTGCATGTATCTTGCGTACTTGCCCACGCCCGGGGACAACAAGATCATAACCACAATTTCTGCAATTTCACTGATGCTGCTAACAATCATGGTTTTGGCGATGCTGTTGATTGTGCGGTACAGCTCCTCCTTTGCCATTACAAAGTGTATTACCTTTTCGTCGGAGGCCTGGAAGGGCATGGTAGTTGGAAGGCACTTTTCGTTTTTGAAGTTTACAGGCGCCGTTGCAACCATCTTTTTTGCCATCAACTCCCAGCAGAACATGCCGGTTTACTTCTCACTGGCCAAGCCTAAAAGCAAAAAGGCGTTCTTCAAAATCTTCTCAATAGCCATGATGGTTGCCAGCAGTCTTTTTTTGGTGGTTGGTGTGTGTGGATACTTTATCACTTTTGCTAGTAGTTCTAACTACAACTTGAAGCTGGATAACATTCTGACAAACATTGGAACAATTCTTGAGCATGTCCGGCCTTTGCTAACCTCCGCCCTGTTTAAGACCTTTTTACTTCTCACAACGGGCATTAAGGTGCTTATGATTCCAGTGCTTCTTTCGGCCTTTATGTGGCAATGCGCAGCAGCCAAGAACGTGCTCATTAATGTGTTCAGCGGGTACTTCAAAAACTACAAGGCCAAAAGCATCTTCAGAAAAGCAATTGGCCCGGCCCTGGCCGCTCTGGCGCTGATTCCCGTGTTTTTAAATGTGGATCTAGGCTTTATCATCAGGGTTCTTGGTTCAGGTTCTGGCGCGTACATCATTTTGTTCATTCCAGCCTGGATTGTCCTTCGAGGCACGCACTCCAAGGACGGCGAGTCTACGTGGCTCCACTATATGGGTGCTGCCTTTATGGGGCTCGGCTTCCTTGTTCTGATAGCGTACACTGTCATTGACAGCACACCTTTACGCCGGATCTTTGAAACACCGCTACCCGCTACCCCCAAACAGTTGCCTATTTGCTTTCCTGATTTTGACTAGTAACTAGCCCGACCTAACCTCTCACCTTCCCGAGCACTAGCCCGAACAGAGTACACAGGTCTGGCAGAGCATGCTCCTAATGCCCCACCAATAATAAACAGTTCATGGACGCCTTAAACTCCAAAAACCTTGGAACCAAACCCCCGAACTACCCCAAACCGTTATTTATTCTATGATGTTTTGCCAAGAAGAAAGCTAACCAGCCACATTTCCTTGGAAGGCGACACTTTGCGAACAAGTCTCTGGGTGGAGACAACCTTCCTTTGCATAGCTTCTTCTATTTTAGCTACTGCAGACTCTCCTGGGTGGATGAAGAAGTATGCATGCACCCTTCCCGTGTTTTTGGCTCTGCTTTCTATTTTTGGAAAGTGTCTAACGTATTGGAGCGTTAGTTCGGGCAGGTTGAGGATGTAATGGTCAAACAGCTCAATCTCGCGGCTGCCTTGGTTGTACGCCTCGGTTACCTCTTCTAGAAACACCCCTGCATCCTGGTTGCTCAAATGAACTCTATCTTCCAGCTGATCATTCCAGTGGCTGCTTCTGCTTTTTATTTGCAGAGGTTTCCTATTTAGGACAATGCTCTCTTTAAAGTTTTTTATACTGTCTGGATTCAGGTCATTCGCCCAAACCCTGGCCCCGTGCAGAAGCGCCAGAATCGAGAAGGGCCCAACCCCACAGAACATGTCGCAAACCGTGTCTCCCCGCTTTATCACCTCAACCAGCCGGTGTCTTTCCATTTGAAGCTTTGAGTTCCAGTACACTTTGTCGTAATCAATGGCAAACCTTAGCCCGTTCTCTTTCTGCACGGTAGCATAGGTCTTTTCTCCCTGCAAGTGCTCTATCTCAAAGTTCCTAAAAACACCTGAAATGCTTGAGGCTTTTCTTATAACCGTTTTGCAGTCTTTTATCTTATCAAACAAGACCCTAGAAAGGATTTTCTTGTGCTTAAGTGCCTCTTCTTTGATGTTCAGATGAATTATACCCCCTACCTTGTTGTAGCTAGACTGATACTCCTCCTCCTCTATCCCGGCCCGCTTGAGAAGCTCGGTGTGCGTGAAGTACTTGTAGCTGAGAACAAGCTCGGCCTTAATGCCTTTGTCGGCACTCCCACGGGCCAGATAAAAGATGTCTGTGTTAGCCACGGCCTCACCTGGGCCAACAACCAGGTAGACAGTCTCCCTGCTCTCTTCCGGCCGCTCTTGCTTGACCATCTGTCCATGAACAATTCTTGGGACTCTCTCCACCACCAGTAGGTCTGTTGCCCGTCCCAGTATCTCGCTTGCTTCTTTTTGATTTATTCTTACTAGCCTGCATGGGATACTCTCCTGGTACATCCCGCTTTCTATGTCCTCATACACCCCCATTGTCTGGTAAAATAAAAGTTTGTCTTCTCAAGGCCCGAGATGGTTGGTGCAAACCATCCGTCGCCTACCCGCCACCAGCCTGCTAGATCTCTTTTACTACACCGCCCTAAAAGCTTTTATTAGGGGCCTTTGGTATCCTAGATACTTTAAGGATCTCATTGTAGAGTGCATTGTCTTTGGCGGTGAGGGGGTGCTCTGTGCTTGTGAGGTTGTTAAATACGCCCCCCAGGTCGTGGCTGATGCTATTGCTTTTCAGGTACTCCCGAACGTGCTTGGCAACCATGTCTTTGGCCTGCTCCTCACACACCCACCACCCACTCTGTCTCGGGTCTTTCGGGTCTTTCGGGTCTTTCGGGCTGTGGCTAGGGCTAGGGCTAGGGCTTTCGGGGTGGTCTTCCGGGTGGCCCGAAAAAACCCGAGCTTCGCCTCCCTCGGCCTGTGCTGGCTCGGACATCTCCAATTCGGTCTGTGTGCTCGGATGTGCTCTGAGCCGGGATAAAAAGCCGGCGGTTTTGGTAAACTTGTGCTCAAAGTCTGCTAACAAGAACAAGTACTTCTTAATCATGGGACCTGTCCAGTCTATTTCGTGTGTTTGGTTGCAGTCACATCGGAGCGTTACATGCTCTTTCTTTATATGCCCTTTGTCGCTTACAAAGAAAACGATGTGTTGTGTGGTGCTATCTACAATATAAAAATACTCAATGCCTTTGGCTCTCTGGATCTGCTCAATGGGGAGAGAACACAGACAGTGAAGGAACCGATTCTGGGCTCTGAACCTATAAAACATATTCAGAGCAACCTTTTTGATCTCAAAGAGATAGATACTTAACTTATTTCTTTTCTGATTTCTTTCTTCGCCATGGTTCGGTGTATTCACATCTACCATTGCACTCTGCAGCTCAAAGAGGTTATTGAATTCCTTCATATGAAAAAAATAAAATTCAAATAGCCATATATTCACCCGGGGCTGTTCCCATAAAGCCTGGGAAACCCGAAGAGTATTTTATTATGAAAATTCTCTCCCGTGAAGCAGGAGACTCCAAAGCGATATCTTCAGTTGAAGCGTTTGCTTTGCTTGAGAGAATCCGCGAAGAAAGAAGAACAGAAGGAAGCGAGTCTTTTCAGAGCACGCTTGAGTACTTAAAGGCCTGCTCGTTCATTGGCACACCTTCCTGGGCCGAGCGGGTGCGCAAAATACTGACAGAGGGGGACATGAGTGACAAAGAGGCTTCTGCAGTGATTAACCTGGGCCCAGAGAGGCACACAGATGCCAAAGCCCTCATTCCTTCGCTGACGCGTTTTGACAACTACTCCCTTGATGCGCTCCTAAACGAAATATCCGATACGCCCAATGCCTAGCACCTGGGCCATCCATACCCATACCCCACCCCCGCTATAGACCTAATGGCTAAGTTTTGGTTCAGACCAATAGAAGGTGAAACAGTTAGCCAAGCACTTAATAACAAAAAGAGAGTGTTTTACCATGCAGAGCAAATGGTTCTTTTTAGAGGCGGCGGTGTTCTCGTTGCTTCTGGCACAGGGACAGGCCTTCTTTTCCGAGGGAAACATGCGCTGTCGACTGTTTGGGATAAACTACCAGGACTGTCTCAATTCTGTCTACCGCCCCATGCCAGCGTACGACTCGTTCCTGAACAGCTTCAATGTTCCCGTTCAGAAGGAGCAGGCCTGTGGCTTCTCTCCGTGCAAGATAGCTCTCCTTGGGTCGGGGGCAACGCGCTTTTTAAGCGTTGCCCAAACAGCACACCCCCCCGGCGACTGTCTCTGCCTTGGGATAACCTCCTGCGGCTGCGAGATGATTTCAGACGTCCACGACCACCAGCACCCTCTCAGCCCCCCCGAGCCCGCGCCGTACCACCCGCCCCGAACACACACGGTGAGTATTGGGTCTTCATCGGTGCAGGTCGTTACACATACGGTGCAGGTCGTTTCAACGGTAAGGGTTACGGAAACGCCAGCGGTGTCCACGGTGGTGCAGGTGCAGTCGGTGCCCCTGGCCCTTCCACCGGTGGCCACGCCGGCTGCCCAGGCAAGTGCCCCGCCCAAGCCGTCTGACGCAGCACCAGGGAACAGTGCGCCCGCGGGAGGCCATATTATAACCATTCCATACTCCACGGTGCTTAAAACGGTTGAGGTGACTGTGCCTGCGTATAAGACAGTGACTCGGTCGCAGTATTTTGTTAACACGGTCGACAGCTACATCACCCAAACGATGACCCTAACCAAAACCCGAACCGTTACCAAGCTAAAAACCCGAACACAAAAGCTTACCGTCACAGAAACAGTAAGCGACCACATTGAGCGGACCAGATTCAGCACCGTATACGTTCCCTCAGTGAAAACAGTCAACAACACCAAAATGCTCACGGTTTTTGACACTACGACCAAAGTCCTTACAGCCACGCTCACAGCCACGCCACAGCCCACGCCTGCGCCTGCACCCTCCACAGCCCCACAACCACCAGCACCTGCGCCCCCCATAGCCCCACAGCGCCCTGCACCGGCCCAGGCACCCTACAAGCGGCACAAGAAGAGGCCTGCAAGGCCCCAGGCTCCGCCGATGCCCGCTGGTTTTAGGCAGCCACAGCCAAACGTCCAAGCACTTCCCCAACCCCAACCTCAACCCCAGGCACAACCCCAACCCTTACCCCAGCCAGCACAGGTAAAGTATGTGGTGGTAAAAACGGTTAAGAAAAAAGAAGTGTGTAGACCAATGGTAAACGGGTGCATAGATGTAAGTAAGGTGATGAGCGGGGCGTGCGAAATAGGGCCAAGAGCAGACGCCTCCACAGAAAAGTGCACTCCACCGCGGCAGCTCTCAGGTGCACTGCAGATAACGGATACCCCCGCCCCGAAGCCTCAAGACTGCAGTCCTAACTGTGATACGGTTGTTAAGACAGTGTACGTTAGAGCAACACCTACGAACAGAGCGTAATAGTCAAATAAACTTTTATTAGTGTTTGAATTTTTGCAGAATCGAACTTGCAATGTGGAATGCAGAGGCACTGTGCTCGAAAGGCTTTTACGGGCTTAGGGTGGAAGAAATACCAAAAAACGAGATAAAAAAGCTAAAACAGGAGAATGATGTTGAGATAGTAACGGAGGAGTCTGTTGAGAGGGTGAAGGAGTCGCTCAACCCCGAGCTGTTTGCCAAGGCCGAGGGTGGGTTGCCAGGGGCATACATCCGAGCGAGCAACAGTCGGTTCATGGCGTATGTTACCAAGGGGCAGTTCAAGTTTACCTGTGCAGACTACTTCTTTATCTTCCACGAGCTTATTACTGCGCCAGAGCACATCTGTGAGTGTTTTGCTTTGCGAAGAAAGCTTCGGATTGGTGCGAAGTCGCTTTTTTACTACGTGAAGAAGCTTTCAAACATAGGGCTGGTGAGAAAAATAGGAACGGACTCAATTGAGCAGCTTGGAACAAGTGTTTTCCCCCAAAAAGACGTTATTGAAGAATTTGATGCCCCGAAGTGTTTTTTAAAGCATGTCCCGATCTACAAGCAGGTTTTAGACATGATTCTTATGGGGAACAGCGGCATCGCCACCCAGGACCTGAAGGAGCAGCTTGGAATGAAGAGCAGGCAGGGGCTGGTCATTCTTAAAAAGATCATCAACGACTACAAAGACAAAATAATGGTTGTTACCGAGTTTGAAGGAAAGCTGCGGCGCTTGAGGTATATCTCAAAGGCTGCCTATCTGAAACAGAAGCAAGAAACAATGTCCAGGCTAAAACAGACGGTGCCAATGGCTGAGCAGGAGTCAATAAGCACGGGGGTGCGGACAGAGGTGATTGAGGAGCTTGTTCTGAAAGAGGGGGTTATTTTCTGCAACAAGCACTTTCTTCAGAAGCTCTCCACATCACTCGGGGTCAAGCACACAATTGACAAAAACACAGTGATTCGGACAGCAGAAACATCGCCCAAAATAGACATTTTAAGGCTCTTCATTAAGTACCCGAACAAAACAGTCACCAGACATTTGTTCAAGGCAGAAAACATTTCTGAAACAAGTGATGACGTCATCAATGCAGTAAAAAAAGAAGGGTACAGCGTTTTTACCCTGGACACGACAAAAGGAACAATCAGCTACGCTCTTGACGAGCCAGATGCGCCCACCGCGCCGTCAGACGCCAAGGAGGCAGCCTCGTCTACTGGGGCGCGGTATTTCAAGAGCGTGCTGGTTGGGATGTACGAGGACATGTACGTCTCCATGGACAACGGATACCTCTCCAGCAAAAAAGAAAGAATCCAGGCACTGTTTGCGTTCTGGAAAGAAGAAAGCAAGCCTGTCCTCCAGACATACCAGACAATTGAGGAAATGCCGCTATCACTGTTTTTCTCTCTATTTCCTATTACGGAAAAAGGAGTGATCCGGGAAATTGAAGAGTTTTATCGGGATACGTGCCAGTGGAGAGACATTACCTACAAACACTTCAGAGAAACCTTCACAAACATGGCCGGGAAAACCATCTTCTCCAAAAACTACCTGAAGCTTCTTAAACAGTATGTTTTTGAAATGACAGAGCTAAAACTTATCAAAAAGCTGCCAAAAACCAAGCCCCCCACCAGCACAGACGGGGCTGCACCCGAACCGTCCCATAGCTTAGATGTTTTTGCACTGGTCTCCGCCCCTCCCCCAACACCCGCCACACACGCCCCAGGCACTAGTGCCTACATCCCCCTGCCAAAGCGGGAAGAAATACTTCGGCAGATGTGTTTGTCATTCACCAAGTACACCCAGGAGCACCGAGCAGTAGGCGAGGCCCAGAACAAAGCCTTGCTGCTCGCAGTGGCCACTGATAACGTAAGAAGGGCAGACATCTCACTGCCGGCCAAAAAAGAGCTATTGTCTATGTTTCTGAAGAAAGAGGCGAACAGGCGGACGTACCCCCTTCTTAGCCCGACCAAGATGAACGGTATCTCCCAGCACGCCTCCTCGATCACCCTTCTACACCGCAGCTATGCATCGTCCGAGGTGGCCGAGATAGTGCCAAGGATAAAGGAGGCTCTGCAGAAAGAGGGGAAAATAGAGTTTTTGGACGCATTCACGGGCACAGACTTTGCCCTTCTTGAATATGTCATTCTTTCCCTAAACGGCATGAGCGTTGTTAGCCTTCCCAAAGCGGTAATAAGAACAAACAATATTTGCGCCGCACCAATTCTTATCAGGGACGAGCATAAAAAGCGGTACAAAGAAAGTATCAGCTACTCCTCGGTGTTTAGCATTGTGCACCCATTCAAAGATCCTTTGACTGCGCATAACAACCTCTATTTCAACGCCTTTTTCCTTTTCAGGTATCTTATTCACACTGGAAGCTCTTCCATCACTGCCATATTAGGAAAAGTCCCCTTTATCTCTACTTTTGAAATTGAAGAAGCAGCAGCTGCCTACCCTTCTGTATTTACTCTTTCCCACCAAAACCAAGCACCCGAACACAGCATTCTTCTACTGGCCCAGACGTACCTTGGGTTTAGCACCAAACACTAACCCACAACCCGAGCACCCAGACACTCACATCCCGAACACAATAAAACTCTTTATTCTCTAAAAGTCCCTTACTAGGTTGTAGGTTTTCAGCGTGCATACAAGCAAGCCCAGGGCTTCCGTTATATCCTCGCCTATCGTGCCAATGTTCAAAAAGCCCAGCTTTTCTTTGAAACACTGTTGATAGTCTTCTATTCCTAGGTATGTGGACTGGGAGTTTCTTGTGTTGGGGTGGAACCCTTTCTCGTATAGCATGCTATCCACGCTGCCAAGGAACTCGATGATGTTGGCATTAGTTTTTTTCTGGTGCACCAGTGCATTTACTTGGGTACTCTGGAGTGCACCCAGAATTAGTTTCTGGCAGTAATTAGGCCGGGCGTTCTCAATGCTCTTGTACTGTGCCCGCAAAGCCTGTTCGGGCTCCTTAATGGGTGCTTTTCCTTTTTTGTTAAGTAGGTGTGGCATGTCTCTAAAAGCCTCATAAAACCGTTCCTGTTTGGCATAGGGCGTCTTTGCATTTTCCGGCGATTTGGGGTAGCCGGGCAGGTTTTTCAGTGTTCTATCTGCCAGTTTGATGATAAAAAGTGTTGTTGGGTCTGGCCTAATGTAGCTTTCCAGAAAGCCGCCCCCTCTCTTGAGCATATGCCCTTTGGCGTCGTGGGTGTGTCTGTGGTGCAGGTTCTTCTCTTTGCAGATGTCGCCGTAGTACCTGCACAAAAACTTGAAGTTCAGGTGCGCATCAAAGAATTGTGGTATAATTACTCTAAACACTTCTATGTTGATGTTGCTAAATAGAAGAGTCAGCATAAACATGTCATAGTCGGTAAAGCCTTTTGAGTGGTATTTCTGGATTACGGTGTCAAAGGCCTCTCTTATGTCGTCTATATCCATCATGTATTGGTTTAGATTTTGGATGCGATCAATGACCCGGTCATATCCTTGGTCTATGTAGATGCGCTGAATCATGTTTGGCATGCCTCGGTTGTGTATATCGGTCATCAGTGAAAAAACGGTGTTTATCAAGATCTCCTGGTTCTGAACTTTTGCTTCCGACTCCTTAGACACTTCTTTTAAACTTTTCCCCCTCACCAGGCGCTTTCCCGGTTCTTTAGTCGCTTCTTTAGTCGCTTCTTTCAAGCTCTTTCCCCTCACCAGGTGCCTTTTTGACCCATGTGGGCGTGTTCGGGCATTTTCTTGTTTTTCTGATACCTGATAAAATGCAGAAGCTCTCCCATGGTTAAAGCTAGCCCTTGTTGGCACGTGTTCGGGCATACCAACTGCTGTCTGCGAGGTAGACCGGGATAGCGCGACTGGCCTTCTGAGGCTGGAGTCTGTGCCTATACTCTTGGTGAATCGGGTTAGGCTCTGGGTACTGGTTTCTTGTGTAGGTGAGGGGGTAGGCGTAGGTGTTGGAAGATCAAAAACAACATTGTTTTGTCTCTCTCCTTGCGACTTGCTTCTTTTCAGGATGGATTGCAGACCACCGCCTCTTGGGAGGGTAGACGTTGGTGTGTGGTGGGGGTTTTTTTTGGCTCTTGGAAGGGTAGATGATGATCCGAACTGCAAACAGTTGCTTCTTGGAAGACTGGATGTGTTTGTCGTATTCTCTGCTGGGGGTATGAGATACGTAGATCGTGAAAGCTTGGTTTGGGCAAGACCCACTGCTAGGCGTTGTTTTTCTGCTATGCTCTTGAGTTGTTCCCTGAGTTCTTTAACTGTCTTTTTCCTCTGCATGAGAATGGTCAAGTCTCGGGAGTTGACCCACTTTATGTCTTCTTCTCTTTCTTTACCCTCGGTGTGTGAGTTGTGGTAGATATCACCCACTTCCTTCGACTCATCACTTATGGGACTTTCTTCCACACTATCCATATCGAGCACCATATTAGCTAGCAGTTCTTCAGCCTGTTGGTGTAGGCTCTTTCTGTTCTTTGGTGGGTGTGGTGGTGGCACAGCTCTTTTTTCTATTCTGGCGTATATAGCTCCCAGGTCCTGCTTTGGTTGTGGAATTACTTGTCTCTCGCTTGTTTTTCTTTCGGGAGATAGCCGCTTGTAGCTTTGGGTAGGCACAAAGAGAGATTTTGGTGGTGTTTCTGTTGGGGCGAGGGTCCTCTCCACTGTTTGGGTTGTGGCGCGTGGTTCAGTCGCTGTGTGGGGCAGGGCGGGCAGTGGAATGGGCTGGATCGTGGAGCCTACTGTTTTTCTTCGGGGTGGCAGTCGGGGCCCAGGGTTCTCTAACTGTTTGGGCTTGAGGGGTGGTGCTGCCCCTAGGTTCATGGATGCAATGGATGGAGACTGTGTTTCTACCACCGTGGATTCTACCACCGAGGACTCTACCATTATGGACCCTACCACAGAGGACTCTGCTACTATGGGTACCATTGGGCCGCGTGTTTTTCTTGCGGTGGGCGCTGGCTTCTGGGCAGACCCTGGGCTGCCTAGGTTGATAGAATCTGCCATGTTCGGGTAGTCGTCTTCACTTGAGGTAGTTGACTGGCGCAAGTTGTTTTTTCTCAGAGCATTAGCCAATGCCTCCTCGGGCCAGATATCCTCACTGCTGCTTTTGTCCAATGGTGGCATGTAGACGTGATCTTCTTCACTTGAGTCGTCTTCTAGATCTCCCTCCAGTCTTTGCTTTCGGGTTGCTTTTTCTGCACCTGTGTCTGGCATAGAAGCACACCTCCTGTGCATCCGGTTTCGGAGCTGGACATCTTCGGCGGTGGTACTGGTGCCTGGGGTGTTTGGGTCTGCGCTTGTGAGGCTGGAAAAGCTGGCCACTTTTGTGTTCGGGGCACTTGGGGGGTGTGCGCTGTTTTCATCGAGAGTGGTACAAAAATCAAAATGTGTAAGGCTTTTGGATAGCTGAGTGGGAGAGGCGGGCACTGGTTTCTTGAAATAAAACTTGGCGAGGTTTGCTCCTTTCTTCGGGCACTCGGGCCTGTTTTCTTCTTGGTGGTAATAGGACCCCTGGGTTTTGATATGTGCCAATGGTGGCGACATAGCGGGGAAGTTTTCGGGCGCCCCTGTCTTCTTGGTGCTGGGGGTTCGGGATAGAATCTTCTTAATCTTCCCAAAAGTCGTTGAAATCGGGTTTTTAGACTTGTGTCTTTCCTGGCGAGTCGGTGCGTTCTGGTCGAGTGAACTGGATGCACAAATACCGGCAGCAAGCCACATTACAGCTATCAGGCAAATTTTCATAATGGTCATGTTCTAATCTTATTTATAGCTTTAATTTGGTCATCAGTGCGTGATTTAATTAAACACACAAACATCTTTCCTAATATGGAAAAGAACACATAGCCCAAACAGCAAATAGAGGCTGGGTTTCTGTGCAGCTGGTGTTCATATGCCAGTCTTTAGACTGTGAGCACCTCAATGGTAAAAACATCGGTGGTCTCTTCGGGGTGGCTGATGTCTATTGGGCTCCCCGTTACAATCATTATCTTAGGAGGGAGTGTTGCTTCTGTTTTGATTGTCCCCGCAATAATGCTTTTCTCCGATTTGTAGAGGATGGTTGTTCGCTTTCTTTGCTTTATGTCCCAGGTGTAGATGTTGCCATCCATGCCCCCAGTCACAAGCTCACTCGGACCTACTCCTTTGAGCATTGTTACGGGATAGAACACTTCCTGGCCCCCCTTTTCTTTTTTGTGGGCTTTGAAGACATAGCTTGTTGCGTCAACGCCTTCGGTGAGGTAGTCAATAGCCACCTTCCCCACTGCGGTGCCGTATGCCAGCACCTCTCTGTCCCCCGCACCAAGCACCACTGCTGCTGTAATGGGCGCATTTTCAAGCAGGCTCTTTCTTTTGGTCCTAACTCCACTTTCTAGGTTGTACATTTCTATTTGGGTCCGGTTAGTGACGTATATGACCATTCTCTCCTCTCCAAAGACAGACTCTATTTTTGAGCTCGTTCTAACCACCTTAGATATGGCGCAGCTGCTAGTGCTGTAAAGAACTATCTCTCCGTGGTGGAAGACGCATGCAAGGGTGTTCTTGTATGACGTAATGCTTAGTACTGCTGGGGCAGTAGACGTGTCAGACTTTCTTGTAAAAAGCCTTTTGGCGGTGTTTCTCTCTACCTCCCAAACGCTCCCATCCACATCCCCAGCATAGACCTTTTGGTTCAGTCTGTGTACTGACAGAACGGGCGCTTCCATCTCAACCACCACAAAGGCACCGCTTTCTGTAAGGTTTTCAATGTACAGCTCTCTATTCCAAAGACCATAAACTACCCCTTCCCCGTACTCTGTGCAGGATACTCCATGCTTGCTTTGGATGTGCATAAAATTATTTTCCAAACATCCTCCCTATTTGAATTGAAGGTTTTCGGGTTTTCGGGTTTTCGGGCTTCGGGGTTAGGTCCTCTGTGGCGGGGCATCCACTAGCCCTCCCTTCCAAACATCTTTTTTACTAGCCCAAGAGTGTTCCTGGAACACTTTTTAAAAATAACATCGGTTCCCGTCACGGTGCCTAGGGCGTAAAACAGAGCATACCTGTCTTTTTGGAAGAGCAGAGAGAGGGTTTCCTCTGCATGGTCTATCTTCCCATCGTACATCTTTATCAAAAGTGCTACCACCTCGCAATAGATGCTTTGAAGGTTGTAAAGGGCCAGGGTTTTCAAAAGCAGACCTAGTTGGGCAGTTTCACTGTTTCTTATCAAACTATCTTGTTTCTGGTAGTGGCTTACTATATATGGTAACATCTGGTTTTCAATTCTTTCAATTAGAAAGTCTCCAGTGCTCTGAATCATTACGACCATTAATGAGAGCAGGCTACTCCGTGCACTGTGCCCAAAGTCATACTTGTTTAGCTCGCAGAATATTCGGTTGCAGACCACCATAGTATTGTCTTTGTCATTGGTAAGCGTGCTGTGAAGGGGTTTTTCCGGGCTCGGGCTTTGCGTCTGCTGTGGCTGTGGCTGGGGCCGTTCCAAGACGCTTAAAGGGCCGAGACTGTGGCTCCGAGCAATCTGCTTTGGAAGCCCATACACCCGATCGTCCACCCCGGAATCTAGGTGGGTGTACGACTCAATAATGCAGACCGCTAAAGGAACCAGGGCCCCTAGAAGCGTGGCATCTTCTGTGGAGAGAAGAAAGATAAAGGAGTTGAGCATTTGCTGGAGATGCTCTTTGCTGAAGTAGGTTTTGGCAATGATGCGTCCTAGCACTCTGCACACATACTCTATTTCACCCATACCCACACCCACACCCTTGCTTACTCTAAACCTATGGTCCCTTGCAGCATACTCCATTCGCTTAATCATCCTCCCTAGCTCCAGTGCTATGTCAACCGTTCTTCCCTTATAGGAGTACTCCACCAGTGCATTGATTATGTTGAGAGAGAGACCCACACTCTTCCTATCCCGAAAAACCAAGCTTAAGAAGTAGTCGTACGATGAGCCAAGCTCTGCTTCCAGGTCTAGAGCCTTGGCCGCGGCCAGCCCGTCTAAAAACGCCCTTTCCCCGCTAAGACTGAGAATCTTGCAGAGAGCTTCTCGCCGAACACCACCCCCCATAACAACCCGAACACCTTTGCACACCTCAAAAAGATTGACTATCTCCACCCCACTAAGCTTTCCAATCAAAGCCTCAGTAACTATACCCTCCCCGCCACCCAGGCACACCAGCCTGGTCATTGGAGTGTCCGGGTGCTCAGGGCCTATCACATCCCGAACATCTCGCAAACCCCGAACATCCCGCAAACCCCGAACATCTCGCAAACCCCGAAGACCCCGCAAATCTTGGGTGGACCAGAGCCCAGCCAGCCACTCTAAAAGCAGCTTTCTCTCCCGATCCTCGCCCACCCCAAGCACATTGACCCGGTGCACCACCCTCTCAACAATGCCCGCGCAAAGGCTTCTTTTGTAGGCCCAAATACCTCTAAGGACCTCGGCCCGCGAGGAAACCAGCTCTTTAGGGGGCAGCTCAGCGCACTGCGAGACAAGTTCAGCAATGTACTTCTCCATGGCCTCGGAGACAGACGCAGGGTCTTTGGTGAGCAGGGTTTCCACGAAGTGGGCTCTACCCTCCTCCGATGCCCGGGAAAAGAGCGTTGTCCCCAGCGAGCTAAGCCCTGCAAGCCACTCCACGCTCCTGCACCAGACAGCTGCTCTCTCCTCCAGCCCAAAGACAGAGCTTAAACTGCCAAGCTGTGCAACCGTCCACTCCATTAAAGCAACGGTTTTTTCTCTGACCTCTTTGGGGTACCTTCCACAGCAAACCTTCATGTACGCCGAGAACAGCCCTGGGGTGTACTCTGGGGCGTAGCAGAGGCGAAGCACTTTCTCGTGCTCTAAGCACCCAGGCACATCGGCAAAGCCCAGGGTCTTGAAAAGAATGTACGCTTTTACTTTCGGGTCCACCCTCTCCCCCCGCAGCGTGTTCAAGACCTCTTCCATACCCATGCGCCCGTGCATGTATGCAGCTACCCAGTCTTTGGAAGCGTCCATAAAATAAAAGTAAAAATATCCTTTATGACGTCCTTTATGCTATGCTTGGCGTTGTCAGATAGTCAGCCAGCCAGATGAAGCCATTAAATATGCCATCTAGCCCCCCTTCGCGTGCAGAGCAGGTGATTAGTCGCCACTGCCTTCCTGCAAACAGCTGGTTGGGCTTGATCAGGCTAACCAGGCTTTCTTTCGTTTCTTCTATCTTAGACTCTGGTATCATATCTATCTTATTTGCTAAAATTAGAACAGGGCATTTGTTGCCTGCGGCATCAGTGTCTTTGTCTAGGATCTTCTTAAGCTCTTCAACCGCCTCCTCCCACCTGTTTCTGTCCTGTATGTCTATCACGTAGATAAGTCCGGACAGTGCGTCGGCATAGAACGCCCAGAGGGTTCTCAGCTTTTTCTGGCCCCCAATGTCCCAGACTGTTATTGTTACGCTTTCTATCTTTATGGTTTCTACATTGAATCCTACAGTTGGTATGGTGGTGTTGTTGCCTGCTTCCCTTGAGTGTTTGGCGTGCACGCCGTAAAGAATCGTTGTTTTTCCAGCATTGTCCATTCCTACCATAAGCACTTTCCTCGGTGTTGGTTTTGAGAAGACTTTAATCAAGTTACTTACGACGCCTCCCATTAGTAAACAGAAAAAATAATTTCATTTATATTGGCTGAACTCTAATAAATTAATCTGGCAGAACCTTTCTTAATTTTGCGCAACAGACCCTTCCCAGATGCCGCCCCTGCCCACTGCCCCGAACTAACCCAGGGCCTAAATATCCCAATTACTTAGGCCAGGTTATTGGAGTGTTTCAATACGTGTTTTAGAGTGTGAATTTAAGCACGGGCAATGGTGATGCATAATGAAAGCCTTGGGACTGCTCGCAGTAATTAAGGGAGTACTTGCAGCTGCAGATAACGGCATATGTGCGCTGATTAGGGGGAATGCCTTACAAAACAACCTTTGTTACCTAGCTAGGGTAAGAATGGGGAGTCGGCAGCCCTGGATGCTTGGGCAGAACATTCCTTCAGCTAGAGCGCTCATTCGGTCTGGAAACATGCCATTTACCTACCAGATGCCTCCCCTCCTCTCGCCTGTGCAAGGCCTAGGGCAGGGCTTGACTCTTGACCACACCCTGGACCACACCCTGGACCATAACTTTGACCACACCCTAGACCACACCCTGGACCACACCCTGGACCACACCCTGGACCACACCCTGGACCATAACTTTGACCACCCAAACACCTACCCGAACGACTACTCTACCGAACTGTCCCGGGCCAGGTACGCCAACGAGCAAACCCGAACACACGACCTGTCCACCAATAGACCCGAGGCGGTGGTAAGTGCTGTTTCTTCCACGAACGGGTCAACTACGGCCGTAACGGCAAGCACGCCGGCTTCTTCAGTCGGTCCTTTGGGCAACTCCTCTCTCCCGGGATCACCACTGTCTTCGGGCTCGGTGTCCTCCATGCCCGTGCAGGGCCCCAGCCTGCCCACCAACCTTGTTATAACCATAGCAAGCACGGATAAGCAAGGCCGGGTCTCTGAGAACGTTGTAAGTAAGATAGTAACTGGAAATGGCCTTGTAGAGAAAGAATTTCCCAATCGGGAAATTGACTCAAATGACGTCATTTCTGATCTGGAAAAAAAGACTGAGTTTGTAGAACACACATCTTCTGAAGAGAAGCTTCTGCCAAGAAACCAAATCCTTCAAAAGCTTGATGCACTTCTAAACCGACTAAGCCCAACAACCCGCCAAAGAAGAAGGAACCTAAGACGCCAAAACCACCTAAATCACCCAAATCACCTGAACCATCGCTCTTTAAGAAACCTTCGCCATCCATCCCCTCTAAACACCCAAGACAACTACGACTCTTCTTCAGACAGTTATTCACAAGTAGACCGCTACCCCAGAGCTGTAGACCGCTACCCCCAAAACAACCCGAACGTCCAACAAACTGCCTGGCTGGCACATCTGGCTAAAGCAGTTAACAGCATCCAGGACCAGCTAGACACTCCATCCCCATACCCCAACCAGGCATCTGGCCCATCTCCTTTGCCAGTGCAGTACCCTGAAGACTCCTCGCCTACCTATATCGACCACTCTCACCATGTACACTTCCAGCCAACCCAGCCTTCCTATCCACCGCAACCCTCCTACCCCCAGCCTTCCTATCCACCACAGCCTTCCTATCCACCGCAACCCTCATATCCACCACAGCCCTCATATCCACCACAGCCACAGCCACAGCCACCCTACCCCCAACCCTCCTACACACCCTCCTATCCACCTCCCCAGACACCTACGAAGAAAGGCGATGTTATATACATACGAGCCAGCCATATCCTAGACAGATACTAATAAATCTTCTAATTTTATTTTTCATGTTCAAAGAGCTGTATAAGGACGTTCTTCGGATAGACGCAACGGAGGGACACCTTTCAGACGAAAAGGGAAGTAAAATCTTTCCAGTTGACAGGGAGCTTGACAAGATTCTTCCAGAATGCTACAAAATTCCAATCAGAGGCAGTAAGGAGGACAAGCTTGAGAAGTTTTCCGAGGGAACGCTTTTCTACGTCTTTTTCAACCACTGCGGGGAAAGAATCCAGAAGGATGCGTACGAAAGACTTCTCAAGCTCGGGTGGCTGTTCAGCAGGGAAATGCAAACTTTTGTTCAGATTGTTAAAAAACCAGGCAGTTCAGGTCTTATCCTTTACTTTGATTACTCTATTTGGAAAAAAGTAACCAAAGAGATAAGTATTGACCAGGAGTTCCTTAGCACGCTTGAAGGGGGGCTCCCGGGGCCAGACGGGGAGCACCGGGGCAGTGTATAGAAAAGCAGCCATAAACGATCCTTCATTATTTTTTTTATGTACACCGAGAGAGCACTGAGCAAGGCCGCTCCGGTGGAGTACCTGGAATGTGTTCCTTTTGACGAGGGAGTCTTTTTTGTTGCGCCCACGGCCTTTGTCAGGTACCTGGCGCGCACAGACAAGACAGAAACCCACAAACTAGCTATGAACCTCGGCGACAAAGGAAAGCTTTTCCACGCCGTGGCAGACAAGAGGGGGGAGAGCGTTCTGCTTGTCTTCCAGAACGAGCAGCTGCTCTTTTCGTGGGCGGAGAAGAAAGTATGCACCTCCCCCGCCATTGCCCCGCCCGTTTTTGTCGCTCTTGAAGAGAACAAGGCTGTTTTCTTCATGTACAACGCCATCCATGTCGTAGACCTGGGCAGCATGCTTGCAGGGGCGCCCCGGGCCACGGTATACGCCATCACGCCAGACGTAAGGCTTGGGGACCCGAATGCGATTGTTTTTTACCCGAAGCGGGTCATTCTTGGGGGGACGCGGGTGGTGGAGATGGAGTATGTGGACGTTCTTGCCGAGACAGTTGTTCCAAACGAGAAGCACACGCTTTACGAGCTTGAGGTGGCCTTGGCGTCAATAGATAAAAAGATAAGGGTGAAAAACTTTGTTCTTATCAAACCTGAACCAGTAACTTTTGCCAGTGAACAGATTACCAAAGAGGTTTTCACTGAATGGGGGATGGTCACGGCCTATGAAACGGGGATAGAGGTCTACCAGCACAAAAACCAAGGGTACTACCTTGCCTACGTCTACAAGTGCTCCCCGGAGCTGGTTCAGGGCCGGGCTACCCTTGGGCCCAAAGCCAGAGTCTTCCTGAAAGATAAGAAAACCTTAGTTGAGGTACTGCCAACTGCCCCAGTTAAAATAGCTGAGGTTGATGAAGACGCCCGGGTCTATGCACTGGGGGCACACCTTCTCACCCTCTCAAACAAAAACACGCTTATTTCAACCCGCCCGAAAGAAGTGGCCATTCCAGCGCCTGATACGCCCAGAACCTTACCCGTTCAGGAAATAACAATCCAAAAAACCCTAACCCAAACAGCGAATGAGTGCCTTACCTGGCTAAACAGGTACAAGAACCTCGATCTGTCCCTGCTTAAGGGAAAAACCGAAGAGGAGCACGGCATTATTCTTGAAAAGATCCTTAACGCCTTCAAAGCCGACGTAACAGACCGCGTTCTCGTTCTGGCACTCTCCCTCAAGGAAAAGCTTATCTACCTCCAAGAAACGGTCGAGGCACTCACCCAGCAGCAGCAAGACCTGCTCTCTAAAACAAGCGCCCTGGCAACCCGAAACAACGCCATTCTCAGAAAAACGTCAAGGCTGTTCTCCAGCATTAAAGAGACCTATGCAGCAATTGCCACCCAGCCAACTCCGTTCACGGCCTCAGAGGCCCAGGAGATTGAGGCACTGAGAGAGGAAGTAGCTGAACTATCTGAAACCATCAAAATCACCCCCTCCCTCCAAAGAAGAGAAGCAATCCTGGAGGGAAGACTTGCCTTCCTCAAGCACCAAAACATCTTCCTCCGCAAGAAGATAAAGGACATAGACACCGATTAGGACCTGTTCGGGGTTTTCGAACGTTCGAACAAAAATATGCTTTCGTCCGGGATCGAACCGGAGGCCTCATCCGTGTGAAGGATGCGTGATACCACTACACCACGAAAGCTCAGAGATAATAATGGAAAGGATAGCTGTCTATGGGGCACTAGCTGGCTACTGGTTGGAAAGCCCGAAAAACCTGGCCCAAACGTTTATTAGTTGATGACGTCATACTCCTTTTCTGACGTCTTTATGATAATCTTTCCATCTGTCCTTCTTATTTCTTTGATGCCTGTGGGGAAGGTTCTTTCTATCTGTCCATTGCTAAACTCATACGTTATAACTGATGTGTTTGAGTCGTAGAGGTACTTATAGTTCTTTCCTTTGTTAATGACATAAATGGATCCATCGGATAGGGTATACTTCGTCTTAGTGGCTGTTGTTTCTTTGTTCTTTACAGTTTTGTTACTTAGCTGAGTCTCATACTCTTCATTCAGACGTTTTAGCTTGTCTATCTCTTCTTTCAGCAATTCAACCAGTGAGTGTTCACCATGTGTCTTCATCTTTGCAATAATACTGTCTATGCTTTTAACTTTTTCCTTCAGAACCTCCTCCATCCTTATTTTATTTAAAAATACTTTGTCCTACTAACCAACACCAGCTATGGCCTAGGTACGTGTACCGTGGTGGTCTAGGCATGTGTGGCCTGGCGTGGGTGCTGTGCTGTAGCAGTGTGCCGTGGTGGTGTAGCCTGGGTGGGAGGGGTATCTTGTTATGGTACCATACTGTCCCGAATACATAATACCTTCTGGAGTATTTTTTTTAATTATGGAACATCTTCAGAGGAAGGTAGCTACGCTAACGGTTCTCAAGAAAGATGAAGCACACACAGTTCAGCAAGAGAACATAAGAGCAGCTGCAGTGTTAGGTAGTTTACTGAAGAGCTGTATTGGTCCAAAGGCTATGGCGAAGATGATTCTAACCCAAATAGGCTCAATGGAGCTGACTAACGACGGAAACTGCATTCTCAGAGAAATGAAGGTGACGCATCCAGTGATTAAGTCACTAATTGAGCTTTCACGAACACAGAGTGAAGAAGTTGGGGACGGTACAACCACAGTCATTGTGCTTGCTTCTGAAATCCTCCAAAACTTATCGATTCTTCTCAAAGACGGCGTTCATCCCATTGTTATCTGTGCAGCTCTAAAGAAAGCCCTGGACTACTGCCTGGACAAGATGAAGAAGTACACAGTGGACCTAGCCACCCTGAAAAAAGAAAAGGGCAAAACAGAAGAAGCAGTCATAAAAACAATCATTAGGCAGAGCATTGGGACTAAGATGTCGAGGCATTTGATGGATTTAGAAGAGATAGCTCTTAAAGCAATTAACACAATCAGAACCAAGAAGTATGGAAGAACACTCTACGATATTAAGAACAACGTCAGAATAGAGAAGGTTCCAGGGGGTAGGTTGGAGGAAACAGCTATCTTTGACGGAATAATCCTACAAAAAGAACTTCTTGATCCTTCAATGAAAAAAAGGATTGATAACGCTAAAATTTTACTGATAGACTTTCCGTTGGAGTACCGAAAAGGAGAAAATCAGATGAACATTGAAATGCACAACAGCGAAATCTTTGGGCGCGCGCTTGAGGTAGAGGAGGAGCAGGTTCAGAAAATGGCGATGCTTATTGTTGCTGCAGAGCCTTCCGTGGTTGTCTCAGAGAAAGGCATCTCAGACAGTGCCATTGCTGTGTTCAAAAAACACGGCATAGCTGCCATTAGAAGGGTAAAAAAATCAGACAATCAGAGATTGGCCCTTGCAACAGATGCTCAGATCGTCTCTCGCCCAGAGGACGTCTGCGCCAGGTATTTAGGCACAGCAGGTCTTTTTGAGGTTGCACGCATTGGAGAAGATGACTTTTGCAAGTTCATCAAGTGTGCTTCGCCCAAAGCGTGCACCGTGCTGCTTCGGGGCCAGTCCAAGGACATCCTCAATGAGCTTGAAAGAAACCTCTACGACGCCCTTTCAGCCGGAAGAAATATCTACACCACCCCAGGGCTGGTCTATGGCGCTGGATCCATTGAAATGGCGCTGGCTAAGGAGCTTGAAGCAGCAACGGGACTCACGCCCCATGAGTCGGCCGTGTTCCAGGCGGTAGCCCAGGCACTCCAGACCATTCCAGGCATTCTTATCACCAACAGCGGCAACTCAGCCCACGCCCTCAAGAAAATCATCGAGCTAAGGTCGTGCCACACCCAGGGAAAGAGCACTTATGGCGTGGACGGTGAGAGCGGTGAGATCGTGCCAACCGAGGTAATTGAGTCGGTGCTTGTTAAGGAGCAGAGCTTAAAGTCGGCCATTGAGGGGTCAATTATTATTCTCCGGGTTGATGGGATTGTGAAACAAGGCTAGGAAGGTGAGGCGCGTCCACAGCAAATAAACAGGCCAGGTCCATTTATAGACGCCCAGGCATCGCACCAATGAAACAGAGCGACCGACTACTACCTGTGGCTAATGTAGCCGGGATTATGAAGAGAAGCATCCCTGTTTCTGCCAAGATATCCAAGGAGGCCAAGGAAATGATGCAGCACGCTGCCTCAGAGTTTATCGCCTTTATTACCTGTAAGGCCCAAGATCTTTGCAAGATTGAAAAAAGAAAGACCCTGACGGGTGACGACCTTATTCTATCAATGGACCAGCTTGGAATGCCCTCACACGCCGATGCAGGGAGAAGAGCCCTCTACAAGCTAAAGGAAGGCCTGCAGTACGAGCAGGGCATCTCTGCCATGTCACAGATGCCCCCCGTCCACTGGAAGTCTTACCACTGAATAAACGTGCCCCTGTTCGGGACGTCTGTGGGTTTGTTACCTGAAATGTTTATTTTTTCGGGTTTTTAGGTTTTCAGGTTTTCGGGGTTGCGGGTGCTTGGCCCGTAACCCCTGCCTAATAAATACTGCTTCTAATCTTCACTTTGGTACTCTTGCCATGATAAAGGGCAGTGGGTGGTTGGGCTCTCTATAAGCTTCCAAAGTCTTTGTTCCATTTTTCATACATTTCAAGGTCTTTGAGAGATACACTTTGTCTTATCTGCTTGGTGGCTTTTAAAAAGTCTTTGATGTTGATGGATCGCAGGGAGGTAAGCGTGTCAAGCTCTTTGATTTCTCTCACGGGCTCCATGGCTGCTTCTCTGCAAAGGTTGAAAATGTCTGAGCCTGAGTATCCGTCCAGGGCCTGGGCCAGATGTTTTATTTCCTCTTCGGGAAGGTTGTACTCGTTTTTTCCTATTTTTTGAACCATCTCAATCCGGCCTTCCGAATCGGGAAGAGGGACGTAAAGTCTTTTAACAAACCTTCTTCGGGCTGCTTCATCTATTTCGTGCGGCCTGTTCGTTGCCCCAATGACCAGGACGTTGTCCTTGCACTTTTTTGCCCCGTCCATTTGGATAAGAAACTCCGTTTTGATCCTTCGGGTTCCCTCGTTCTCTCCATCTGAGCGCTGCATAAGCAAGGAATCTATTTCGTCAATAAAGACCACCGAAGGCGCACTTTTGGTGGCAACAAAGAAAAGGGCCCGAACCATCTTCTCCCCCTCTCCCATCCATTTGGAGGTGAGTGAGGACGCGCTGATTGAAAAAAACGTTGATTTTGATTGACTGGCAATGCATTTCCCAATTAGGGTTTTTCCCGTTCCTGGCGGCCCAAAGAGAAGCAGGGCCTTTGGAGGCCCCCTAAGCCCCTGGAAGAGGTCGGGGCGCCGGATTGGCCAGACAATGATTTCTTCAATAGCCGCTTTTATCTTAGACAGTCCTGCTATGTCTGTCCACTTAACTGTCTCATCTGGAACCATCACCTCATTGTATATCATCTGGAGAAACCTTGACTCTACATTGCACTCTGGATCGATCTCTTCCAGGGCCTTGTCTTCTGTTTTCTGTTTTTTAAGGGGCGGTTGTGTTTTTGGTGCTGGCAGAATTACCTCATTTGGTAATAAAGCCTTGGCCGTTGCAAAGTCTGTTTTTGGCGGAATCTTGTTTTGGCAGTTAGAGCATAAAGTACTGGACAGGGGTTTAGTCTGTGGGATGGCCGGGGCCGGGGTCTGCGGGGCAGGCAGAACCTCCCGAATCGCTTTTTGTCCTCTAATGAGCGCCTCTACCTCGGAAATGGTCAGAAGGGGTGCCTGGGACGCGTAGTCGTGCACTAGTACGGTGTTGTCCGGGCAGCTGCGTCTTTCAGTAAGAAAGTACTCATAGTCTTGGCGGAGTCTTTTGAGCGTTTCTGGGGTCGACGGCTCTTTGTTGTATGGGGAGGTGTATGTCTCTGTCAGTTCTTCGAGCAGCTCTTGCAGCTTAAAGAAGTTCTCCTGCATATGTCCCGATTTTTTTCAAAATTTAGAATGTGGAGCGAGAACAGTGAGGTACAGAAAAGCTTCATGGCCTACACCAAAAGAGAAGCGCTCAAAAGGTACAGCGCCATTCACACAAAGATGTCCAAAACGCTCAAAGCAGAAGAAGCCGTTAGGAATGTAAATAAAAAACTGAGGAAGAACAAGAAGGGCCCTGTTGCTCTGCCCGCAGCCAGAGACACGAGTGCTGTAGAGAGCGAAAAAGAAAGCACGTCGTTTATTGGCATAAGTGATCTCAGTCTAGATGGGCTTCTAACTTTTTCTTTGGATGCTCCAGTTAAAGAGACGTCCCAGAAGGTGCCACAGCCACGAACCGCAACCACAAAAAGAAGCAAGTCTCTTGTCTGTGATAGCGATAGCGAAAGCGAAAGCAGCAGCGAATCAGAAGAAACGAGCGGCCTTCTGTCACTTGAGGACCTTTCTCTTTCAAACGATGAGTTTGTGTCTGAAGATGTACCTGCCCCCACACTAACCCAGGCACAGGATGTACCACCCCCACCCGCCACCATTAGCCAGCCAAAGTCCAGGATAGCGCCCTCCACAGCCGGTCTATTCAATGCGCGGGGCATAGACCGGGTGAAGCAGGCGAAGAAGTTTGGTTAGTGCCTGGGCTAGTGTGGAACACCCTGACCTATTCCGAAACCCCCCCCATAAACACGGCCAAGTACTCCGCCAACTAGCTCAACTGTTCGGGATGTTTGGGGGCTGATTAGGATGGTGATGAAAAAGAAAGATACCAGGATGTGTGCACACATTGAGATTAAAAACGATGCAGCAAACACCATGCCCTGAAACTTGGCAATGTTTGTCTCTGGCATGCCCACGAACTCTCCAAATCCCCTGATGAGGCATCTTATGGCCCACTCAATGGAGACTGCTGGACGGGTTATGTTCAGGAGCAACTGCGGCAGCACACTCATGACGATTGAGGTGTAGATGTGGATGCCACAGACAAACAACAGCCCAGGATGGATGCGTATGGCCTCTAAATGGACAGCTAGCCCCTCGCAGAAAAGACCAACAGAGATAAGCGTGATGTAGAACAGCGCCAGGAAAAAAACCATGGTTGTCCTCTGCACCCAATCGAGTAGGCTTGGTAGGGTAATGGTTGTTTCGGGAAAAGAGAGATAAAAAAGGGTTTGTCCATTACCAAGCATTTCCGTCAGCAAGTAGTAGAGGTAGGGCCCGCTATTGAGATGGAACAGCGTGTAGATGGTCCATATGGTTAGAATAACAGCTCGGGGGACATTAGCCACCTGTGCGAGCTTAGTCAAAGAGTTTACTTTGTAGCGCGACAATGCTATGTACGGTGCAATGATGCATATGTAGATAATGCATAGATAAACAGAAAAGGAAAGAAGTTTTATAAATAGGTGGGGAGTGTTCTTGTCGTCTATCTCTGAGTGGGTGTTCTTGGTTGTGCTTGGGGTTCCTAGTTCTATGTGTTCGGGCAGGGCTTTTGCGGCCTTTGCGGCTTTCGAGGGCTTTTGGGATCCTTTCTTGTTCATTGCTACACTACCAGGTGTCATTCTTTTTTTGTGGCGTGCACGATATCGAATATAGTATATCTCTGTGTTTGATCTTTGGGTTAATTTGTGGTCACTAGATTGAGTGTAGATAGCACCTGAAAAAAGATTAAGTGTAACTAATTAAGTGTAACTAGCACCTGAAAAAAACTACTTGTTGAGCTGTGGCGGGCGGTGGTATGGCGGTGCTCGGGGTGTTTTCTGTGCAGCAGTCGGACTACCTGGTTCAAACACTCAAAAATGATAGATCGTCTATGCTCATCAGCTTAGAAAAGTATATGATAGAAAAAAGTCTGTGAACCCATGGATGCCCCCCTCATCGGCGCTACCACGCCCGGTCCAGATAAAAAGGAATCCGCTGAACCACTAGAGAAAAAGGTGGAGCCCCAAAAAGAAGAGCCCCGAATAATCACATGGATTAGGAAAGGTATTCTTACAGCCCTGTTGTTGTTTGCAATCTATACCACGCAGTCCCTGTTTAAGTTCTTTTTCAATGACATGAGAACCTATCTTATTTCTATAGGTAGGTACGTGAAAACTTCTAATGAATCTTTTACAACTAACCAAATGGTGGGATGGATGCTTTTGACCAACAGTATCTTTAATGGGCTCATTACCCTCACTTATCTGGTCGTTGGAACAGTGTATGCCATTGCCCGAGATAAAAGTGATCTTTCTAACCCAACCGAAACGCCAGCTGATCGGAAAAAGATGGGAAAAACCGAACCCAGATGGTTTTACAGTTTTTGGCCATGATGTTTGTCGATGCAGCACTGCTTGCTTTCTTTTTTTTTGGTATAGCATTTCTGCCAACCTCCCCATCACAATCTTACTCTATTGTGCCATTAGCGCACTCCCCCAAATTATTACCTAGATGCTCAATGCCGTTGATATTCCCTTTCTGCCAACGTTTTCCATAACCTATGGCTGCTATCTGGCATACCTGTGCGTCTCTTTTCTATGCAGCTCTCAGAATCAACGCTTCACGACACCACCACCACTTGCACGCCAATACTTTGCCCTGGCCTTGTTTTTTGAACAGACTTTCTATTTAGTAGTTGCTAGAAGGTTCAATAGTTGGGTTTTTCTCCTAAGCCCACACCAGGACCTAGCTAGTTTGGCCAACTGCATCAAACCATAATGAACGCTCCCAGGGCCCTGGAAATAGGCCCAGGCCACAACCTTGTTGGTTCGGGCTGAGCTAACACAAAGGTTTCCATTGCCTAGTAGGCATGTGTGAAAAGAACAAACCCGAACACAAAAAAATAAAAGTACAGGTTTTGTTGGAATAATATCCAAGGTAACATCAATTGATCTAAACCGAAATTGATATTTAATAATTGCTAAATATTTTACTATAAATATCTGAACGAATTAATAAACATTCTTATGCAACATCCTAAACACCCAACTACCAATAGGTTTTGTTGGATGATTTTTTGGTCCATGGCTCCATAGAAATAGAACCCAGGCTGCATCTCCCTCCTATACCTAGAGCACAAAGCCAAAACCTCCAGAGGCAGCAACCCCAGCACCCGAACACTAAAGACTAAGACACGGATTAGGCGTTTATTCACTAGAGACCAAGACAGAGACTAGCATCAGGCTGGGGATGAAATAAGCTCATCCAGCAAATAGTGGCTGTGTATCACAGCTAAAAAGCTGAACAGAACAAAACTACCAAGGGGAACTATTAGAGCAGTTATTGTTCGGGTGAATACACAAACACCTGTTAGCTGGTGGCGTTCAGGATTGTACGCGTTTGGAGCGAACAAGATGGGGTTGTGGCTAGTTTTAAAGATGCTTCTCAGGAGCTGGCGCGTCTTTTCTAGGATGTTTAGTTCATTCACAACAACAAATATGCTCAAGCATGTAACGTAGACACGTTTTCAGAACGTGGGAACTGGAAACTCCGACATCTATCCACTGGAAGGCGGTGTAGAACAACAGAGCACTGCCCATTGAAAAGAAACAAAGAGTTGACACGTTCCTGGACTTTTTACAGATCCATATTTTTAAGGCAAAGGGCAGTGCAGAGACAAAGAGCAGTGCAGAGACAAAGAGCAGTGCATAGTTGGCCAATGTGGTGGTGGTGTATTCCATGTCTACATAGACGATCCCACAAGCTACTCCGAGGGGCATAGTGGGATACATGAACATGAAGGTGGGGCGGTCTAAGTGGTACTGGTGTACCGTATCCACTGTTTTCACTGCTTTTGCAGAGTCTTTCAGGAGAATGGAATCCGCAAAGTCTTCAGTAGTTAGTCTTGTAAGACTATCAACAGTATCGTCTTTAGCATACCTCAAAACCTAAATTGCCATACATTTTGTAGTGTTCGGGCTAGTTGTATACCCAGTGGTCTAACTAATTGGGTTTTTCGGGTTTTTTCGGGTGGTTGCCCTTTTGTGGCATAACCATCCAGTGCAATAGCAACCCAAGCAATCTACAACACATGGAACGCGGGTTTATTGGTTCTGCAAGAAGGCGGGGCACTCAGGTAGGAGTCTTTGGATATATTCTTAATATGGCCTAGCTTCCTTCTCGATATATGTGTTTTTGGCCAACTGAATGCTAAGACTCTATTGCCTGTGATGTCTTGTCTGGCATCAGAGACCCAATAAGCACCAGAGCCCGAGTTCCTATAGCCTAGCCTATAGCCTATAGTAAGGTATCAGCACGCGGCGGCAATAATTGTATGCACAGCAGTCTTGGTCGGTGTTTGGTGTTGGTTAGAGCCAGCTTGCCAAGAGTGCATCAGTGCCGGAACAACCGGAACAAACCCGAACACAAGATTAACCCATATAGGTGCCAGTGGAGTGCCAGGGGTATGTGCCAGTGAGGGTCCTGGACATCTCTAACTAGTGACAGTTTTTGAGAGAGAGGAAGGAGCAGGAGGGGCTGTTTTAGGTGGTTTGGGCGCTCTAGGTGGTTTGGGTATTTTGACTGCTTTAACATCCCGAAAGTTGGACCAAACAAATTTCTTGGGCTTGGTTGTTTCTTTGAGGACTCCTTTGTTATCTAACCTCGCATGTACCCATATCAGATCCGCTACTGAAAGAATAGTTGCTGTTTGGCTGCTTCTCAAACACCAAGACCAAGAAATCTCTACCCTCTCTGCTGCATACGCACGGGCCCAGGTGAAAGCCCGCAAGATATCCACCTTATTCTTGGAACCTGGGTTTGAGAGCTCGATATGAATCGTGCCAATGGAGCTTCTTTTCATAAACCTCACTATATCCATAGATACAAGCACGGTGGTGAAGGCTGCATCTTTTACTTTGAGGATTTCTAGACGCTCAAACCCACACTTTGTTTCCAGGTCTGGGAGGAGATAACTAACAGTCATTGAGCTCACCGAGAGTATTCTTGTTTCAGCTAGGATACGTTGGAGCTCTTCCCTAAAAGCTGGGCTAGAAAAACTAACTATACTGCCCCGCGACTTAGCTGGCCCCCCAAACCCGCACCATAGGTGGGGCTGACCCCGAACAATTTGTGTGCCGGACTCAAGAACTGTTACCCGTGTCAGCACCCCATCCCCAAAGCCTACATGAAAGAAGCAACGCACAGACTCCTCGCAAAGGTTCCAAAGCAGAATGCTGACCCGGTCCCACCTCTGTGGGTCGTTGTCCAGAGTTACCTGGAGGCTTTCTGTCCTGGAGGATGCTGGATCAGGGCTGGGTGCAAGCAGAACGTGCCGAATGTTGACTCTCCGCAGACCTTTCCACCCCGCAATCTCTTTCATGGCCCTCTTGAAGGTGCTGTAGAACACGGACGTACTGAGCGCGTTATCTTGGGGTTCGGGGCCTAGCTGCTTTTCGTAGACGGTGCGAGACTGGGTTTTTAAGTCTTCAAAGAAACAGATCCACTCGGTGTATTTGATAGCTTGGAGAACCATCTCCTCAGAAGAACACCATTGCTTTTGACAGGTTTTTAGCCCGAGAATGATTTTATCAAAGATAAGACCCTGAATATCTGTTTCGGACTCTGTTTTGGTTTCTTTGATGTTTTCTAAGACGCCGGCACAGAGCTCCTGGACTTTTAGCACGTCTGCTCGATTTCCTGCCCGGGGTAGCACAGAACCTATCCAGGCGCAGAGCGAGGTGGCAGCTTCGTGGGCTCTCAGGCGGCGCCCGTAAAGGTTGAAGCTTGGCTCTTTCTTCGTCTTTCTTTTCTGCATAAGGGCAAGGGCCACTTCTTCAGGCGAGCAGTAGTAGGGCAGGAACAGAGTGTTTCGGGAGTTCAGGGCTATAAACTTCCACCTTGTATTTTCAGGGTTGCCCATGCACAGTGAAGAAACTGTAACAGGGAGGGGTCTAAAGGCGGCGGTGCTTGGGGTGTGATCAGGGTTAGGTATTGGCCGTTTCGAGACTTTCTTATGGGTTGCCTTTCTTGTTATAGAGAATGGGTTGCATGATTCTAGGACAATGCACGACGTGTTCTCAATGGTTTGGGTGCTATCAGCACTCCCAGTACTTCCAACAATCTCAGCACCACCACTGCATGCCATGTTCTCAGTACTTCCAACAATCTCAATACCAACAATCTCAACACCACCACTGCATGCCATGTTCTTAGTACTTTCAAAAAACTCAATACTTTCAGTGCTCTCAATGCTTTCAATACTCTCACTGCATAACATGTTCTCAGCACTTCCAGCAAACTCAATACTCTCAATACTTTCAATACTCTCACTGCATGACATGTTCTCAGCACCCAACACCATTCCCACTGCCTGCACAAAGAAGAGTTTGGCAACTCCCAGGAACATTCTCTTTCCTTTCCAGCACATGCTGCTGTCGGAGACTTGCATTTTCTTTTTCTTTTCAGATCTTATCTTTATAGTCTACCAACCACTAGAAGTTCGGGTTGGCCTGTAGTCAACTGTTGGTGTGTCTGTAGGTGTGCACAGTAGGAGTATCTGATATTTGGTGGTCTTTGATAGTCGATGGCGCACTAGAGCTTAAACCAAACCAATGGACAGTCCTGCTAACCTTGCCAGAAGAGAACCTTAGAACCTCTGGGGCCGTAGTTTTGCACCGAATGGCTGATGCTTGAAATCATCATAGTAAGACATCTCTGATCAAGATATGACATCTATAAGTGCTGGAAAGATAAGAAATATTCTTTATGAAGTGTCTTTGGTACAGGCCCACAGGCAAAGTGGTAGAAACACTGGCCAAGTGCACATGGCCCACAGTGCTAAGAAAGGCGTTTCTACTACTCACCGCTACTGTTCTAGTTGCCGCATCTCTAGACAGTGACAAAAAGGGCACAGAAGATTCCTGCCTAGACTCCCCGTACACCAAGCAAACTATTTCTTTCTTTGAGAAAGCTGGGAGCGCCCTAACCATCTGTGCCCAGCAAGACTGTTCACGCCTTGCTAAAAGCCAGGTGAACAAGATCACAATTTACCTGAGGAACCTCACTTTGGAGTCGGTACCCGACCAAATGACTGAGGGAATGGCGTTTACACGTCTAATCTTCAACAATGGAGCAAAATCCAGCCAAAGCACCGAGGTGTCAAACAGAGAAGTAGTGAAAAAGGTGTTTAAAGCACTGGGAACCCTGGTAACGTTCAAACTCACCTTTTTCAAGTTTACAGAAGACACAGAGCCGTGCTCAGACGTGGCTGCGGACACAGCAGGGCTTAAGAAAACAACTGCCGAGTTCCTTATGGAAGAGTCAGGCACAAGAACCGGCACTTCAAGGATTCTTAAGGCTGTTACAACGCACTTGTACTTTCGGGCGGTGTCAGACTATTCTATGGACTGGGTTCTGCCGTGTCTTGATCTGAGCGAGTGCATCTTTCATCTGTACATACACGAGGTCCCAGCCATAAAAAGCCTTCTGTTTCTGGACCATTTGAACCCGAAGGGGGTGTTCGCCCTATGGGTGTACAATGCCAAAGAGCTCAAGAACCTAGACTGCACGTTGCTGAAAAGACAGCAGGTTCTGAACGGGTTAGAGGTGTGTAAAACGCCAGAGGACTTATTTGGCTCTACAGAAACATTGCGCGGCATTGCGGGCAAGAGCTGGAGGAGTCTGGCGCTGGATGCTAAGCTGTGGAAAGGTGTTGCACACCAGATAACAAACTCCTTTGCTGTGAAGGAACTAGCCATAACTGTCAGTTTTACATTGGACTCTGATAGGTTCTGGGGCAAGGTCTACCGGATGCAGGCTTCCGTGAAGACCCTTAAGCTAAGGCTAATCAACCCGAACGATAGCCCAAAGTCAAAAAAGACTCTCAAAGACCTAATGGAGTGGATAGCTAGGTGCTTTGTGGACGTCACAGCCCTCTGGTTCATTGATGCTCACAACCAGTGCCCGCCAGAGTTCCTAACCTACCACCACATCAGCATAGACCCCCTTCTCCCGAACCTCAAGCACCTCCACTACAAGCTTGTTGGAGGAAAGGTCTTGCAGCTGTACAGGGCCGGGAGCACCTTATGGATTTCCCCGGAGGCGTACAGCTCCTGGGCGCAAGGGGGGTTAAACAGAAGCATAGCCAAAATATGCAAAAAGGCTATTTTCTCCATATACGGCACCCAGTGCATGTCCTTTCGGGCAACAGCCTGGTTTTCTCCGAATCCTGGGTGTTTTGTCTGCCAAAAAACGGTTAGTGAGTTCACCCAGATGATTCCTATGGACAGGCCCAGGTACATCGGGATTGTCTACAAGAAGGGGCATGCGGCGTGCTGGACCTGCTTGGCCAATCTATTGAGAGAAAAACAAAAGGCTGGGGGGGAGCCTCTTTGCTGTCTCCTTTGTGGAGATAAGATAGTTCACTCGGGCTTTAACGGGGTGATTAGAAATTCCGTGAATGGCATAAGCTTCTTTGTGCTTTCCTGGGTAGATCTAGAGATATGAATGTTCAAGAACTAACCTAACACGCAAAGCCGTCACAACAACCCAAGCCCACTCTGTCGAATGCAGTTATAGTTAGGCAGTTGTGAGGCTGGATGAATGAACCATCAAGACATCCACCAACCCGACCACAGGTGGTGGTAGTTTTGTAAGAAGTGTGTTTATTTCACTTGTTTGTGTTTGGTCTACTGGGGACAAACGTCTCGGTTAATTAAAAATGTGTGTTTTAAGACTGTGTCCATAAAAGGGAAAAATGGGCAAATGGGCAAATGGGGAAAAGGACGAAGAAAGCGTGCAGTAGGTCCGGCTGCCACCACAGTGTTTCTTGTCCAGGCCAGAGTTCTCGAAGCTCGAAAAGCTCGAACCGAGGCTAGTTCGGGGTGAGGGTGGTAGGGGGAGCAATAGGTATGGAGAAACCATTTACCAGACACTTGTTTAGCCTGGGGAGCCTGGCCAAGACTATGGGTGCCGTGGTTTCCAGGAACTCGTTCAAATCAGCGTCGGCCTTTTTATCAGCCAGGCCCTGAATATAAACGTTCTCTACGCTAGTGGCGTTGGTGTGTATCCACTCTACCATTGTCAGGAAAAAGGCTTTGGTGATGGGCACATTTTTGATGGCTTCCTGCATAACTAGTGTTTTGGCTTGGGTGCGGTTGTCTTGGCAGTTGGGCCCATTCATTTGGAGGTCCTTCATGTCGGCAACGTTTAGAAGTAGCACGCCGTCCACTGGAATGGTCTTTCCGGCAGAGCTGCAAATCAGAGCCCAGACGCTCATGTCCATACTAACCTCGTTCCATGGCTTTGCTGCTATGGACATGGCCACCTCTGGAGACACGTCCAAATCGCTAGGAAGCTTCCAAAGTGTCAAGACCCCCGCGGAGTGGTGGCTACTGGGCAGCTGATAGTCAAGACACTGCAAGCGCGGCAACTCGGTGAGGTGGAGACTTGAAATCTTGCCAATGCCCAGGGAGCCCAGACAGGCAATAGACTGTGCGTTGCAGTTAGCCACGCCCAGAGCTATAGCGTGCGTGCAGGCACTTAAGTCAATGGTGTCACAGAGCCAGGCCAGAAAAGAGGGTGATGTGTTGTAAATAGACAGCTCTTTGGTGATAGACAAAGCAATCCTCTGGGCTGGAGGGGACAGGATCCACCCTTCCATGGTAAAATAGTTTACAACCAGGGCTGCCATCTGTGTATGGGTGAGGGCGGAAAGAAGTTTGGTGATTTTCAGAAGTACATCTCCAGGATAGATGGCAGGGGTTTCGGGGTATGAGCTTTGGAGGTACAGCACACTAAACTCAATGCATGGCTGCATTTGATCGGGAATTTCTTCCACGTCCAGATTGTCCAAAATCAAAGTCAAAGTTCTAGACTGCTTCTTCACAATCAGGAGGTCCGGAGACACGCCAATTGTTTCTAGCCTGTCACCCCAGCCACACGCATCGAAAACACCAATGGTAGAGTCGGTGCATGGGGTGCGCGGAAGTATTTCTGGGGCGGCAGTGCTTTGTGTGTTGCCATTTAGCCCAACAAAGCCCCCGGCGCCCACACTCTTGGCCGTAGGCAGGTAGAAAAACCAGTATGCTATGCTTCCGAGGATAAGTAAGGCTCCCAGGACAACTATTGCCGGAAAGTAAATGTTGTGTTTTTTCATGACAATTAAAAATTTTATCTTTAAATAACAACACAAAATAATCAAAATTGCTTAATTATGGGGCCAACCCCGCGGAGTTACTACGCATTTCATCTATCAACAACCTTCTATGCCCACATAGACCCCCAAACACCATTTCAAGGTGTTTAGAGGCAGTGCGAGGCAGTGTGAGGTAGTGAGAGCTAACCTGAACAAAAATTTATAAGATAGTGATCATATTAGCACTTATTAAAAAAGCTCTTAAGTTTGTAGCATAAGATAAAAGAAAATTTTAGAAACAAGAATAATGAGTACCCAGTCCAGAGAGGAGGCCAATTCAACAGGCCAGAACACCCAACTGGAACAACACCAACAGACAGAGCCAGAACAGCAGCCAAACACGCCCACGCCAAAGGCCGACACAGAGCCGAGCTCCACCCCCAGCGCGCTAAAAACCCGCATGCAGTACTATATTCTAGCCATAACACTGGCGACCATTCTTGCCCTGGGAAGTTTTGTCTACATCAGGTTTAGTCTCAATAGAGAAGAAGTCTTCCAGACGACAGAGCCGCGCGCGCCCCTGAGAACGCTCGCCATAGAAAGTAGCATTATTTCCGAGCCAAGCCACAGCCCCCCACCACTTGCCCTCAGTGTCAACCAGCTCAGGGAAAACATGCGAACGCTGGTCATACATACCAAACTAGCCAGCCTCATGAAAGAGGCCCAGGCAGAACTCCTTAAGAAAGCAGGCGGGCCCATTTTTCTGTGCATGCACACCCCCGAAACGCTCAAGGAAGCGCTCAGCACAAGAAAGAGCAAGGGAAAAAACACGCTTTCCTTTTGGGGCAAATGGCTGAAAGCCGAAGAAGAAATTGCGCTATCTGTTTTCAACAATCTTAGCGCCATTGTCCAGGAGTACAAAATCTTTTGCTTTCTAGCGCCAGCCGTAGAAACCATCCTGCACAAGACACTTGCTGATGTCCATGATAAATTTAAGACAGGCTGCACCCCCACCAGCGCCACCTCCATTGAAACTCTGATACTTTATCTGAACCTTGCCAAGGCAGGGGCTTTCAACACGCTAACAACCGGAAACCCGGGCTGGAGTGGGTTTTTTGAGTCCTTGATCAATGCATGCACCCTGGAGGCAGACGTGCATAGGAACAAGGTGCAACTAAGCCTGCAAAAAAACATACTCCCCGAAGTGCTCAAAGAGATACATGACTGGCCAAAGCTTCGCCACGTTTCCTTTGTTGACCTCAATTTTAAAGATACGAGTGTCCAGGGCCGCCTAGGAAACCCCAGGTACACGGTTCCGTGGACCTCGCTCTACTTGCGGAATGTTGACGACCCGTGCATGCAGGTCCTGTTTTCTTTGGTGGACCTTGGAGAGGTTGACATCAGCATCTGCGAGAAAACCGTAAGCAGTCTCTGTTTCTTTGAGGAGATTGTGGCATGTAGGATAAACAAGCTAGATGTTGACATCGACACACCAGGCTCTGTTTCCCAGGTGGAAAGGCCACTCTACACTGGCCTTATCACCGAAGCAAACGCTTTCTCCACACAAGAAATGCGTGGTGTGTTCAAACTAGTCATGCAAGTCTCTAAAAAGCTTGCTTTTCCCTACTTCTTGTTTGTGAAGATTCCTCTACTGCTGACCAACCCAAGCCTAGAGGCCCTGGAGATCATCAACATCCCATTCAAGACCTACACGGCCAGTGCAGTGGACAGACTTCTTGTTGGCCTCTCTTTGTACCCGAACGCCCACCTAGCAGTTACGCTACACTTTGCACCGATCCCCTACCTCAGCGAACAAGCCCTGACCACGTTTTTGAATGCTTTGGACAAGCCAGAGCCCTATCATTATGTTGGCATTGACCTTACCAGCAACAACGTGACCAACGGCCCTCTGATTTCTGCCCTCAGGTCCGGGTGCCAGGAGAAAGGGTTCAACGTTTCTGGAATAGTGATAAACGGCCAGGCCGAAGGCTTTGTAAAACAAGCGCTGATATATGGGGGCTTGTGGCCTCTAGCAAGCACCCTCCAACGCCTAGTCCGTGGTGGCTGGAGGTGGTGGCCCGGGACAAGGTCACCGCCAACCCCGGCTGAGTACCCTTTGAGCGAGGAGCAGTACGGTCTGCCCGATGCCTATACACTAGAAAGGTTCCGGCGGTACAACCAGGCAAATTACATCTTACCGCGTGAAAAGATGTTTGACCCATCCACAGGCCTAGCTAGACAGTGTGACACAGTGCTGCATGTAAGCCATATAGACTGAACCCCAGTCTACCCAGTCCACCCAACCAAATAAGCTGACTATAAATGAAACGTGTTTTTTTGAAAGTTGCATCAGTCCTGGGCCAACCCAAACCCAAACCCTGACCCAACCCGAACACTGTGCCTATTTAAACCGGGTTTATTTTTTTTTCATGATAAGAACTGGGACTAGCTGTAATCTAGGTGCTGCTCTTGGAAAGGCTTTGTCTCTGTTAACACTCTATGCATATGCAGTGGCAGCCAGTATATCTGCCCAGCTCGATGGGCAGGCGGTGTATCTCGAGATAACAAGAAATACCAGGCCGACCATTAAATTCCTGACCCTTCTTTTTGAGGGAAAGTCCGGGGCCCCATACAAGGGAGCCCATAAATTTGGCAACCGGGAGTACCTCTTGCAACACCAGCCATACACAACCATCAGCGTTCGAAAAGTAACCCCCTTGCTTGTTCCGAGCGCCATCCCAGAAAGGCTCTGCTCGCCCCTGGTCTTTGACGCCCTTGTGTTTTGCTGCTGCGACTCTCAAAACACTCCAGGGGTCAAAGCCACTGACTCCCTGGTGATAAAGCGGATACTCTCGCTGTTTGGCACACTAAACGCCACAAAAATCGTGCTTTGCGGCCTCCAGACCTTGCCCCCGCACTCCCTTGCCACGCTTTCCCCAAGCTACCTGCGCGCCGTTCTTGGGCCTACTGTACCCAGGCCCACCCTTCTTATAAGCGAGTTTGTGATAAAGAACTCGTCTCTGGGAGCTACCAAGTGGCTTCTAAAAAACATCAACATGAGCGGCTGCAAAATCACCCTAACCATCGACGTTGACAGACTCAAACTACCCAGCCTTGAAATTCTGGACCACTTCCGGGTTGCTGCTCTCATACACCTGAATCTTTTGAACTACCGCACCCTTGACAGCTTGGAGTGTAAGCTGCTGTCTGAGGGGCGTCTTCCCACAGGCATAATCATTAATGGCGGGTTTTCTCCAACTGGCAAAGTCTCCCTGAGGATTATCCGGCGCATTAGCGCCCACAACTGGAACCACCTGAGCTTGCCGATAAACCTATGGCTCAAGCTTTTAAGGTCTAGCCGAGCTAACCCTCTAACAATTGCTATCATGGGGGTGCACATTACCAAATTCAACATCCACGATCTTAGTTCCACGTTTAAACCGGCGTACAAGCCCAACCTAATCAACGCCATCTCTCTGACCGTCTCCTCCCACGCCTATATTCCCTGGGCGCCTATAAAAGACCTTAACGACATACTGGAGTGGGTTTCTAGAAGCTTCCACCGCCTGATGTTTCTGGAGATCAACACCTCCACCCCCAAGCCCGTGATAGAAAAGTTCTTTAGCGAGAAGCTTGCCTACATAACGACACTGCCCAACCTCAGGCACATCTCTGTTTTGGGTGTTAACTATCTGTACCCCACACATGTTCAGCTCCCAATTATTTGTCTTGCCTTGGAGGCATGCGAGGACTGGACAAGCGGCGCGCTCAAAAAGACGCTGCTGCTAACCTCAAAAGACGAACTAGACAAATTTCCCAAGCCCTTCCAGGAGAGGCTGTCGCAAAAAACATGCATTGCCACAGAGATTGCCTGCCCCGTGTGCATGGCAACAGTTGCAGACTTAATGTCTGTTGCCCACACTAACGTAAGAATGTGCGTTCTGGACGACTCAACCCATGTAACATGTAGCACCTGCGTTAAGGAGATAATTTCGGCTACCAATCGCACTGTAAAAGGTATTGATTGCCCCTTGTGCAGGTGCAAGATTCTCTACCCGGGCAACTGCTGCTATGTAGAGAAGGATGCTCAGAGCCGGTATATCCTGCGGCATTCCACCAATTGGGTTGAAGAAGCCCTGTTTGGCGATGTTCATATCTTTCCAGCCGTCCACACGAAGGGCCGCTCACGGGTGGGCCGGGTTGTTAGGCCTTAGGTCTATACCACGGCCCAACTGTTAATTATTATAGGCCAATGTTAAGATCTAACCCTTACACAAAATAAGAAAAATAAAGCTTTGTTTTTATACCACCAAGCCCCACCCAGCGCCCAGACACCAAGACCCGTACCCTCGGCTGCTTAAATCGTTCTATAAACCATTTGCACGCCTTCGTTGCCATTGTGGGCAGTTTTGGGGCGCGCTCTCCTCTATATCCAGTTTCTGGCACACAGCTGTGAGTTTTTTACACTCCACCTTCATAAACTCTGGGTTTCCCGTATACTCCCCTGGAAGTATGTGTTTGGGCATGTTCTTTTGTATGAAAGCCACTGCTGCCTCCCAGGTCTTGTGTTCAGTAACCACTTGCAAGACAATCAGGGCTAGCCATTGAATCCACGGTCTATTTTGGTGCTTTTTTGGCCACATGCTTTCTTGTGCCCTCTTGCATGGTTCCATTAGGATTGCTCTGACTCGTGGTATTGCCACTTCTGGCCAGAAATGGGCCTCTATCTTTTTGTCTCTCATACTAACGAGTATTTCGTTCTTATAGTCTCTTAGTTCTTCTCTTATACCAGTGTACTGCCCGTCTTTAAACCTGTTCTCATGTAGCTGTAGGACTCTGTCTACTTTACGATGTGGTGGCAGCTGTCTCCAGTAATGTATTTGGTCCAAAGCCGAGAACAAGATTGTTATTGGTTCATCCCTCTGCCTTCCTCGGCTTTCGACCAGCAGGTCGTCAATTAGTTCGTCCGCGGATAGTATGACGTCTTCTTGGAACGGAGACCTTTTATGTTGTTCTAGCTGGTTTGTGTGCTGTGCTGTGGTGTTCGGCATTTCAACCTTAAATGTCCACACAAAACAACTATTTAGACAGTGTTCGGGGTTTTCGGGTGTTTTCGGGGTGTTCGGATTAGTTCTAGCAGCTGTGTGCCACGGATGGTAGGTGGGGTATAGAATATCTAAGCGTGTGTTCGCGATATTGTTCGGGCTGTCAAGTCAGTTGACAGGGATGGTCTATATACTGTTGTGGCCATATGAAAGATTTTCAATAGATGGTAAAGAAAGATAAGAAACCTAGCTTCATACTTGCTTCCAAGAGTAAAGACGTTCGGGTTAGTGTTCGGGGGGGCGAAGAAAGCATGTTTGTTGAAATAACCCGAATCGACACAGCCCCCAGCACCCCAAGAAACAGCATTTTAAAGACTCTTCTGGCTCTTGCAGTGTTTATGTGGTCAGTTTACACCATTGCTGTTCCGTGCATTTGTGCTGGGGCTGTTTGGCGTAAAAGTGATGGCGATCCAGACAGATCTTTCTGGGGCACTCTGTTATTTGGCGACCTCTGTCTTGTCAACATGCAACTGATAGGCACCCTCTTATTTGGATACCTGGTCCTGGGCCAGTGTCTTGGCATTAAGTGCCTGCTAATCACCAAGGGGCATAGTGGGCATACACAGGCAGGCAGGTGGCTGGGTGTCTGCCACGCAGTGCAGGCAACAGCTGTCGCCGTGGGCATCTCGGCGGTGGGTTGTGGCATCTTCTTTCCCAGCAAGTTTTCCCAGTTCATCCCTTCCCTGATATTCACCGGGTGGTACGGCCTCCTTGGGTACACTACAATGATCATGTATCCCCATCCATTCATGTCTTTTATGTTTGAGTCTATGTTGCGGCACTCGGGACTACGCCTAGGCATGAGCTCCAAGACGCGAAAACGCTTTCTTTCCTCGCTGTTTATGGTAGAGCTGTTATTTCTTACTGTTTTGATCCTTTACACTGGTGCTTTTCAATTTACCATTGCCTGTTTAATGGAAGTTACCACCAAATCAATTGAAGGCTGGTTTTTGGGCCTTGGCATGAGCGGAATTGAGGTCGAGAAGTGAGCCACACTCGAACTCTCGAACTCTCGAAAAAACCCGAAAACCTGAAAACCTGAAACCGGGTTAATCAAATAAGCTTCCGTTGCCTATAAAAAGACGGGCAAAATAAAAAACGTGCATCTGTATTGGGGGGTTGGTTATCGCGTGTGCTTGGTTAGACGTCATAGATGGAAAGCCGGCCAATGTGTGGCACTAGTTGGTCGTCTCTGGAGATGCGGTAGAAGTATTCAGTGCTCCCCGACTTAAGAAGCTCTCTCACAAAGTCTTCGTCGTGGGTGATGACAAGAAGCTGGAAGGATCCCTCGGCCCTTCGCGCGTTAATAATTGCAGAAAGGGCTTTGGCAAGCCCTCCTATGTTCTCCTTGTCAAGGTTGGTGGTGGGCTCATCGAGAGAAAGAAGCCCGCAGTTGTTGCTGAAAGCCTCAGCGAGTGCAAGCCTCACAACGATGGACGCAAGAACCTTCTGCCCTGCACTGACCCGCCCACGCATCTCTATTTCAACCCCTTCTTTGTCCATTACCACCATGTACGTTTTGTCAAGCTTGGACACAATCCTTATCTTTTCGATATCTCCTCCCTTGTAGGTCATGCTCCATATCTCCTTGATGATGGCGTTGACTTCAGCAAGTTTTTCTGAGTGGTAGCGCACAATTGAAGCCTCCAACCCCTTTTGGTACTTGTCCAGGTCGGAAATACTCTCTTTGGCCACTTTGATGGTTATGAACATTGACAGCTCCTGTTCCTCAACGTCAGCATACTCTTGGAGGTCCTTCTCATCCTCTTGTTTCTGCCTGGCAAGCGTGTGCACCTCTCCAGCCGTTTCTGACAGTCCCTGCTGCTCCTCAGCAACCCGAAGCTCCAAGGCTTTTATCTCGCTCTTTATATCCTGGACTGTATCCTGGGTCACTCCACACTGCACTATCTGCTGCTTGAGGGCTAGGGCGCGAATGCTATCTTTAATCGTTTGGGCCCTGGCCTGGGCCGTGCTTAGCGAGGCTAGTTTAAGAGCCAGGACCTCTTTTTCGCCTCTGACTTGGGCCTGTGTTCTGGTAAGTTCTTCTTCTTTTTTGCGGTCTTCTTCAGTGTAGGTTACCTGATTGTGCGCTTCTATCTGCTCCTGGAGGGAGCTGATTCGGGCCTGGGTGCCCTGGAGGAGGGGCAGGGACGTGCTGTGCTGGGCAAGAAGCTTCAGCTCGCTTTTGACGGCTCGGCGCTCTTTTTCCCTGGTTTTGAGCTCTTCAATCCGCCTCTGCTTCTCTGATAGTTCTCTGCAGACCCCTTGGTAGGTGTGGGCAAGATTGGCCTTTTCAGCCTCAAAAGACACGGCCTCGGTGTCGTACCGGTGCCGGGCCTCCAAAAGGTTTTCAAGCTCCTTTACCCTCTGCAGCGACCTATCCGTCTCTTTTTCATGCTCCAGGAGCTTTTTCTGCTCTTCCTCTTCAAGGTGCTCTAGTTCGTGCAGAGCTGCCTGCTTCTCTTTGTACTGGACAAGAAGGTCTTGGTAGGTGCTTGGGGGAAGAACAATGCTTTCTTCCCGCTCTCTGAGTCCTTCAATGTAGAGGTACTTCTGCCTGAGCTCTTCAAGCGAGGCGTCTGAGTGCTGGGCTGTTTTTAGGAGAATCGACCACTCCTCTAAGGGAACGTCTTCCTGGAGGCTTTGCTGCTCGGGGAGGAGGGGGTGGAACAGAGCGGCCACCTCATTGAGCAAAGCTTTCTGGAGCGACTGTCTCTGGGCATAGGCTTCCTTAGCCCTCTCCTCGCCCAGCTCTTCTTCTAAGGCCTGCTTTCTTTGCTTTATCTGCTCAAGAATGGCATCGATCTTCTGGAGGTGTCCTTTGGTTGCGCCGGCCGAGAGTGCGCCTTTGCAAAAGGGGCAGGACTCCTCGGCCCTGTTTTTGAAGGCGGTGTATATCTCCTCTGAGGCAGAGAAGCCCCCGAGCTTTCGGTGCAGGGCAGGGGTGCTCTGGCTGTTTTCGGTGCAGAGAGAGACTTTGCGGTGCTCCTTAAGACGCTGGAGCAGCTCCGTCTTTGTTATTGCGCCTTTGTCCGTTATAAGCTCGGAGGTAATGTTTTTAAGTATCTCCTCGATTCTCTTGGCCTTGGCCTCTTCCAGGAGGGCGTGTGCCATGGCTGCAGCCCTCTTAGCTGTTTTGTCTTCGATGTATCTCTGCTGCTGCGCCGTGCTCTGCTGCAGTCTTTCTTCCAGGTAGACAATCTTTGTTTGGGCCTCTTTTCTGAGACGTTCAAGCACGTGGAGCATCTCGCCGCGCGGGGTGCTCTGTGCCTCGGTGGGGTGCACTGTATAGGCCAGCTCGGCCTCTTTCTGAGCGATCTCTTTCTGGAGGAACTCTTTTTCCTTGTACTTCCCCCCAAGCTCCAGGGCCCTTGCAATCTCTTGCTGGCACCTGTCTATGCCCTGGCGGACGCGCGCTTTGTCGGCGGCAAAGACCCTCCTTTCGTACACGGCCCCGCTCCTAGCCCGGTGCCTGGCCAGGTCTTTAAGGATGGCTTCTTCTGAGGAGGCGTTTTTCTGGGCGTGCCCATTGATGGCGCCTATCCGCTCGCACAGTGCGCTGCTCTTTTCCTTCAAAGCCCCCAAACCTTCCATGTCCTCGGCCATTGTCCGGTGGCAAAGAAGGATGTCTTCGTCCACGGCCATTTCAGCGAGCCCGGTCAGTGCGCTGTAGGCATTGCAGGCCCCCTGGAGCTGGGCGAGGGACGGCTCAAGGGGGCGGCCAGGGTCGGGCTGGATCTGCCCAAGCAAAGAAGCGAGGTAGGCACTCTGCCCCACAACTTCTTCAGCGCCCGCAGATAGACCCTCCACCTCGCTTCTGGCCCTGTTTAGCGCAAGCACCTCTTTTTTCAGGTACTCGGCTCCTTTTGTTGCAGTGGCGGTGACTTCTTCTGCCAGGTGCTCTATTTCTTTGCGGGAAGTGTCTCTTTGTCTTTTCAGGGCCGCAAACATCTCTATCTTGTCCTGGAGAAGGACAGCCTGTCCTTCAAGCACGGAGACGGCTTTTTCTATCTCTTGCGTGTCCTCGTGGGTGAGCCTTTGCTGGAGCGTGGCAAGCAGGGCGGCCAGCTCCTCTACCGGCTGCGCAAGAAGAAGCGTCTTTGAGGAAAGCCCGCTAAGCTCCGACTCAAACCGCTCCTTTTCCCGGAGCAGTCCCAGGGCGTGCTCGTGCTCCGTCTCCCGCTCGCGGAGGACCTGGCGGGCCTTCTCCATCTTCTCGGTTTTTTCGTGGGCGGTGGCCGCGTGCTGGGCCACTCGCTCGTCAACCCGGGCTATGCGCTGCAGCAGCTTTCGCTTTGCAGCCACCGAGTGCTGGACGGCAGCAAACTGGGCATCCAGCACCTTTATGTCAACGTTCTTCTCTTTTTTCAGGGCTTTAAGCGCCTCGAGCGCCTTGACAAAGCGCGCAGACGAAAAGATCCCGTCCATCTTCTTTTTAAAGATCGCTGGTTCAGCAAGGGGCCAGGTAGACTCTTCCTGGTGGCAAAAAATAACGTTTTCAAGCACTGCAGACGTTGTGCCCAGCAGCATGGGCACCTCAGCATCTAAACTCCCGAGTTTGTTGCATATCAGCCTCTTTTCCTTCCCCGAGACCTCCCAGAGCGAGCTTTCCAGGGTTTTCGTCTCGCTCTTGGCGCGGCCCGAGGACTGGGCCATGGCCCGGAGCAGCACAAGCTCCTGCCCCGAGCACGACACAAACTTCATCATCACATGGGCCTTGGTCTCCGCCTCCCGCGAGAATCTTGGGTCGTGGACGAAGGCCCCGTTTTTGCTGTTCGGGGGCAGGCTGCCCGTGGCCGCGTACTTCAAGGCCTCTATCAAAGTGGTCTTTCCAGTGCCGTTCTGGCCCACAACCAGGGTCAGGGGAGAGAAAAGCTCAATGGTGGCTGGGGCGTCTTCAGGGAACGAGCGCACCCCCTTAATCTTCAGCTTCTGGATCCTTGACATAAAAAATTCATTGCGCATTTACTTATTCTTATCCTCGGTCGCAAAGTAGGGGTGGGCCAGGAGAGAGTTAGCTGAGGGCCGCTCCAGGGGGTTGTAGGTAAGAATGTCGTTGACCAAGGCCATGCACGCTTTATCCCCCAGGCTAACCCCCTGTTTTGACCACTGTGGAAACTCCGGGTGGAAGTTTTTAAAGGTGCTAATGCCCTCCCAGACGCTTTCATTCGGGGTGCCAAGGACCTGGAACATCTTGTAGAGCTGGTCTATCTCGGAGTCTCCCGTGAACAAAGGCTTCAACAAGACAAACTCGGCAATGATGCAGCCAAGGGACCAAACGTCAACGGCCGTTGAGTAGTTTTTTACGCCAAGAAGGATTTCAGGGGCGCGGTACCACAGAGTAACTACCTCGTTGGTCAGGGTGTGGAGGGGGATGCCTACCGACCGGCCCAGGCCAAAGTCCGCCAGCTTTATTTGGGCGTCTTTGGTTATAAGGATGTTTTGGGGCTTCAGGTCTCGGTGGAGGATGCCAATCGAGTGGCAGTAGGCCACCGCAGAGGTTAGCTGGCGGGAGAAAGACCTAATCTGGTCGGGGGGCATAGTTCGTTTCTGTGTTCTGGTTAGGTCAAGGTACTTCTTGAGGTCTGTGTCCGCGTACTCAAACACAAGGTAGAGCTTGTTCTCGGTGTAGATGACCTGGTGCAGGGCAATGATGTGGGGGTGCTTCAGATTTTTAAGCAGGGAGATTTCACGGATGGTGGTGGCAGGGACGCCTTCGCGGTCGTCGCTCAGACGAACCTTCTTCAAAGCGACAATTCTTCCGGTGCTGTTTTCTCTGGCTTTATAGACGACGCCGTATGTTCCCTCTCCTATCTTCTCGATCTTATGGAATGTTTCGGTCATGGGAGAAATAAAAAAAGCAAAAATACGCTTCCAGCCGGACTCGAACCGGCGACCTTTCGGTTAACAGCCGAACGCGATAACCAACTACGCCATGGAAGCACAATTTATGAACAGCTTGTTTCCAGATGGTCTCTGGGCCGGGGTGCCCATGGAGGTTTCTTGAGAAGAAAAGAATTCTTTTTTTCTACCCCAGAATGACAAAGAAATTGTACAAGAAAAGCATTAAGCTGACCAAAAACGAGCTAAAAACCCCACAGCCACTCTCAGTGGTGGAACAGCTTGCAGCAATCAAAGCTAAGCTCCCACAGGACATTATCAGGTCTTCGTCCAAGAGCGAGAAGTCTATGAGGGTCATGGAGAAGCAAAACACGCTGGTGTTCATTTGCGATCTTAAAGCCACCAAGCCAGAGATAAAGCAGGCTATTGAGGAGCTTTACTCTGTTAGACCAACCAAGGTAAACACAGCCATCACTTTCAAGGGACAGAAGAAGGCTTACGCAATCTTTGGAAAGGAGCACAGTGCACTTGAAATTGCCAGTGCCGCAGACATTATCTAATAAACGCCGCGGTAGTAAGTAGTAGGTTTTGGGTTTGGTTTGCGGTTTGGTCAGTTGAAGTTTACTCTTTTGGGAAGTGATGCATCATTTAGCAATTTTTTTATTTGCTGGTCTAGTTTTTACATTAAGCAATGAGCACACGCGGAAGTCTAGAAATGACAACAGCGCCGTACAAAGCCTTGCAAATACCAGTAATAGGGCTGAACGCTTCTCTGCTGGCGCTTGGAATAATGCTCTCTTTCACTAGGGGAGGAATGAACCTTTACACAGTCTTTTACAGCCGATCAATGATCGATTTTGCTCTTCTGTCGCTGGTGTTTATGGGAGCCATTCTTCTGGGCACGGTCTGGGTGTTCAAGGACCCGAAAGGTATCTGGGAGGAAACGAAGAAGAAGAAGCTGGCCGCGGTTGAGAGTGTGTTCGGGCTGGCCGGAGTGGCTCTGCTTGGAGCGCTTGGGATGTCCCCCGCTTTTGTGGTTCTGCCGGTGGTCGCCTCCTTGTTTCTTCGGGGACAGGGCGTGTTTCCGGCTCTGTTTACGGCGGGAGCAGGTCTAACAGGCCTGCTTTTGGCGGGGCAGGAGTCTTCGTATATGCTCCTGGTTCTTGGGGCCCTTGGGATGACTTTGGCCGTGCTTGGGACAATGGGCCTAGAGCCCCTGATGCTTCAGCAGTCTTACACGGGGTACGTTCACTACATGATGATTTTGTGCATTATGCTGGGGGCGTTGGCGTACAGCCCAATGTTTTTGGTCGTTTTTCCTTTGGTGGCCTTGGTGATAGTAAACTTTTCGCCGCACCTGAAAAAGTCTGTTAAAGCACTTAACCGGCGATTCGGGATCTCAAGCGCCATCTACTCCCACATAACCTCCAGAAGCATGCAAAAGCTTTTCACCTTCCTTCTTAACCTGACCAAGATTGTTTTGGTGGCTCTGCTGGGCCTGTTTGTTGGGTTCCACTTTATCTCGTGGTATACCAACAACCCGATTCTTATCCAATACTTCAAGATAGAGGTCACTGAGGCAGATGCGCCGTTTTTCGTCTACATCTGCAAAACAGTGATGGCTGTGGTTGATGGGGTAACTAGCCGGGTTTTGGGCTTTGCTGCATACTTTACGCCACAGGCATTCATTGCCAACGCTCTGGATACGTGTGGCATGGACATTGCCGATCTTAGAACGTCCAAAAACGTGTTTGCGCAGGGGATAGTCCTAATCTACAACATCATGGACTTTAGTGGGCACTTCATCAAAACTTTGCTCTATCTAATCTTCAGGTTCACTCAAAGAATTCTTGGAGTTTTCAACTACATCCCGGGAACTATTGGATCGTTCGCCCGGAAAGTGTCTTCCGTGCTGAACTTTGCCAAATACATCTACTCGTGGACGTTTGGGTGGTTCATACCTTACCACGCCCCCGGTGCACTACCTGCCACCGCAGACGCCCCTCTGGCCACCTCATACGTGGCCAGTGCTGGAAGCAATCTGGTTTGGGCCCTTACGCTCCCGATAAGAGCTTTTGGCTCGGGGTGCTCGTATCTATACACCGGGGCGGTGTTTCTGGTGGCTGGCGCGCCTGCGCCCCCCGTACTCACCATTGCCCCAGAAGTTGACACCTTTAACCCGCTAAACATCATTGTCAGTGCCCTTATCAAGGGGGGTGCTGCTGTTTTGGGGGGGTACCAGTACATGGTGCTAAGCAACTGGAACGAGGCCTTCTCCACCAAGACCTACAATCTAACAACCACCGGTTTTGAGGCCACCATACCCCTAAATGTTGACTACAACATCGACTCGCTCGAACCAGAGTTTGAGCGTGCCACCTTCTACAAGCGCTTCATGGAGACATACTGCAGGAAGTCAAACGTTCTCACCTACCTTGACCCAGCAGGAGCCTTTGAGGAAACAACCATTTTCAAGGACAAGGAAAAGAACAACTTTGCGGCGTACATGCAGGGAGGGTGTGCCAGGCAGGGGTCTTCACGAACAATTGAGGCTGAGCTTCTAAGCATTGGCGGAGCAGTACCTAACTTTTCCATTAAGGAAAAAAACGCGATCAGCAGTGCCTTTGAGTACTTCCCAGACTTTAAAAGCAAGACAGAAGAAGAAAGCGTCCTCAGACTAAAGGAAGAGATCAAGGAGTACACCAAATACCTCAAAGCCCCGACAAAGATCGAGAAGCTCTACGTTTTCAAGCTTTTATCCATCTTCAAGAAGTATCTGAAGGTGCAGTATGCCTCCATTGCCTACGGGTGGTCGCTGGCCCTGAAGGAAGACCTGGCCGAGTACTACCGACAGTACTACTACCGCTTCCTCATTCTGTCACAGCACTTCCTTGATGGCATTAACGGTAGCATTGAGAAAAGCGTCTCTTCAAGCGCTGTGTCAATGTTTAACACACTGATCCAGAGCCCGTTAGACACATGCACCAAAACCTATCTTGAAGATATCATCAAAATGCGACTGGCCATCCTCAAAAAAGAACTTCCTTTCCTTACGGAGAAAGAGGCAGTTGATACCTTCTACTCTCGGTTACGAGATATTATTGAGCCAGCAACTGAACCTACCGAAAATGGATATTTCCTAAAAAGGATATCTTTAATCACTTTATCTGAAGACGTTGTTAAAGAGATGAAAAAAGATCTACCTCTGCAAATCAAAAGAACAAGCAAGTTCAAGAACCCCAAAGTCATTGATGGCAACCTCGTGTTTGCCATACGCCTGGAAACCCTTAACTACAACAAGACAGCCTCCAACCGAGTCATTACCCACCAGAGTGGCCATTCACTAACCATTACCGACTCTTCAGACGATACAGTTATTATGGTCTCCGTTAACAACCACCCAATAGCCACCCAGGCTGTAAGCATTGGCGAGGTCAATGGGTGCTCCATAGAGATAAACGTGCCCAAAACCAAGCTGGACAGCCTAATTGGCGGTCCGTCTGTGCCCGCGCCCAGGTACACCGTTCAAGTTTCTGTTTATTCAAACCACGTGGGCCTGGTACACCACCTCAGCTATGAAGAATAGCTCAAATAAACCACTAACCGAACTAGTCCGTCGTCTTTGGACCGGCAGAGCACTACATCTGCACAAGGGCCATACAAAGACCGTTAATGTCAAAAGGAAGAAGGTCAACGTTTTTTTGCCCAGTGCCTATGAAGATAACTGGCTTTTTCAGAGTGCACGACAGTCCCAGGATGGTGCCAACTTTGTCCCCGACAGTGTCGCACTTAGTAACCACTATACCATCTATGCTTTTCTCAACACAGGCCTTTTCAACGTAGTCGTTGAAGATGCGAACCTGCTCTACCGAGTCATTGCCTACCAGCGCCTCTCCAACATAAATTACCTTATGCGGCTTATTAATTCGGATCATTTTTGAGAGGGAAGACATTGAGCTACTGTTGCTTGGCATGCGCCCGCAGGTGTCAATAAGCACCACATCGTACTTGTTTTCCCTGGCGTGTGCAATGGCCTTGTTGGCAACACTTGCCTCGTCTTTTCCGTACCCTTTCTCATACAGGGAGATGGCATGGCCTTTGCTCTGGTACCGGTCCACGTAGGTTTTTAGCTGCTCCACAGCTCCACTTCTGAAGCCGTCGCAGGCAGCTACGCAGAGGCGGAGGTTGTTTTTCAGGAGCCAGAGACAGATTTTAGAAAGGGTGGTGGACTTGCCCACCCCGTTCACGCCCACCATGCAAAAGACGTAGGGCCCTTTGTTTGCCCCAACTACGCTCTCTATGTCTTTGATAATGGTTGCTGGGAGGAGTATGGGCATACTTTGTTCAATGACTTTTTGAATACTGTTTTTTACTTTGGCACTTTCAGGTAGCGAAGTGACGTCATTGCTTTTGGTTTGGAAGATTTCTTTGGCTAGCTGCGTGCTTAGCTCGTGTGGGACGTTTTTGCTGTACAGGTGCTGCCTAATGCTTACCTCTGTAATTGCGCTGCCTTGTTTGAAAAGGTCAAAGAAGCTCTTGCTTTTTTTCCACCTCTCCCACCCCGTACGGTCTTCTTCCGTGTCTGAGTCTGTCGTGCTTGTTTGGACGTACCTCTCTTCTTTGTCTTCGCTGCTCTCTTCAAAAAGCCCTTCTGGGCGCTTTTCTTCGCTGCGGGCGCTTTTCTGGTTGCTGTGTTTAGATTCTGTTCGCTCTTTTGTTTCCAAGAGTCTTTGTTCTATCTCTGTCTCAAGCTCTCTACTCTGAAAAACGGCCAAGTAGATGTTTCGCACCCCCAGGACGTACGAAATGTAGTCGTTTCGCACTCTCTTGGTTTGTACGCCAGGCGTTAGCTCCATCTCAGTGATGAAGTGTGCCAGGTAAGCTGGCTGCATTCCTTCTTCTTTCCGGACAATACCTCCTCTGCTGAAGACAACGCGGTAGACCACTCCCTTTATGCTCATAAATAAAATAAACTAATCCACCAGATATTTGGTTAACTTGGCAATATGCCTTTTTCAGCCTTCTATGCATGCATCAGTGCTGCAGTGCTGCATACCACCACATGCCACCTGCCACATGCCACCTGAACCTTAGTTGGTTGGTCCATACACATGCCGCCCCCAAACCCAAACCCAACCACTACAAAACCCAAACCCAATCCTAACAATTTTTTATTAATGAAACAAATGAGCATCAGAAGAGTCACAAGAGTCATAGTTGCAGCGGCCTTTGTTCTGATGGGATTGGGCAGGTGCCAGGCCGGAAGAAACCCCTCCTACGAACAGGACCTCTTTTTACTTGAACAGTTAGCGAACATAAACGAGAACGAGCTAGACCAGTACATAGACACCAATCTATACGAAGAAACCAGAGAGATTGACAGACACCAGCTAAAGTGCCTAGCAGTCACCTATAAAGAAGCTAGGAAGTTCACCAACCTCCTCCACCTAGGCAACCAGGAGGAAGCAGGGCCTAAGGACGGCGAGGACATCTTGTACCTCTAACTAGATGTTCGGGTTCGGGTTGGGTGCCGACAGGCCGAAAAGCACCGAAACAGACCTAGGCCATTGGTATTGTGACGGCCACAAAGTCGTCGTCTTCTTCTTCCGCTGCTCTGCTCATGTACTTCGCATGGATGGCTTTGGTGCCAAAAACAAGGAATCCAGCGGCCATCCCAAACTGCAGGTTATTAAAGCAAAGCGAGGTGGCAGTAACTATGCTGACAAAGACCATGGTGTATACCCCGCTCTCGTATATTTCCTTGAACGAGCCATAAAGAATGTCCAGCCCAACAAAGAGGAGGAGAATATCAAACGAGAGCTGTGGGGTGTAGTAAAGAAGGGGTCTTCCAATAAAGAAGAGTGCGGGGAAAGCAATGCCAAGCACCAAGGTATCTATGCGCTTAGTTCTTACGGGGGTGTTGAGCGCAATGGTGGACGAGGAAATCAGGTAGGTTGGGAAGCCTCCACCAAAAGCAGATAGGCAGTTGGCAACGCCATTAGCCAAAAGCTCTTTCTTCATTAGGCACGAAGACCCCGTGCCTTTTGAGATAGCTGGGATGTTGATGGGGAAGTGGATCATATTGAGCAGGGTGATGGAGAGAATGGAGAGGATTTGTCCCCAGACGACATCTAGCCGAACCTTACTCAGGCCGACCTTGACCACCCAGTCCTTGATTAGCTCTTTGCTCGCATTGGTTGGCAGGAGGTTTAGCGTCCTCAGCTCCTCAACCGTCCAGCTGTTAGCCCAGGCCACCAGATAGAACAGGCCAATAAGCATGGCTACACAGAGAATGTAGGCGTACCGGCTAATGGCAGGCACTTTTTTGGAGAGAAGCTTGCAGCCCAGCCACAGGACCACGCCTGTAGCGTTAAAGGCTGCGATGTTCATGTAGCCCGTCTTTGAAAGACTCCACACCGTTGCATTGGCAAAGCGGTAGCAAAAGCAGCCAACCACAAAAAACAGGGAGAGGCCTATTTCTGCCGGTATAGCTGATAGTATCTTGTTTGCGTTGAAGCAGTAGAGGAGAAGGAAGGCTACGCCAGTGAGCAGGGTGCTGAGAAAAAGGGAAAACAGGACCGTTGACATGGTCTCTTCGGTGGACATCTTTAGGCCTTCAGTTGCCGTGGTAATGTCTGCATAAAGCTTTCTAATCGAGAAAAAAGACTCGGAGATGGGGGAGGAAACGAGGCCCACCCGAAAGGAGGAAAGTCCGTAAAACGTCAGCTGAGAAATGCAGCAGCTCATAACGAAAAAAAGAGTGCTGATACCCATCATCCCAGTCACGTCGTTCAGAGGGTCGTCGGTGAACGCTCGGCTTCCCAGAGTGACAAGATCCATCAAGTAGAGAAAGCAGCCGTAAATTGCCGGAGCTGCTCTCTCTTTAAGGTTGACTTTCTTCAGGCGTTGGAGGGAGAACGTGCTTGGTTGCGTCTGCTGCTCTGGATGCATGGTGCTCATTGTAAATTTTTTTCGCTCCGTGGGAGACTTATGCTTGAGCTCTCCAATAAACGGCGCCCCACCAATAAAATAGAGTTCAGCGCTATTTAAATAATTCTTTTTCTGTTTGTTATGAAGACACAAAGTGCTCTGGAGACAACGGGAGCCTTTGAGTATTTGAGGTGTATAGAAATGGAGCGGGAGCTTGAGCTGGTCAATCTAAAAGAAAGGTACATCCTTGAGGAGATAAAGTCCCTGAGGAAGGAAATGCTCAAGTCACAGCAGGCAATTGAGCGGGTTAAGAGCGTGCCTCTGATCATGGGGCAGTTTCTTGAGGCAGTGGATGCAGAAACAGCCATTATTGGAAGCACCGCAGGGTCCAACTCCGTGGTCAAAGTTCTGTCGACCGTTAACAAAGAGCTGCTTAAGCCCAATACCAGCGTTGCCCTCCACCGACACTCGAGCGCGCTGGTCGACGTTCTCCCCCCCGAGGCAGACAACACCTTCTCGGTGCTTGGCGAGGAAAACCGCCCCAACGTGACCTACTCCGACATAGGAGGCCTGGACAGCCAAAAGCAGGAAATACGCGAGGCCATTGAACTGCCGCTCACCGACCTGGCGCTCTACCAGCAGATTGGCATCGACCCCCCGCGGGGAGTCCTCCTCTACGGCCCCCCGGGAACGGGAAAGACGATGCTGGTCAAAGCTGTCGCCAACCACACCAAAGCCACCTTCATCCGGGTCAATGGGTCAGAGTTTGTCCAGAAGTACCTTGGGGAGGGCCCAAGAATGGTCAGGGACATATTTAGGCTGGCGATTGAGAAGGCGCCGTCGATTGTTTTTATCGACGAAGTCGATTCAATTGCAACCATGCGCTTTGATGCCGCCACCAGTGCCGACCGGGAGGTGCAGAGGGTGCTTCTAGAGCTGCTTAACCAGATGGATGGGTTTGACCAGACAACCAACGTCAAGGTTATCATGGCAACCAACCGAGAGGACACCATTGACCCGGCCCTCCTGCGCCCGGGCCGTCTGGACCGGAAAATAGAGTTTCCGGTGCCGGACCGAAGACAGAAGCGGCTTATTTTTGCAACCATTACGGGGAAAATGACTGTTGACGACTCGGTGGACATGGAAGGCCTCATTCTGCGCTCAGACAGACTCTCAGCGGCAGACATTAACTCCATTTGCCAGGAGGCCGGAATGCTTGCCATAAGAAGCAGCCGCTACGTGGTGATGCAGCAAGACTTTGAGGCGGCATATGCCAAGATAGTTGACAAGAAGAACGCCGAGCACGGATTCTACTACTGATGGGCTCCTGTTTGATAAAGATCACCGACGAATAAACCAATTGTCCAGTGATGCTTCCCATTGATATCGCTAGCCCGTCTATAAATACACCAGCTAACAGAGAGAGATGAAAGTAACCCACAGACTCCTAGCTAAGATAGCACTGATGATGACCACACAAATGCTTTTCTCTCTCCCGCACACGGAGGCAGCCGGAGCACCCCCCAAGCCTCCCGGACCTAGCTCAGGGCCAGGTGCCCCTCCCAAAAAGCCAGGTGCGCCAGGTAGCAAGCCTCCCGGACCCAGTTCAGGACCCAAGCCTCCAGGTAGCAGCACAGGGCCTAAGCCACCCGGGCCCAGTTCAGGACCCAGTTCAGAGCCAGGTAGCAAGCGCCCAGGTAGCAGCACAGGGCCTAAGCCACCCGGGCCCAGTTCAGGACCTAGGTCAGAGCCAGGTGCGCCAGGTAGCAAGCCAGGTGAAAACCCGGGGTCCAAGCCCAATGCAGACTTAAAAGCTCCCGGTGCAAAGCCTGGTGCAAAGCCTGGTGCTCCCGGTGCAAAACCCGGTACAGGCCCAGAGGCCAAAAAAGACCCAAAGACTCCAGGTGCAAAAGCTCCCGGTGCAAAACCAGGCACAGACCCAAAGACTCCAGGTGCAAAAGCTCCCGGTGCAAAACCAGGCACAGACCCAAAGACTCCTGGTGCAAAAGCTCCCGGTGCAAAACCAGGCACAGACCCAAAGACTCCTGGTGCAAAAGGTCCAGGTACAGGCCCAGACGTCAAAAAAGATCCAATGAGTCCAGGTGCTAAGCCTGGTACAGACCCAATGAGTCCAGATGCTAGGTCCGGTACTAAGCCCAATGCTGACCTAAAGGCTTCTCCTGGTGCTAAGCCCGGAACAGACCCGAACTCACCAGATGCTAAGCCCGATGCTAAGCCCAATGCTGACCTAAAGGCTCCAGGTGGATCTTCTGGTGGAAAGAAAAACCCGAACGGTCCAGACGGTAAAAGTGGAGGTAGCTCAGGAGATATGGACAATGACACAAACAAATACAGCCATTATAACAACAATATTAACAACCATACAAACAGGAGGAATGTTACCAATAACTACTACCATGGCTGCTATGGTGGCAATGGTGGAGGCCGCAATAACAGGCAAGTAGATGGATCCAATTCATCTAACTCATCTAACTCATCCAACTCCTCAGAAAACAGCAAAAACAACTCCAACCAAAGCAGTAACAACAGCTCATCTTCTAACCCGAACCCCTATGCTAAATCTGATGGGTCAAACCAGAACACTAAGAGTCAGTCACAGAATCCAATGTACAATAACAGCCAGCTCAAAAACGGATCTAGCCACTCACATAGTGGAAATAGCAACAGTGAATCAAGCCATTCACACAGAAACAATGGCCAAAACGGGTCTAACCGCTCGCAAAACACCCCGAACGGGTCTAACAACACACAGAACGGGTCTAGCCACACACAGAACGGGTCTAGCCACACACAAAACGGTCAAAACACACAGAACGGTCAAAACACCCAGAACGGGTCTAGCCACACACAGAACGGTCAAAACACATTCAGCCATTCAAACAATGGTGAGAGAAGTAACAGATCTAAGCGTTCAACTGGTTTCAATGACCAAGGATCATCTAACCACACCCATAACGGACAGGACGGCTCTAGCCGCTCACAAGACAGTCAGAACGGATCTAGCCACACCCAGAACAGTCAGAGCGGGTCTAATCGCTCACAAAATGACCGAAGCGGATCTAACCACACCCATAACGGACCCAACGACTCGCAAAATGACCGAGGCGGGTCTAGACGCTCACAGGACAGCCAAAACGGGTCTAGCCGCTCACAAGACAGCCAAAACGGGTCTAACCACTCGCATAACGCCCAAAACGGATCTAACCACTCCCATAACGGACCCAACGACTCGCAAAATGACCGAGGCGGGTCTAGACGCTCACAGGACAGCCAAAACGGGTCTAGCCGCTCACAAGACAGCCAAAACGGATCTAACCACTCCCATAACGGTCAGAATGGGTCTAGCCACTCGCAAAATGACCGAAGCACATTAAACCATACACAGAACGGGTCTAACCAATCTCAACGCTCGTGTAGTGGGGGTGGAGGTGGCCAAAACTCATCTAACCACTCGCAAAATGACCGCCAGAGCAACGAGTCAAGTGGCGGGTCCAGCAACTCAAGCAAGTCCAGCAACGGGTCCAGCAACTCATGTAACGGCTCAGGATCCTCAGAAAAAAGCAACAGTTGCCAAAAAAGCCAGTCAGAATCTGAATGTTGTCGTGGTGGAGATAACAACACCAAAAACAAAAGATCATGTGCAGGTCCTCACGGAGGCAGCCAGAACAACTCAAACGAAGAACAAAACTCTTCCTCTTGCTGTCACCACCGCAATAGCAACGCTAAGAACGATGAACAGAAAGGCAGCGGTGGAGCTGGTGAGTGCTGCACAAGTGAAGAAACATGTTGTGGCAAGTGTAAAACACCAGAGCCTGAAACAAACAAGAGATGCGTTACTTGCAATAGATAGCCGCCCCAATAAAAACATTGGATGCTTTTGATATTTCCGTAAAAGGAAATGTTTTATTTATTACTTGTTCGTTTATGATCTTTTTTTATCATTTGAAGACGTCTGGCATGCTCCTTATCTGGCTCTCTTTGTTTGTTGTAAGTTGTGGTGTTGTACATCTCCGTATGCCTCTCCATCTTCATAGCTAAAATAATGTCTTCTTTAGTGACGTCTTCCTGCCCCTTGTTCCTGGCAATGGAACAAGACGTCGCAATAAAGTTGTCAATAAAGATATCTGCGCCCCCAAGAAGCACCTTCTTCACCTCGGGGTCCACCCGCGGGTCCAGGCCCATTTCCCTAAGCAGGTCTGCTATCTCTATCCGTTCTTCAAGTGGATCACTGGGTGGCGCATCAAGAAACAGCGGGTCTTTCTCCCTTTCTGTCTTTTGCGGGTGACTCCCCAGGCTTGGTAGGCCTGCGCCCCCGCCAAAGCGCGCACCTTTCTCTTTGTTGCTCGTCATATTATTTAATTCTCTGATCTGTGAGGTAATTCTTGTCTTTTCATCAAGGAGCCTAGATATCATTCCGGGCGGTTTTGAGGATGCTCCCTGGAGGTACCTGTTGATTTCCCCAAGCATATTCTGAAGGTGCTGGATTTTCTTCTGGAGACTCTGTTCCTCTCCCCCCATAAAAATTTAAATGAAGCGGCCGTTTATTGCTTATTACTCCATCTGTGTGTATGGACTGTCGCCTGTTGCTGACTCTATCACCTGCATAAGCCTTTCGGCCTGGGAGCGAACCTTCTTGTCCTTGTGCTCCAGCACAAGAGCGAAGTATGGCGTGCTCTGCCCCAGGACCCTTCCTGTGAACTGGGGGTTCTTTTGGTAGGTTTTTTCAAGAATCCCAAAGAGCCCGGCCTTGTCTGCTTCTCGGGCCAGAGCCTGGAGAAGCGTCTGGTTAATGGCTTCTGCCTCCATGGGCTTGTGCCGCTCCTTTGACTGGACCAAAGAGGCAATGAGTCTTGGGAGGAGGAGGGCCTGTGGGGGGGTGAGGGTCTGGGCTGGGCTCTGGCCCAGGGCCAGCTCAATTGTGAGGCGGAGGATTTCCTGGAAGTTAGCTAAGGTTCCTTTGTCACAGGCAAAGTATTTAGACAAAACGTTGAGCGTTGCTTGGAAGAGTGGCGTGGGGGCCCTTAGCTCTGAGAGCAGTGCTGCTTCTAGCTTGGAGTAAAGCATGCCAAGAGAGGGTGTTGCTGCACAGGCTTTCTGGTCGGCGTTAACCACGTGCGATAGAATTTGCAGCAGCTGTGGGGAGACGCCCCCGGTCTTTTTGAGGAGGGCCATCCAGAGGCTTCTGGGCTCGCCTCCGACCCTGAAAAGCTGGGCAAAGGAGGTGGCAAACAGTTTGGTTGGGGAAACGTGGGTGAGGTAGAAGTCTTCCAGAAGTTGCTGTTCTTCCTTTTCCAACGGTCTTTTTTCGGCCCTCCGGGCAACGTACTCTCTTAGAATGACCCAGTCTTTTAGGTCGGTGATTGAAAAAATCAGGTGTCTAAGATCAATGAGGGTCAGGGCAGGAAGTAAAAGTTTTTTTCGGGTTGTTTTGATCAGAGCGGTGATTTCTGGGATGTACGCCGACATAATGTTTTCTTCTCTTCTGATAAGGTTGGCCAGTACCTGGGAGACGGCCTCGGCGGCCTCGACCTTGAATCTAAGCACTGCCTTGACAATGGCTGGCAGCTGCGAGGCGACCAGGCGCCTGATCTGGTGCGACCTTCTATCCCTGAGAATGTCCAGGGCTGTCCTGAGGTTGGCCTCTCCGCCGGTGAACAGAAGAAGCTTTAGGGCAGCTACCTTGGAAGCTGTTGAAGGCTTCTTTCTGAGCACCATTTGGAGAATCTGTGGGTCGTCGATCTTCTTCTCAACCAGCGCCCCTAGCAGTGCCGAGGCGTCGTGCCGGTGGAGGTACTTGCCGAGAAGGCTTTTCAGGGCGCCAAGGTCTTTGGCGTGGTGATGGGCGAGTCTTTCTGCGAGGCGGAGGTGGAAGGCTGCACTGCCCAGCGCTTTTGTTTCGGCTGCTGCGAGTGTTTTTTCAGGTACTCTCTTTTTTCTTCCAGCAATCAGTAGACTGATGCAATCTTCTTCAATCGCCTGGGCTGCTGCAACGGCTTCTAGGACTGTTGTAACGGCAAACGCGTTGTTTAGGTCTACCAGCTGGACGAGAGCGTCAATGGAGACCCTTTGGCTGAGCGACTGGAAGAGCACTGAGTCGCCGTTTTCTTTCAGGCGGAGCGCCTCATTCAGGATCTGGTGCTGGTCGGTGGTCTGGAGGTAGGGGTACTTAGCCTGAACGACGGGAAGTACAACACCGCGCGTCAGATCCGTCAGTGTCAAACAGGCACGAACGACGTCCTTATCCCCAATCAGCGCGTGCTGCTGTGCAAGAACGCCTGAAATCAGGCATGTCTTCTCTTTTAGGAAAAGCGGCGTAAAAATAAGTGACTCAGGTACTGGGCGGAGCGCCTGGAGGAGTATCTCTGTCCACGGCCCCGTTTCTGCGGGGGGGCTCTGGGCCAGTCCCGTGAAAAGCAGGGTTGAGATGCTAAGGTCTGTGTGCGTGGGCGCCCTGAAAAGGCGCACCCAGGAGTCTCCCGGGACACTGGCCCGCGTGTTTTGGATAACTGTGAGAACGGCCTTAATGCCCGGGTTTATCTCTGGCCGGGCGAGAGTGCTTACTGAGGAGATGAGCGAGGGAAGTGTGGACAGAAGCACAAAGTCTTGTGCTAGTGAGAGAAGGAACAAAAGCCCTGAAAGTGTTCTTGATCCCTTGCAAATTTTTTCTCTTATCAGCGACTCAATCTTTTTGAAATTTTCATGACTTGCTAGCTGGCTTCTTATCGGGGTGTACGTTTGAAACGCAGAAACAGTATCTAGGTACTTCCCAATGTGCGCGGCCAGAACGTCTTGCCTGATGCTTCTGCTCACCACTCCAGACCTGCTCTCTTTAAGGAAGTGGGAGAGAGCTTCCCAGCTGTCCTCCTTAGCCACTTCTCTTTCAATGACCTCATCCGAAAGGACGTCGATAAGCATGTCGACCATTTTTCTGTAGGTCTTGGTAGCTTTTGCATTTTCCAGAATCTTACTTTCCAACTGTCTATTTGGAAGAAAACTTTTAACCGTATCTATGTCTACATCTGCAATCTCTGGAACCAGGTTCCTTTGACTGCAAAAAACAATCTTGCTCAGTGCCTGAACCACTGGAACCCGAGACGCGCTCTTCCAGTGCTGGCTCTGGATGAGCAGTTCAAACAGCTGCTTGCTTGAGAGCAGGACTGTCAGTGGGCTGTTTCCAGCGCCGCTGCCGCTGTCGTGGGCTGTTTCAACCAGCGCTGTGGTTAGCAGGCCTAAAAAGGCGGACAAATCAACGTTTGAGGTGCCTGACACCACTTCGCGGTGCACCTCCTCCAAGAACTCGGTCCTGAACCCGCTCTCCCACATCGGTGCATAGTCGCCTGTTTTTCGGTAGTGCTTGAGAAGACACGTGAGTGTTGGGGCTAGCTCGGAGCCAAGGCCCACTTCCACTTCCACTTCCGACCCCAAGCCCAAGCCCAGCCCAATCCTTGCCTTTACCTCGTCTATCAGGTTAGTTCGGGAACTAATCGAACGAAGTGCTCGGTTTAAGGAGTGAACCATGTCGCTGGCCACCTCTCCCGCCACACCGCCTGCCACTTCGCTGCCCAGAGCATCCCGCACCTCTAAAAGCGCGCCAACCCAGGCAGCCAGGACGTCTTCGTCAACGCTCTCTCTGAACGCGTGGTGGAGCACCTCCTCAAAGAAGCCAAGGTGTCTTAGCCCGTCAATGTCGACAGAAACTCTTTTTAGAGAGTCAAGCAGGGCCATGCTAAGCACAATGCTCTTGCTAACGGCCCTTCCAACGGCCTGGAATGAGTACTTGGACGTAATCAGAGGCATAATTGCCTCTTTTCCTTTTATAGAAATTCTTTCTATATTAAGTAATAGTTCGTTATAATTTTGTTCATCTCGCAGCACAGCTCCAATTAAGTGGACGTACTCGTGCGTATCGACCCGATACCTCCTCAGCATCCACTCAACCAGGACCTTGGTGTGGTGGTGCTCAATATACGGAGCTAGCGCCCCTAAAAACGCTTTGACCCTTCTCGACACTGCCTCGTTCTCTTTTTCTGTCAGCCGGTCCCTTCTGAAGCTTCGACTGCCCGTGCCCGTGAAGCAGGCGAAGTACTTCCCGTGCCTGCTGTACGCTGCCCCGTGCTTGCTCCTGAATTCTTTAACAGCCTCAGCTACTTGATCGTAGAAGATGGCATCTGGGAGGGACGCAAACTCTTTCAAATGCTTTCCCCCTTTTGTTTCGCCTGTTCTCTCTCTTATGCGCGCCAGTTGCTGTGAAAGTCCCATGTAAAATATTTTCAGAAGAAGATTTTATTGTCCACCCCGCTACTTGATTAGCTTCTGGATCGTATGTGAGAGCTCTTCCGCCTGCTCCCGAAGGCCCCCCTTGCTTTCGGGCGGCGTGTTGTAGATCATCATGTTTTGGTGGTTGATCTTGCAAAGAATGTCCTCCCGAAGAATCATGCCCTCAATGTCTTTCAAGACGTACCCCGAAGAAACCCGGAAAATGGCTGACATCTGCTCAACGGAAATAGCCTTGTAGCTCATAAACAGCTGGTTGTACGTTCGAACCTTCATCATGTACACGAAGTAGTCCCCACTATCTTTCAGGTTGACGTCGTTTGCCAGGCCCTCGCTAAAGACAGCTAGGTGGTGGAAGAACTCCTGGTAGCTGCACTCGTAGAAGGACTGGATAAGCTCGGTGGCGCTTGGTATTTCCCTGATCATCTCACAGACCTCGCTTGACTCTATCAGCCTTTTGCCTATCTCGTTCCTTGGGAGGGTAAGCATCCCGGTGAAAATCGTGTAGTGAACGAGCTCTCGGTAGGTAAGGAGCTCCTCAGACTCAAAGGTTGAAAGGGCGTCCAAAAACAGCTCGGCTGCTTTCAGGTACTCTTTTTCGCGCATCCGGAACAGGCCTCGGTAGACCTTAAACTTGTTTTTTCTTCCCCAGTCAATGCCAAGCTCTAGAAGAGACTCTGTCTTTCTAACGAGCTCCTCAGCCTCTGGGAGTCTTTCCAGGAGCATAAGCATCCGGGTTTCTGCCGTGTAAGCGTCAAACTTCAAAGCGAGGGATCGGTTTTTGGTGAAAAGCCTTTGGGTTGTTTGCAGGAACCTTTCGTAGCTCACCTCCGCGCTGAGCTTGTCCGCCAGCTCTTTTAGCTCGTCTTCATTCATCAGCTCTAAGTCCGGCTCTGTTTCCATCGCATTGTCGTGGGCGGGGCTTATGTACCCCTTCTGGATGTAGTCTCTGATTAAGTGGCTCATCCCGTGCTCCTGCAGGAACACAAGGAGCGCCTCTGCCTCCTCTTTTCCCCTGTGCACGGAGTAAAGCCTCTTTCTGGCCTCTAGTGTTGGTACGCTAAAGTCAAAGTCCATTAGTTTATTAAATTTAAAATATTCCTATCCTATGTAAAACTATACCAAGCAAATGAATAAAGGTGTTTATTGGGCAGGGTGAGACTGTTCGGGGCCGTGAAAGGCCGTGCGGGAGTGCGGGAGTGCGGGAGTGCTTATTTGAACAGGGACAGGGCTGAAAGGGTGCGGCTGGCTCCAAGGGAGAGCTTTCTGGTGATGTACTTGTAAAAGAAAGCGGTGAAGAACATAAGCTGTAAAAGCGTGATTGATAGCTGCACCAGGTACCCCCAGTGCTTGCACATGAGCGACAGCGCCGAGTTGCCCATAAAGCAAACGCTGTACGGAAGCATTTCCCGCGAGCAAGCGTTGGTCAAGAAGGTTTTAAACCCGCCAAAGAATCCCAGCATAGCCACTAGAAAGAGGGAAAACAGCGTGAACGAAAAAACAAAGGTCTGTGGGGCAACGGGCAGGGCTATCAGCTTCATTAGCGAGTTAAAAAGAAAGAAGAAAGATAGAACCAAACAGCTGGCTGCGCACCACATCCTCGTCCTCCATGTGAGGTTAAGTGTCTCAAATCTGGTATTCTTCTCTGCAAAGAAGTCTGTGTAGGTGAACGGAAGCTCTCTTCCCTTTCTTGACTCTTTGCCTAGCTTGAGCGTGTCCAGTGCTCCTTGGATTGTCTTGTCTAAATTCATGAATGAAAATTTTCTTCAAATTTTAACCAAACAAATGGTAGCATTTCCGACCAATCATTTATTTACCTCTGGACCAGGAACCCAAGCACGAGTGCTGCTACCAGGGCCCCTGCGCCAATAAGCGTTTGTACCCCGAACGAAGACCCAAATCGGCCAAGAATATGGAGCACTACGACGTTGAGTATAAAACAGAGGGAGAGAATGAGCACAGAGGTTGGTTCGAGGGAAAGAAAGGGGGGTGCTGGTTTGATAAAGTTCTTCAGGGCCAGGTTGCGGGTTGCTGCAAGCGTTTTCTTCTGAGGCGTTTCTTTCTTCATTAAAAATTAAAATTAATTCTGGTTATGTGAGCATCTCTCAAGGTGTTTGGTAAAAACCATGCTGTTAACCGACGTAGAGCAGCTTTTACAGAGAACCTTTACCATGCCTCCTTTTCTTTTCTTTATCTTCCCAGAGCTTGTGAGGGTGATTGCAAGCTCTGAGGAGATGATTTGGTGGGCGAGCGAGGAGAGGAGGGTGTTTAGGAGGGGAGACATAAAATATTTGCAATGCTTGAACGAATCCGAGGCATTTCGGTGAGCGGTAGCGCCACCAGGGAGATAAGGACCTGGGTGGAGGAGCGGCTGAATGAAGCGAACCTGAAAAGCAGGCAAGAGATTGAGCAGCATCTCGGCCATCTGGTGCGTCTTGTGGGGGGCGGAAGGATGATCAAGGCTGGCGGGGTGAGGACTGGGGGCGTGTTTGATGCTCTGGCCCTGAAAAAAGTGGAGGTTCAGGTAGAAAGTGTTAAAAGAGTCGTTAGTACCATGGCGTCAGTTACCAAAGAGAAAAAAGCCTCGGTTAAGGGGGTCCTGGAGCTGCCCAACCTGGTAGAGGGGCTGGGGGTGAGCGTGGCCAAAGTTGAGGGAACGCTAACTTCGGTCAAGGGGAGCCTGCTGATTGGGAGGATGAAAAAGATGCTTTCAGAGTCGCCAATCAGCTACAAATGGAACCTTTCAACTGAACTTTCCAAAGATTGCCAAAACATTTCCATATTTGGTAGTTGGCCCGATTTTAGCGCTTTAAAAAGAGTAACGGCTGGGGGCGAGGTGGCTCTTAGTGGGGGGCAGGCGCATCCATCGGCTAAGGCAGAGTACAGGGACCAGCGGAGCCATACCCTGTCCACGCTTAGCCTACGCCTTGCCAAGCACTCCCGCCTCGCCTGCTTCTTCCAGCACCTGTGCCCCCTGCTCTCCCTCCAGGCCGCCGCCCCCGAGCGCCCCGAAACAGCCCTCTTCCTGGACTCAAGGCTGGAGGGGTCCCTGGGCCTAGGGTCTGGGTTAGGGTCTGGGTCTGGGTCTGGGCCTATCGAGCGCCACAGCCTGGCCGCAACCTGGACCACGGCTGCATGCACCACCCTGAGAGTGGCCCGGGATAAATTTGGTGTCTTTGGAGGCCTTCGGGTTAGCTTGGGCCAGGACAAGTCCCCAAATCTACCACATCCCAGAGCCTCCATTCTAGCCCAAACCCCAGTGTTTGGCGTCTTTTATGCACCCACATCCAAATGGGTCGACGCAATTGACGTGCTATGGTCGTATGACAGCCTGAAAGAGGCTAAAGGCATACTTTCCAAGCTGGGAGGTTTTTCCATTACAATGTCAGCGATGCACTAGGGCTGGGGCACCCGTACCCGTACCTAAAGGTAACCCGCGCCGTACGTACCATAACCGAAACTCAATTTTTTCCCTTTTCAATAATGATCATAAACCCTTGGACAAGCTTGGCACTGGCCACCATCCTCTCGTTTGAAGCATTGAGAACTGTTTCTGGTTCAGTACATCCTCGCCACTCTATGGCTGCTGAAAGAGATGCTTTTATATCTGGCGGTAGAACCAGCTACACGGGCCCTGATGAAGAAGATACAGCACCCGACATCTCCGAGGCAGTCAGCGTTAGGCGTGGGTTTGGGCAAAAACTAACCAGAGCCCTCCAGAGGTTTGCTAAAGGCCAGCACCCAGACCTTTTTGGGTCTGGCGACTCAGCCGACACCAGTGAACCCATAAACTCCAGCAGCCACCACCAAAACGATGAATATGCCGCCCCTCTATCTGCCGCATTTGTTGATATACCTCTAGGCAACCCGAACATAGAAAGGGGCCAAGAAAGCTACTACACAGGCAGTACACCAGGCTCATGCGACGACTCCCAGGAGTCAGACCATGAGCAGCCAGAGGCCTCTAGGGCCTGGAGAGGGTCCGTTGAGCCCTCCAACCCCAGTGTTATGTGGGAAAGACTAGCAATGAACCCTTATAACCGCAATCCTGCCGAACAAGCAATGTTCAGTGCCGTGTATGACCGTTTGATGAAAAATGCTGACACTATTACCGTAATGAGAGGCCCAAGTGCCACGGTTCTATTTGTAGCTGGACATATCGTCCTGGTTGGCATCCTATTGTTAAGTCTGTGGGCAACGTATCTGGTGGGTAAGATTATTGTCGCGAACAACAATAGAGTCCATGAGTATACGCCTACGCCCGATGCTCCCACAATAGAACTCCCCCCTGGACCATACCCCGCTGATTTATCGAGTATCCTGAACTAACCCAAAAACCCGATATCTCGAGTGTCCCAAAAACCCGAAAACCCGATATCTCGAGCGTCCCGGGGCTGGTGAGAGGGTACCTGGCACCTTGAAAGCGCTGTGCTTCCCTGGTGAAATCGTTTGGTAAAAAAGATCATGTGGGAACGACTACATCAAAAAGCAATAAAATTTTGAGGTAAATTTTATGAAGGAAGAAGCATGCATAGCCCATTGGATAGCGTATGGTGCCGCCATGGCAGGTCTAGCGTACGCAACGTACAAGTACATGAGATACGAAAGAAACACTCCGGAGCAGCTAAAAGAAAAAGGAGATGTCTTCTTCTGTGAGAAAAGGTACGAAGAGGCGCTCAAAGCCTACCAGGAAGCCATGGGACTGGCTGAGCGGAAAGAAACGGCCGGGGAAGTGCAGATTAAGCTAAGAAACAACATCTCACAGTGCTACTTTCATCTGAAGCAGTACGACCAGTCGCTTGTGTACGCTGAAGAGACACTCAAACTCGACCCTCTCCACAAGGGCGCAATTAAGCGCCTAGCTATGCTTACAGAGATAGACTGTGGCTACCCAGACGAAAAAGGAATAGCCGTTATAACGGCTTATCTTGTATTACTAAATAAGGAAATGGAAAAAGAAAACCTTATACTGATCGAAAAAGAGAACCTTCAGCCAAGTGCTGCGAAACTCAAAAGCACCCGGGAAAACAACCACTGGCAAACTGTGCTAGACACGAAAGTAAACACGCTTGCTAAATCGATGGCTGAAAAGCACCACCACACCACCACCCTACACGTGCCAATCGTTAAATTAGAAGAAATCCTTCTCACCTTCAAAGACGTCCTCCGAGATGCATCCTTTGGGCCGGCCACAGACGAGGACAAGAGGACTCTTTCCCTCATTGACAAAAGAAGCTTTATTGCGCTCATTGAACACATTTCCCTATCTATCACTCCACCAAAACCTACTACCCCGTCCAAAAGAAGCCTTTTTGTTCTGGGGAACATTCGCTTTGCACAGACACAGTATGAAGAAGCAGCCAGATACTTCCGGGAGACAGGAACCCTTTACGGCGATGTTTTGGCCCTTTTCATTGAAAAGCTTAAAGGGGTGCCCTCAACCGAGCTAGGTCGGGAGCAGATAGAAAGAATCATGGAAAAGAAAGACGATCCAATTGTCAGGATGTATGTTGCCCAGATACAGCTGGCAACGCACAACATCGGACAGTACCTCTCAACGATGGTAGAGCTTGAAAATGAAGCACTCATCCCGCACCCGTTCATTGCAAACGCTAAGTCGCAATTTGAGCTAAAAGAGGAAAAAGAAGCCCTGGTAACGATTTATCGGGCCCTGAAAATTTTTCCAAACGATATCAACACTATCTGCACTGCTATTGAAATACTTTCACAGACAGACCTGGAAAAGCACCCAGACCAAAAAGACAAGCTTGAAAAACTTGTGCTTCGGCTAAACACCCCAAAATTCAGGGACTCGGCCCGAGCAAAGTTTTTCCAGTACATTGGATACTCCTCCCTGAAAAAAGACGCCGAAACACTCCGCTCCCTAGACGACGCGCTCCTCCTAGACCCGTACAATAGCTCTCTCCTTCTCCAGAAAGCCCATCACCTAATCAGCATCGGCAACCCCGCGGGATTCTCTCTTTTCCACCAGGCATCAAAACTATCACCCGATACGGCAGAAGAAATCTATAGAATCATGCTAACGTATAAAAGCATATACGATGTACAAGAACACTACCCCGCCCTTGCCAGCCTCTCAGGTCCCAGGTAGACCCCGAAACTATGCCGCCCCAGTGTACCCACGCACCGCACCCACAGCACCGACCACCCCGAACACAAAACCCCGAAAGCACAATTCCTGTCTTTTTTTTATGGAAGAGAACCAGAGAGTAGCCAAGGAGTTAGACAAGTATCTGGGCCCAGAGTACATCAAATACAAAACCACTGGATATGCCAGCGAGCCATACATTGAGGGATGGGCTGCTGTTGCAATTGCCAATAAAATCTTTGGTCACGATGGATGGTCATCAGAAATCAAAAATCTATCCCCGCCCCTGATAGAAGACCTAGGCAGTGGCAAAATAACAGCCCAGGGCAGCGCCACTGTCCGAGTAACCCTTGCCACGGGAGTGTTTCGGGAAGATATTGGTTTCGGGGTCGCTGAGAACGTCAAGGGACGAAGTAGGGCCATAAAACAGGCCCAGAAGTCTGCAGTAACAGACGCCCTAAAACGAGCACTTAGGCAGTTTGGAAGGGCGCTGGGTGGGTGCTGCTATGACACCTACTACCTAGGCAACCTAAAAAAAGTATCGACCCGAACCCGAGCCCCAATCACTGAAGACATGCTCATTCGTCCAGACTCGCCCCCTCCCGCCCGGCCTAGCCGACTCAACCCTTCCCCCCTCCACAAAAAGCCCCACACAGCCGCAACCATACCCGCAACCACCCATACCCTCCCAAGCACTGTCTCCGCCCTTAACCTTGATGATATGCTCTCCTCAGACTCTTAATACCCCCCTTGCCACGTACCTGCCTGGCACGGTATACCACCCACCGTATTAATAAACAGTTTACCTACCATCACGCACCACCGCACCATTGCACCCCATCGCGTACCACAGAACAGCACGCACCACGCCCCATTACAGCACCGTACAGCACAAACACAGCACGTACCACAGCACAGCACAACCATTATAAATAAATTTTCCTGTACATTTTACATGGCCAAAAAGAAAGGAAAGAACGTCTTAGAAGACATCTACAGCATATACGAAGAACACCAGGAGGTGGAAGAGGTTGTTTATGAAGAGGAAGAGGGTCTGTCTGCAGAAGAAGAGCACGAACGCCAGCCAGCACCTACCTCTGTGCACCAGATAGCCTCAAAACTTGAAAGACTTACTCTGCAACGCACCACCGCACCAAAACCAAAAGAAGTGCTCCAAACACAGCCAGAGGTAGCCCGAGCTAACACCAGCACAGACTACAGAAGTCCCATTTGCTGCATCCTAGGGCACGCAGATACGGGCAAGACCAAGATCCTTGATCGAATAAGAGAAACGGATGTGCAGCTGTCAGAAGCTGGGGGCATTACACAGCAAATAGGTGCAACCTACATCCCCACCCAAGAACTGGAAAAGAGGTACCAAATTACATCGGAGCACCTTCCAGGGCTGCTGGTTATTGACACCCCGGGGCATGCAGCCTTCTCTAACCTCAGAACCCGGGGGTCGTCAATGTGTAACATGGTTGTTTTGGTCATTGATATCATGCACGGGCTAGAGCTCCAGACAAAAGAAAGCATTGAAATACTCCGAGCGAGAAAAACGCCGTTTATCATTGCGCTGAACAAAATAGACCGCATTGCTGGGTGGGTCTCTGTGGAGGGGCCCTTTTCCATCAAAGCCCAAAAAAAGGCGGCCCAGCTAGAGTTTCGGGACCGGTACGAGAAAATCGTCCTTGACCTGGCCACAGAAGGCCTCAACTCGGCTATTTTCTCCAAAAACCCCGATCCCAAGCGGTACATCTCCATCGTGCCAACCTCAGCCATTACAGGCGAAGGCCTTGGACAGCTTCTCTCCCTGCTAATTACCCTGGTAGAAACCCGAATGCTTAAAAAGGTCAGGTTTGAGGAGCAGGTTGAGTGCATGGTTCTAGAGTCAAGGTCCGAAGAGGGCAAAGCCCCGGGGGTTGACGTTATTCTCTCAAACGGAACGCTCACGGAGGGGGACAGGATCGTTCTCTGCACCCAAACGGGAGCGATTGAAACAGTCATTCGGAAGCTTTTGACGCCGCGCCCAATGAAAGACACGCGCACCAAAACCAAGTACGTGGAAAACAAACAGGTACGCGCAGCCATTGGTGTAAGGATTGAAGCCCCCAAACTTGAAGGCGCCCTTGCAGGCAGCAAGGTCTATGTGGTAACAGAAGACACCGCCGAGGCGTCCAAGCAGGAGGTGGAGCATCAAATTAGAACGACGGTTAAAGGGCTTATTACAGGAGCAACCACCGAGTCAGGTAACATTTTTGATACGGTGGGAGAAGACGGTGTCCACGTCCAAGCAAGCACACTAGGCTCGCTTGAGGCACTGATTACCATCCTTAAAGCAGCCAACGTTCCCATTAGAACCGTTGGCGTTGGAAGCATTGGAAAGAAAGACCTAGTCAAGGCGTCAACCATTGGAGAAAGACACCCGGAGTACTCGCTGATGCTCTGCTTTGACATAAAGCCAAGCTCTGAAATGGAGGCTCTTGCCAAAGAGCTGGGCGTTAAGATAATCAGGGCAGAAATTGTCTACCACCTGACTGAAAGGTACCACCAGCACATGGAAGAGTTCTGGGAAAAAGCTGCAGAGGCCCTGAAAGACAAAGTCGTCTTTCCATGCATCCTTACCATTGTCCCCCGATGCATTTTCACCACCCGATCGCCCCTGGTTCTTGGGGTTAAGGTAGAGGAAGGCATTCTTAGACTGAACACGCCACTGGTCGTGATGAGAGATGGCGTGGCAACGCCGATAGGCAAAGTCACCAGCATTCTTGAGGACAAGAAGCAGAACCCGAAGAACGACAAGCTCAAGGCCGGGTCAAAGGCATCGATCAAGGTGGAGGTGGGGCCTACAGCGGCCCCCATCATTATAGGCCGCAAACTTTTTGAGACAGATGAGCTTATCAGCCGACTCACCCGAGACTCCATCGACCTTCTCAAAGAAAGCTTTAAAGATGCTCTTACCAAAAACGACTGGATGACAGTTATCAAAATCAAGAAAATTCTTGGAATATTTTAGTCAAGGTGCAGAGTACGTGGGCGGCATAAATACAGCCCAAGAATGTTTTTTATTTTATGACAGCCACAGAAGCCTCTTTCAAGGTAAAGCTTCTCACAAGCACAGCTATCTGTCCAAAGATAGCTACGCCAGGGAGTGCAGGGTATGACCTATACAGCGATGAAACAGGAAGCATTCTTCCAGGAGAGAGGAAAAAAGTCAGTCTTGGAGTGTCTTTTGAAATTCCAGAAGGCTTTTACGGACAAATCCACAGCCGTTCGGGGCTGGCACTGAAGTATGGGCTAATAACACTGGGGGGTGTAATAGACTCAGACTACCGAGGAGAGGTCTCTGTAATGCTATTTAACTCAGGAGGCATCCCTTTTGGCTACGAAAAAGGAGAAAGAATTGCACAAATGGTTATTTTGAGGGTTTTTACCGAGGCCGCAGTTGTTTCGGTGTCAGTGAGCCAAACAGCCAGGTCGGTGGGAGGCTTTGGCTCCACAGGCCTTAGATAATAAAGTGCTTTTATTTTTAATTATGAACACCTTCAGTAAGAGAGCGTCAACAGCAGCTTCTCTTTACATGACGTACCTTACCTTGGTGGTTGGTGTAGTGTTTGTAACTTCTTTTTTCATGAACATAAACGTACCTTCATGTTCTCCAGTTATTTACTCGGTCAACAAGTCAAATCTTGTCTTTTCTCCAAACATCAACCTAGAGCCCACCATAAACTACAACGTGAAAGAGCTGTACATGTACTTGGTGCAGAGGGTGGAGAGCAATGGGGAAGTTGATGAAAAGACGATTTGGAGCACTTTGGTGAAAAAAAACGGACAAACCAAGCTTTTTTCAAGGGTGGTGGGGAGCACAGACGATCCGAAACGGCCGCTCCTTTCCAGCACCTTTGTTCTTAAAGGCTCGTACTTCCCGTACATTGGTCTTATCAAACACAGAACCTTTGCCACCTTCAAAGGCGAAATGCCCCAATAAAATTACTTTGCATGAAAGTCTGTCTTGGAGGAGCAGGCAGCCTTGGAACAGCCTTTTTAGCTGCGCTTCTGGAGAGCTCTCTCTTGGTGGAGGAGCTCCATCTGATTGACTTCGATGTGGTTGAGCTGGCTAATACGGGGAACCAGGTCTATCGGGAGCAAGAGGTGGGGCAAAGGAAGGTTGATGCCCTGGCTGAGATTCTGGTGGAGAGAGGGTTTGCAGGAAGGGTTTTTAGGTACTTTGTTGATATTAACCATCCAAAAACTGTTCTTTCCCAATTAGGAAATGTGGCCAACTGTAACGTTTTTGTCTCTGCATTTGATACGTTCCAGAGCCGGGTCAGTTTCTACTACTACGTCGTTCAGGAGTGCGCAAGCAGCCGCCTCTACCTCGATGGGGGCATTGAGGGGTACAAGGCCCACTGCTTCTACACCAGCAACTCCTCCCCGTGCATCTACTGCCTGCGGTGGCTGTTCCCCGAGGAGCGGAGATACTTTGGCGTCTGCTCACTTGGTGGAAGAGAGTCTGTGGAGCTGTCCAGAGAAAAACTAGAGTCAACGGTCCTTACCATATTAGGAAAAGAACTAACGGACAGATACAAAAACACAGTAGAAAAGTTCAACACCAAATACAAAGATAGAGGCATTGTACTAACTGAAGCAGACGTCAAGAACATAGAAAAGTCTTTGCTCCCCACCATTCCCCCCGTGGCCACCATTCTCGCCAGCCTAATGGTTATGGTGGTTAAAAAGCACCTTGACACCCCCAGTGCCTTCCAGAAAAACTTTATTCTCTACGCGGGAGACGCCCAGCCCCTGTTCCACGCCCATAGCCTAGAGAAGGACCCGTCTTGCTTTGTGTGCTCTGCAGGGCCCTAGTCTCCTACAGTAGCTTCTGAGTTTTTAATAAACAAATTCATTATTTCCTTTTCTAGAAATATGACGTCATCGGTGGCTGAATCTGGAATAATTGCCTTGTGTTTTTTGTGGCAGTAAATCATCCAACTAACCCGCACCGTAGCTAGAACAATGCTCTCCTCTGAAAAGTAAAGACCTAGCGGCAGCCTCTGAACGTCCAGCAGAATGACCCAGGCCGTTTTCTTCACCTCAACTGGCACCACCCCCACCATCCCCAGCACCCCGAGATCGCAGCCGAAACCAAAACCGCCACTTCCCATGTACCGATGCATATCCCCAAAGACAAACCTGAACGCAAGAATGGAAGCAAGAACGACTTCCGTCTGCAGCAAAGACTCGGGGCTAGCTTCTTTTTCGGTGCCATGCTCTGGGTCTGTGAACACAATGGCCTGTCTCTCCCCCACCCAAATACCCCCCACGCCCTCAAAGTACTTCACCCGCTCTCTCTGCAGCTCCACGGCCTTCTGGCAGCTTTTCCCAGCGTACCCGTTGATCTTGCCCGCAAGGCTTAGCGCCCCGATAACCAGGCAGCTAAGACTCTCAAACCTGAAACGCTTCTTTTTCTGGAGGCTCTTGGCCAGGACGAGGTAGACCATTCGAGTGGCGATGCCCGCAGTGCCCTCAAGGTGCTCCAGCTCCTTCCCCCGCGCCATTACCTCTCCAACCAGGAGCTGTGCGTCCCTGCTCCCCGCCAGTAGCTGGTACTCCTTGGCGTCCATAAAAAAAAGATCTAGGCCGTTTATTTATGCGTGGGCGTAAGCAATCATCACTGCTCCAATGATGTACCCAGCCAGCAGATAGAACACCTTCCTAGTGTCATTCAACGAATGGAAGATAGGAGGAAGCATTTCCACCAACACAATAAATGAAAGACTTCCAAAGGCCAGGCCCATGCACAGCTCTCTAACCACCCAGCCTTTCAGGATGGAGGAAATAGCCACGGCCAGAACCATTCCCAGAGGTGTGAGCAGTGAGTACATCAGCAGAAGACCTGCACACATCTTAACGGAAAAGGTTGAAGAGAAAAGAGCCACCCCAATAGTAATCGACTCAAGCACCTTGTGAACTACCAAGCCTATCAGTAAAACTGTGTCGTTTTTCAGGTTCTCAGCTCCAAAAGCCAGTCCTTCAAAAATCGAGTGAATGCTAAAGACGAAAATAAAGACAATGGCCTGCTTAGCCGTGGTCTTGTAGCGTAGACCGTCCGTACAGCATCCATTTATCTCACTGGACGTCTGTTTTGTGCTTGGTTGGGCAGGTGCGTGGCTGTGGGGGTGTGGTTGGCTGTGGGAGTGGGAGTGGGCAGGTGCGTGGTCATGCTTTTCAACTTCCTCAACAATAACGCCTTTGGGCTCGTCCTTGTCACAGTGCGCGTGCTTAATCACCCTCTGGTCGATGATAATAAGCCCAATAAACGTCAGACCAGCAATGAGCAGTCCTGGGTGGGACCCTTCCACTACTTTGACCGCCTTCCAAAAGAAATTGGCTGGTTCGGGGTGGCTGTGATGACTGTGACTGTGGCCGTGTTCATGACTGTGGCCGTGTTCATGACCGTGACCGTGGCCGTGTTCATGACCGTGACCGTGACTGTGGTCGCATCCTCCAGTGACAATGTGAGGCATGAAATCCATGAAGAGAATTGCTAGCAGAAGACCGGCTGAAATGATGCTGACTTTGTTAAACGTCTTTCTAAGCCTGGGAGAGGAGAGAAGAAGGGTGGGAAAAAGGCTGGGAACGAAAGAGAAGAGAAAGATGACTCCTGGCATCTTAAAATTCTCTAAAGAAAGGAACGTGTACCCGCTTCCGTCAATGTTCATGCTTGTTTAATTTTTTGCGGTCGCGCTTTTATTTAATCTGCCTGAATCAGATGGCCTGCAAAGATCACTGTGGTGATAAAGGAGTAACCAATGAACATCGACAGCATCTTTTTGGCGGTGGTTGATCTAGTAAGCTTGCCTCCTGACATTTCAAACTCATTTCCAACCATTTCAACGAACCCAATGTAAAAGAAGCTTCCTGCAGCCACGCCATCAAGGATACTGCGCAGAAGGGTTCCCTCGACATCTCCACAAAGATGCTTCCCAAGGAGGGCCCCAATGCTCGTTAGCGAGGAGTAAACCAGCAGAAGAATGAAAGAAGTGCGCGCTGAAAGCTTAGAGGTTAGCACAGACGCTCCAAGCACAATGGCTTCAAGCCACTTGTGCACCAGGATGCTAACGATGTACCACATAAGCTTGTCCCCCTTCTTGTTTCCCATGCCCAGGCCCTCCATGAAGGAGTGCAGGCTCAGAGCCAGAATGAAAATCAAGGCTTCTTTTTGCGAGGCGCCGTCGGGGATTGAGTCCTGGTCCTTGGCGTCAACGCGCTCAATGTAAAGCTTGCTTAGCGTGAAGAGGGCAAAAAAGCTTAGTCCGGTTGCAATAGCTGGAACACCCCCCACCCCGGGGATGGGGTAGATATCTGGAAGCACCTCCATGAGAATAATTCCAATGATGAATCCTCCAGTAAGGCATTTAACATATGAGTACATTGTTAGCAGAGGCTGAATCAGCTTGTAGACGTAAGAGAACATCAACGTAAACACAAAGAGAACAACTGCAGAGACATTTAAAACTTTGTCCTCGTCCATTGTGAAAATTTTAAAGATGAAACTTTTTATGTACGAGAAACTCTGTGAGAATTCTGGAAAAAACAAGGCGGGAAAAAATCTTTTTTGGCGGGAGAGCTAGGACTAGCGCCAGGCCCTGGGAGAGGAAGAGCAGGGTGATGAAGTTGACCAGCTGGAAGTATCCTGCCGTGGCATTTCTATCAAAAAGGAAAAAAACGAGGACTTTTAGGAAGCAAGGAGTTGAAAGAACCGTTATTTTTCGTAAAAGCAGTGAGATAGAGGTGTTCTTTTGAGAGACGACATTGGCAAAGATTGCAATTTCACAAACTTGTGAAACAAAAGAAACTGCCAGCTCTTCTGGGAGCGAGGATAGTGTGGCTGACCACCTGTCCAGGGTGTTTATCGACACCAGCAGTGCGCAGAGAAGCATTTCGTGCCTCTGCCACCGGTGCCTGTCCCCCGTCAGCAGGATGCTCCAGGTGCTGTTAAAGACCACGTGCGCAAAGGCCTTTGGATTCATTAAAAAGAGGTCAACTGGAAGAAAGGTGGCTCTGAGGATGTACTCGTCAGCTACTTTCTTGCAGTGGGGGCAGAGCGAGTGTCTTTGGAAGCCGTTGGTGCAGGCAATCAGTGCGGGAACGACTTTGTGGCAGTGCGTGCACTTCGGGGACATAATTATTGCATTTTTTTAATTAGCAGAAGAATGGGCACGACCATGGAGCAAGTGCGCAGTAAGTGTGGCTTAGCAAGTTTTATTGGTGCTCTAACCCTGGCATATGTCTGTGCTCTGGTTCAGCACTGGAGAGGTCTTGGTTTGCTTGGTTTTATTCTTTCTGTTCTGTACAAACCCGTATCTTTAATTGTTGATGTAGAGATTCGTTATTTGTGCCTAATCACTGGTTTATGTGTGATGTATCTTTTTTTGGTTCGAAAGTATGTTCATGGCGGTGTTTCTGCCCTAAGCCTGATTTTCAAGGTTTCTTTACTGGCGCTTTTGTACGTGGTGGCTGAGAACGTCTTTGTCTGCAGCATCTACCCCACCACTGGCATCCGATTGAAGGTGTACGTTGACCTGGTTAATGTGGTCTGGGTGACTGGGGTGATTGTCTATGAGTCTCGGGTGCAGAGAAACTATGAGATAGCTAAGGAGGCCTTTGGGCTGTTCGGGTACCTTATTCGCAGCTATACGGTGCTGGGGTACCTGGGGATACCAACGCTTAGTGTACTGGTCGGGTGGGTAAGCCATTTATTTGGGTGTGGGGCACTAGCGGTGCTGGAGTCTGTCTGGGAGGGGGCTGTTAACGGGCTGGTTCTTTATGGCGCCTTCTCGAGCATTCTGCACCTCTACATCTATAACATCAAGTACTTCACCTCGGAGCCGGGGATGGACCTTGGGGGCTCTGATTTGGTGTGTGACTGCATCTTTACTGGCCTGTGTGTATCTAGCTATATAGATGGGGAGTATTCTCCATCCAAGTCGACCAAGGAGGCAAACATTGATGCTATCTACCATTACATAGTAGAAGTTCTTCAAAGCATGGAGTACTTAGTCTACACCATTGTGAGGAACCAGATGGTTCAGAAGGTATCGGTTCCGCAGAAAAAAGTCAGAAACATTCCAGACATTCTGCTTACCACCAGGGCCACCACTGAGGTGTCCTTGTATTCGGACTTTTCTTCAAAAGTCACCCACAAGCCCATCTTTACCCTTTTATCGCGGATAGTGTACCAGAGAGCTCTGTTCAAGGCCAAGCACGTGGACAGGATCATAAAGAAGCTCAAAACGGTCTCATGGAAGCTTGAGGCGGGAAAGAAGAAAAAGCTGGTTCTGGCGGTTGAGAGGGTGAAAAAAGAGGCGGAAAAGATTGTCCCGATAAAAACCGTTGAACTGACCAACCTACTGAGTATTTGGATTTGCACCATTTCCAGCTAGCAAAGAAACGAGCGCTGCAAGGGCCGGGGGTATAATGGTTGTATCTGGGAGAACGGGGATGGAGCCGAGGTAGCTTACCGCCGATGCGTCTGCTAGGAGCTTGCCTCCACCCTTGGAGAATATAGGCGTGCACTCGGCGCAGGAGGGACACTCAAAGGTGCTCATGTTCTCAATCACCCCAACGACGCCAATCTGCTTTTTTTGGAGAAAGGAGATCGTACCTGAAGCTTCTTCAAGAGAAAGGTTTTGGGAGGTGGTTACTATGAGTGCTTTGGCCCGGGGAAACCTTTCCACGGCAAAGACGTGCTCGTCAGTGATGCCTGGGGGCAGATCAATGACCACCCAGTCGTACTTTGTGCTATCAATGCTATCAGCAAACATTCCAAGTAGGCCTATCTTCTTAGGTGCTCTCCAGATAACAGCTGAGCCTGTGGGAATAAGCGAGGCAATGGAGAGGTAGTGGAGGGTTGGCGAGTGCTCGAGCGGTACAAGACCTTTGCTGCCTTTAAAGACCTTCTCTCCTTTATCCCCCATTAGTATGCCTATGCTTGGACCACAGAGGTCAAAATCAAGCAGGAGCACTCGGAGGTGTTCAGATAGTCCTTTAGAAAGCATAGCTGAAAACGTAGACTTACCAACCCCGCCCTTGCCACTGCCAATAAGAAGAACTTGTGGAGAAGAGGTTTCAGAGATACCTGAGAAAGAGGATGCCACTGCAGATGTCTGTGCTATAGGCATAAAAAATTTGCAAAACTACCCTGCTAGAATAAATAACGGGTATTTTGGTCTCTTTCTTTTGTTTACTGGTGGGGTTGCTACTCCTGGCGGTTGCTTTGGTCGAGGGCGTAGTGAAGGGAGAAGGTTCCTGTGGGTGCTCTGGCTGGAATGTACATTCTTAACAGGCCGGTGCGCTTCTCTTTCTTCATAACCCTGATTGCGTCCAAATAAACCTTGGAGAGGGAGGCAATGAAAAGGTGTCTTTTGTCTGAGACGTCAAATCTAAGGGTGTTGAGCATTTCCAGCACGCATCCAAGGTACTGGTTTCTTTTGTCGTCCGGAAGATTTCTTAGTTTTAGCATTTCCATATCAAAAATATGCTGTTTTTCCGTTAGATTGTCCTTATTTAGAAATAGCTTTGTTAAATGCGATATTACATCGCCGTGCTTTTTAGCTAAGGTGTTGATGAAGAGGGTGTTCTGGTAGTTCTTGTAAAAGGGCTGGAAGACATCTAGAATTCGCAGTTTTTGGGGGTTTTTGTAGATAGTGGCTAGAACGTGGGTGTTTTTTGACTCTATCTTGATCCCCCCCTCTTCGCTGGCAAAGTAAAGGGGCTCTTTTGATAGTATCTTTTCAAGGACCTTGTTTTTGATGTATGCCTTGTACTTCCCCACCTCTATTCCGGGGTTCTCGCAGTGTGCAATGTCCAGAGCACTTGGTATCTGTTTGTCGATGTTCTCGATGTAGAGCACGAGATCGACCGTTTCTTTTTTGCCAAGTTTGTTCTTTAGCTTGATCCCTGAGAGCAGAGTTTTGCCTATTTTGAAGAAGTTGTGCACGCCTATCTCAATGGCCTTGATAGAGTTAAGCTGCCTTGGCGTCTCCTGCTCGGTGTTTATGGCGCATATTTCTATGCCGTCTACCATAGGCACCAGCACTCTTTTTTCGGTGTCAATTCTAAAGATGTACTTGTCCTGGTACCCCACATTCACATCCAGCCCAAAGATGCACGGGCTTTCTCTCAGGTTGTTGGTAAACTCTCTTGGGGTTTCGAGCTTTTCCTCCTTCTCAGTGAAGGCCCAAGTGCTTTCCTCGGTTTTGGTAAGCGCCCATCTCTTAATGATCTTTTGGTTGTGTACGAGCAGTGGGAAGACCCTCAATGTGATTGGGATGCTCTTAACCAGAGCGGCCAGGCTTTTTAAGCATAGAGCTGTTGTGTCTTCAAATACTACCACTATTGTGTTCATAAAACTAAAAGAAAAATTTGTTTGTGATAATTAGTAGTTGAACTCTAAATGTTTAATAATGACTCACCAGGAATTGTTTTTTGGGTGCCTTAATTACCTAAAGCCTCTTCAGAGTGGGTGCTTTAGTTCTGGTTTGTTCTGGTTAGCTCGGATTTGTTGCTACATGCCTTGTGACCTAGCAAGAGAAATTTTACTAATAAACTAACCTTCAATATATTTCCTTTTAGGGCAGAGAAGGGAATAGGATAATTTTAATTTTTATTCTCTATCCAATGGTTTCAAGGGTGTGTTTAAGATATTCCCTAGCTCTAAAGGGTATCTGTTTGCTAGGGATGGCTGTTGCTGTGTCTTGTAGCAAACAGAGCGAAACGTATGGCCCTAACGAGGCAGAAGAGGCAGAAGTGGCAGGAGTGGCAGGAGTGGCAGAAATCGCCCAAGCCAGCAGTGGGTTTATGAAGAAGAACATAGACCCTATCAGCATAAAAAATCTACCCTCCCTGAAAAGAAGGAGCTGTGATGGTTTTTCGCCAATGCTCACCAAATATGCCCTGAGCAGCCACCTACTACCACCCACGGCGCACACCGAAGCAACCATTGCCTTTTTTGACAAATGGGCCCCTGGGAACCTGAAATACCAGCCCGGCCGTGTAACTTATGTGCTTGAAAAGAACCAAACCCAGATAGTTGTTTTTGATTTGAATCCAATGGAGCTAGAGGGCATTCCGCCCCAGATAGAGCCGGGGCTTGTGTTTAGTGAGGTACGTGTGCTGGCCACGTACTTAGAAGAGTGCGAGATATCCTTAGCTGAGGTGACTGCAAAACTTGCCAAACTTTTTCAGGCCTTTGATGGTGTTTGTATAGACAAGCTGCATATGGAAGACTTTGACATAGAAGAAGACCTGTCACCAGCCCCCGAAAAACGCCCTCTTTTTATCGCTTCTCAACTATCTATGTGCCATGTGACATCTTCTTTTTTTGAGTGGTTCTGTGGTCGATTTGATCTGGGCGCGTGCAGCCCTGGTCTGTCCCTAAAAATAGACAATAGCCCGCTCAGCTCCATTGCCTGTATAGACTCCCTGGGCATAAAAACACTTTCAGGCTTGTTCCTCAATGAGTTGGGTGATTTAGCGTGTCTTAGCTGCCAACTACTGGAACAGGGCAGGGTTAAGAACAGCCTTGAGCTGTGGTATCTTTCTTCTGACATCACACTCTCTCCAAAGGTTTCCAAGGCTATTGCAGAAAAAGACTGGGACAGTATGAGGGTGGACATAGAGGTTTGGTTTTACATCTGCTCCTCTACCCACATGAATGTTGTTGTGAAGAACGTTTTGGAACTAAACGTTGGCGAGTGGGGTGAATTCCTGGAATTTGAACTTAGCAATGAAGATGCTTTTGTTCGGGTTAAAACACTGGTGCTAGAAAACAATTCTGTTAACGACCATCTAACACTTGTATCCTTCCGTGCCATAATGCAGTGGATAAAAACAGAGTTTTTAGAGGTCGAAACGATTGAGCTATTCATGAGTTTGAACATATTAATTGATGACGAGGTAAACCTTTTCCTATCTGAAATTCCAATACCTCCCAAGACCAAGTCCAGCATCCCCTCCCCAATAAAATTCAGGGTAGATGGTCCACAACCTGTTTCCCACACACAACACATGCTCTAGGCACAGACTGTTTGTGCCAATGGCTGCTAATTCGTGCTAATAAAAAAGACAATCAAATCTTCCAAAATCAGTTATTGAAAACACGCACAGGAATGACTGCCACCGCCAGATCACCGAACACTATCGCATTACCCTGATTCATATCTAAAAATAAAAAAGGCCATGCAAACCATGGCACCAGCAAAAGAACAGCCCAAAAGAAAAGAGATAAACAGAAAAAACCACCTCCTACCAATCTGCTACCTTGTACTTGTGGTGGCTGGACAGCTAAACTCTACCTCTTCTGCTCTATCTGCACCCACCCTCCACGGCTGGACTTCCAGCGGGGCAGACGCAGACGTGGAAGACTGTCCTGTCTCGCTGCCCTTCCAGAGCGCCCCCCCAAAAGGCCCTATGCCCCCGCGGATGGACGATTACAGCTCGGACGAAGAGAGAACCACCCGCCTCTTTAAATCTAACAGTGAACTCTGTGCTTCTTTCAAAAAATGGACCTACCCATACACCCAGTGGGAAAAAATCATACTAAGCAACCGCTATGCGCTCTATCTTCCATACTACACCACACTGCCTGCCCTACTGAACGCCCTGGACCAGAGACAGCTAGGTACCCGAAGCTTTTACGTTTATGGCCGGCTAATGACTGCAAAAGAAGCAATTGAGACGGTTCTCAGATGGATTGGTACTATCAGCCGTAAAAACAGCCTCAGAGAAGACGTTCGGGTTGTTCGTGCGCTTTGTAAACAAGTCAAAAAAGCCGTTTGGAAAAATGATCTTCATGAAACCACCAACCTGAACCACGCCGTCTTTACCAAGCTCGTTACTTCCCTGAAAAAACATGAGCTGAGAAAAAGCTGTCCCCCGGGTATCTACACCGCCTGGGCAAACATGTTCAGGGAAATTGGCCAGGAGGCGTCTGATCTTCACAAAAAACTCTCTGCTAACAACATCGAACCCAACCCCAATCCCTTCAACACCACCCGAACACCAACCACCCCCCCACACCTGCTGCAACTTCTGCTAACCATCTTGCCCCAATGGCCCGATTTAAAACACTTGCGTGTTTGCTCCGTCTACCTGAACACCCATACAAAAGTACTCTGCCCCGTCTATAGCCCAGCGCCCTCCACAAGACACAACCTCCATATCTCTGCTGAAAATCTCTGCGAGCACACGTACCGCTGTCTCTTTGACGTGCTACTAGGCCAAGCAAGCATCGAAAAAATAGATGCGGCACCCAAAGACCCCTACAGCACCTCAGAGGACATCTCGATAGTCTGGACCTTTTGGGCGAGCGAGAACGAGACAACACTAACTGCACAGCCCTCTTTCTCTTTTCTCGAAACGATTGGCCATGTTCTTGCCCGAACGCTCACTTTTCAGCTCTCAACCTACACCCTTCTCCCTCTTCTATCCACCATCCGCATCCCCGCATCAATTAGCCTCATCACGATCATGCAACTAAATGAACAGGCTTTTGCCATCACCCTTGCCTCTACCGCTGCAAACGGCTTCTTTGCCGACAATGGCTTCTACAACATCCGCCTGGTGTTTTCAGAGGACGTCCCAAAAACAGAGCGTCTTATTCAGCAGGGACTAAAGTGGGGCGCCCGCTATACCATCGACAAAGTCGTTGTCGGGTGGCAGGGCACCTAGGCATCTTTTGCTTTTACCTGAAAACCCCAGCTAATCAAATAAGCTTCACCACCTATAAAATGCGCCGAAAAATAAAAAACAGCATCATCCTCCACACCAAACCCGTACACTATTTTCAAAAAAAAAGGTTTTTATTTGGTCCCTGGCCCTAGCCCAACACAAGCACCATCTACCTCACACATGTCACCTTTCACCTTTCACCCCTTCCAAGCACTGTTCGCCTGAACCCCTCATAGAAGTGCTGGTGCGTCGTGTCAATCAGGTCAACTCTGGCACTGGCTAGGAAGTGGTCAAACATTTCGACGTCTGAGTGCATCTTTGGGTCTACTTGGGAGGACGCCTTTCCAATAACAGCCATGGGAAGAGCTTCTTCGGGGACTTCAGTGATGGTGAACAGATCTATCGCGCTCTCATGAACTCTTTCCCTGACCCTTTCCCTTATTTCTGCCAGCTCCTCCTTTGTGTGGTAGTCGCTTTTGGGAATAACCACAATAACATTAGCCATCTTCTGCAAGTGCTTGAGCAGAAACAGGTCGTGCTCTTTCATGCCCCTTGAGGAGACCGCTAGAAACAGAACAACCAAATGAATTCTTCGGTCCTCGTACGCCTCCCGCTCTACTCTTATCTCTTCTTTCAGGTACTCCTTGTAACGGCTTTTTATGAAGACCTCAATCTCTTCAAAACGCTCGGACAGATCGTTTTTGATCCCGTACCCTTTCATATCGTAAATGTACGTGCTGCTTCTTCCATTGTCTGGCACACTCATCTCCACCACCTCCAAATCGGCGTCCTTCCTCAGCGTCCCTGCAAAAATAGACTTTCCCGACCCCGAGACTCCTGCAAAGAGAACGTTTAGCCTTTCCCTCTTTTTCCCCACCCTCATTCTTTGTTTGTTGTTAGGTTGCCTAGGAGGGCCTTATACGACCCGTGCGCCAGCCTATCCGCCTCCGTTTGCTCAATTGTCTCCCACTTGATGGCTAAAGCCCCCTTTTCTGAGCCAGCGCCTCCCGCCCAGCAAGGAATCAGGTGAAAATGAACGTGGTCAACCGACTGAATGTGCCGGTTGTTTTGCAAGATGTTGTACCTCTCCAAACCCGTTGTTTCAACTATTTTCTTAATCAGGCCCAGTATACCCACCAGCTGCGAACTAGGCAGCTGGTCCATCGTTGTAGTATGCTCTTTCGGAATAATTAGCATGTGCCCCGTTGCCAAAGGATTAATGTCCAAAATAACAACGGTCCTCTCGTCCTCGTAGATGATATCCCCCATCTCTTTCCTAATAATCCTGCAAAAGATACAGCTTTCCTGGCTCTGTCCCATAAATAAAAAAAAAAGAGGCATTAAGAAGCAATGGCCAGGAAGAAGCCGCAAAGAGCAAAAAGAAGAGTTCCGCCTGCCCCGTCCAAAAGATTTTCATGCTTGGAATGCAACAGAGAAAACGTTGTCACATGCACCATAGACCACAACAAAGGCACCGGAGTGGCCAGGTGTCTCGTTTGCTCCGTCCAGTTCCAGTGCCCCACCAACAAGCTCTCACAGGCCATTGACGTATACGCCGAGTGGGTCGATAAAAAGGGCTAAAAGTATTTTTTTATGGTCTACCGAGCAGATGGCCGTACCAGCAGCCAGCCAAGAGAGATAACCACAGAAGGAGAAAGGAACATACTTGAAATTGAGCAAGGACTAACAAAAGTTCAAAACATCCTCAGCTATGCTCCAAACTCCAAAAGAAAAGGTCTTGAAGTAGAAGTAGTCCTTGATACGACAGACCCGGCCTCAGTGAGGAGGCAGGAAGAGCTCAGCAAAACGCTTAAAGAAATCTTCAGGCACGTCATCCTTGGAGAAGCTCTCTACACCATTAGAAGCAAAGTCATTAGCAATGGAGGCTCTTTGCTTAGTGTACTAACTAACGGTATTTCTTTACTGCTGGTTCAAACGGCTGTACCAATCAAGCACCTAGTCTTTAGCATCACCGTAGGCGTCTCACAAACCGAGCGAGACACCTACCTTGTAGATCTGACACACGAAGAAGAAAAAAGCCTTGCCCACGTTATAGTTGCAGTTCCACACGTCAGGCACAGGCACCCAATCTCTCTTCTTCAGTTCAAGAACGAAGTATCCGTTCGACAGCACCGCATTCTTCTAGACAGGGCCTTAATGGCAGTTCAGGGTGTAGGAGAAGGCCTGGATTATAAGCCGGCACTTACCACCACCCACTGATCCTACCACCCTACCATACCCCCACACACCCTACCACCCTACCATACCCCCACACACCCTACCCCACAGCACTACCACCCTACCATACCCCACAGCCCTATAACTTTTCCTCTGTTTTCTTTTTTATGGTAAGTAGTGCTTCAGAAGAGGAGGTAATATTCTCGGACGAAGGCAAAGGCTTTGAAGAAAATGAGATACATGTGCGAAAACAAAATAGAAAGGGAAGAAAGTGGCTTACAACTGTTGAGAACATTCCAGAATCATGTGACATGGGCGATTTGCTAGTTACGCTGAAAAAAGAGCTTTGCTGTAATGGATCAATTACGGACAATCCAGCCAATAGTGGAAAGGTCCTTCAAATGCAAGGAGACCACGGGTTTAAAATGAAGAGCCGTTTACAAACACTCTTCCCAGAGTACAAGGTAGTCTTCCACGGGAACTAGCCCAGTGCGCGGTGCATAGCCTAGCTATCAATAAACCATCCTCCCACCGCATTGGTCCGGCGACTCGCATCGATCCAACCAGATATCTTTATTTAAGTAAGCCTAAGAAGGTTAACGGCTTTAAGCTTGAGGTCGTTAAGAAGGCGTTCAAGGAAGGCAACGGCGTTGTTAAGACACTTGGTGGGGGAAAGGTGTTTGGGCAGGAAGCGGAGGGAGTCGGCGGTTGAGGCCACTCGGTGCTTGACTGCTTCAGAAACAAGCACTAGGGCATCCTGTCCGCTAATAACCAGGCTTTCCTTGGCAATGCGCAAAGACACCGTCTGGCTCTTTCGGTCATTAGCGCCAACAATGAAGATAAAAGAGTACCTCTGTTTTTCTGCGTTAAGAACCTTTTTTCCAATCGTGCTATCTGAAAGATCAGTAAAAACCTCAAAATCGGCAAAAGAGGCAGCAACCTTGTCTGCGTAGGCGTGGTCGTTCCCTGAAACAGGAATGATGCACACCTGATTTGGGTTAAGCCAGGGGGGCAGGCGGCCCTTAAAGTGCTCCAAAAGAATCCCAGTTACACGTTCTATGCTTCCGAGAATAGCCCGGTGAATCATGACCGGTCTTTCAAGTGCCTGTTCGGCATTGGCAAACTTAAGGTCGAAGCGGATGGGCATTTGGAAGTCTAGCTGGATCGTGCCACACTGGTGCTTCCTGCCCATTGCATCACCTACCGAGATGTCTATCTTTGGGCCGTAAAAGGCTCCATCTCCTTCATTCAGCTCCCACTGGCAGTTGGCTGCGTCGAGAGCTTCTTTTAGCTGGTCTTCTGCAGCGTTCCAGACCTCCAGCTCCCCAAGGTAGTTGTCAGGTCGGGTGCTTAGCTTTACGGTGTAGGTGAACCCGAGAACGTCGTAGATGCTCTTTAAAAACTCCAGGGACATCAGGATCTCTTCCATGACCTTTTGCGGCTGGACAAAGATGTGTGCGTCGTCTTGCTGGAACCTTCTCACTCGCGTTAGACCGGTGAGCGTACCTGAAAGTTCATTTCGGTGCAGAACGCCAAAATCAGCCATCCTTAGGGGCAGGTCCTTGTAGGACACAGACATGTGCTTGAACATGACGCAGTGCGAGGGACAGTTCATGGGCTTAAGAGCCATTTCGGTGCCTTCTGCAGCAAAGCAGAACATGTCGTCTTTGTAGTTCTCCCAGTGCCCGCTCGTTTTCCAGAGGTCATTGGTAAGGATGTTCGGGGTAACCACCTCTTTGAACCCTCTTGACCGGTAGTTGTCCTTAATCAGCTTGATAAGACTGTTGTAGACAAAAGCACCTTTTGGGAGGAAAAAGCACGATCCTGGGCTAACAGGGGAGAAGAAAAAGAGGTTGAGGTCGGTTCCAACCCTTCGGTGGTTGTACTTTGCCGCCTCTTCAACCATTTTCAGGTGCTCAGCCATTTGGGCCTTACTTGGAAAAGAGATCCCATAGACTCTCTGGAGAACGGGGCGCGAGGCATCGCCTAGGAAGAAGGAGCTGCTGTGGTTGGTTATTTCGAGCGCTTTGATGTACGAGGTGGAGGGAACGTGTGGCCCCAGGCAGAAATCGATGAGGGGGCCGCATCGGTACACAGTGCTCTTTTTTTCAACCTTAGCGTTTATCAGCTCCAGTTTTAACGGATTTTCTGAAAACATTTCAAGCAGGTCTTCTTTCGACATCTCCAGACGAACGAACTTCTGGTTTTCCTTCAGAATCGTTTTCACCTCTTTTTGGAGCGCTTTGTAGTCGTCAGGTACTACCGTTTTTTTCATTTCCATTTCGTAGAAAAACCCTGAATCAGTTGGTGGGCCCAGGCAGAGATTGCATCCAAAGCATTTCTCGCACGACTCTCCAAGCACGTGGGCGGAAGAGTGCCAGAAAACCTTTTTTCCTTCCTCCGAGTCAAAAGTAAGAAACTCTAGCTTGGCGCTCTCTTCCAGCACCCGGTGGGCATCCCAGAGCGCTCCATTGACCTTAGCCACAATAAACTCGCTGTGTTTCGGGTTGACAGCTTTGGAGATGGCAAAAGGAGTAGTTTCCCATGCCAGACCAGAGCTAACGCCGTAGGTGGTCTCTACTTCAATATCTTGTTTTTCCTTTTGAGCAAGCTCTTCCATGCGCGCAGTGAACAGCCGATCAAAGATGGCCACTCTCTTCTCGAGGTATTCTTCGAACTTCATAAATTTTTTTACAGACCAGGCTTTATCCTAATGAAAAGCACCCGAGGGCTTAGGTTCTACATAGGCGAGGCCCCAGATATTGGAAGAATAACTGACTTTTCCACACACGTTCAAAACAGACGAAAAGTCTATGAACACATCGAAAGACACCGCGAGCTTCCCTTTGACGCGCTCATTACCCAGGAATGGTCCCCGGAGAGGGATGTAAACATGCACTATGCAGCGAGAATTTCAAGTGTTGCAGAGCCCGGAAGAATTGAGGAGTTTGTGAGCGGAGAGACCAAAATATTCAAAATCCGCTTGGAGCAGATGCCCAGGGAGGCGGTGGTTAGGTTTTTCATTGAGGAGTACCTTGCGCGCCTTCAGGAGGAGATAAGGTACACCAAAGAAGAAGAAAGTCTTTTTATTGAAATTGATAATCAATATCCTAATTGGGTAGGTGCTGAAAAAGTGAACAAAAACACCTCCCAGCAGATTCTTGCACTGGCCTCCAAGAACATGGAGGGGGTTAAGGTCAAAGCCCACTTCACCCACCACCACACACTAAGAGAGAGGGTAAGCCGCGGGTATCTGTGCTCGGGGCACCAGGGCATGGTGAGCATCCTTGTTCGAGCGTTCGCCCAGCTGCTTAGGCTGGGAACCAACTCGCTCTACCTCTCAGGGAAGGTGTCTCCAAAGTACGCTGTTTCTGAAAGTGCCCAGGGATTAGCAACTGTGAGAATTGAAGAAGAGTACTTCCCCCGGTGCGTTCTAAAAACACTCGATACGCTCAAAAAGGAAAAACACCTTAAATATCAAGATAGAACCAATCTGTGCAAATTTTTCAAAAACATAGGTGTGGCCATGGAAGAAACTATTTCTTTGTTCAGAAGATACTTCAACTGTTCTGACGGACAGTTTGAAAAAGAGTACAAATACCGCATCAGACACATCTACGGACAGGAGGGGAGTAAAATCGACTACAAAAGCGCTTCCTGTGTTAGTATAATAAAAGAAACCGGGCTGGCAGGGTGCACGGGGTGTCCGTACGCCCGCACTGAGGACGGAACCAGAAAGTGTGCAGAAGAGCTATCCATGCACACCAAGCAAAAAGAAGAGCCGCTTTTGACACCGGCTGAGTACTACAAGCGCAGAAAAGGTTTTATTTAGAAAAAAATGTGCTGTCCCGGAATCGAACCGAGCACCTTTCGCGTGTTAGGCGAATGTGATAACCAACTACACCAACAGCACCCATTTACTCATCCACTAGGCCGTCCAGGTACAGATAGTTTAGTCGTCTCGTTCAGCGGCCACTTCGATCCATTTGAGCACGAGCTGTTTGGCTGCCCGTTTGATAGGCTTCTTTTCGTAGGGGTTCTTTGAATAAAACAGAATGATTTTTCCAATGCCGCTTTCAATTAAATGCTCTTTCATTGGGTGGAAGTGCTGGAGAATGTCAATGATGCCTTTTTTTACTTCGTCGCTGGGGAGGGAGTTGTTTGGCAACGGCTCCAGCCATTTTCTCAGCGCGCCGAGTATGCCGCTGTCTAGGAGCTCTAAATGAATCTTCCGGTTAAGCAGCTTGTTATAGATCGTGTCCATCAAAAAAAGCTTGTGTAAGGCCGGTTTGCCTTCTTGGTTCAGCCGCTGGTCCTCCTCAGCAGCTGCTTCTATTTCCTCAATTAAATCTTTCACGTACTTGGTGTCGTAGACGATAAGTGTCTCTGCTTGCTCTTTTTCTTCATTCATGCAAATTAAAAATCCATTTCGTCTGAGTCGTGGGTGCTTAGGCCTGTCTTTCGGTCTTTTCGGTATGTCTGGGCTATTTCGGGTTAGTTTGTGGCTATTTCGGGTTGTTTGGGGAGGGTTCTTTGGGCCATTTAAAGGAATAGTAGGCAGCAATTGCGTGGAAAAGCGAGGGTGTATCTGCAGTTGTGGGAAGGGTTGATCCGTGGAGGACCCAGTGTTTGATATGTCTCTCAAGAGGTATTTGGACTGGTGCCTTGGGCTGAGGCACTGCTGTCCCAAGCATAAACTCAATGGCAAAGTACCCGTAAAGACTCTGCTTCGCCATAGAGGCCTGTGTTGCCAGGGCCATTGCCTCGGCCTCTGGGAGGGCTGCGAGGTGGTACGTGTGTATTTTGTCTAGCACCCATTCTAACGACTTTTGTATCAAAGAAAGAAATGGGCCGACCTTCTCAATGTACTCCTCTGCAGAAGAGAAGAATGCGCTGGTGTGGTAGAGAATGACCGCGTTGGTGACGAAAGAAATTCTTGAAGCTGTGGCCGCTATTTCTTTGGTTGTTGGAAAACTTTGACAGCCCTGATCATTTACAAATGCATCGGAAAACTTTGCAGTAGCTTTCCACAGCATAATAACTACTGGAATGGTGTCCTTTAGATTGATGGACTTGTAAGACCTGCCCTTCCGAATGGTCCGATTGAGTCTTGGCGCAGTAAACGAGAATAACACATCTATGATCTCCTCTTCCGAACTAACCCGATACACCTCTTTAAGACCCGGGGTTATCCAAGATCTTACCTGTATCTGAAAACCTGGCATGTAGCTAGCTATTGTCTGCATAGACCGTGCAAAAAAGGCAAAGAATCTAAGGGTAAAAAAGTCGCCAGGTGTGTCTTTCATTCTCTGGAACAGGCATGCCATTAGAGATGGGGCTTGCCTGTTCGGGGGGTTCCCTGTAGTTCCTGGGGTGATGCAGTGTGTGATGATCCAGAATATTTGCCGGCACGCTTTTTTCTGGGTTTCCGGGTAGTAGACGCAATACCAGGTAACAACCCATAGCCTAAGGGTAACGGCGTGGACGTAGTTGGTAAAGAACGCTGGTTGGGCCCATATAAAGTATGCTTTTTCCTCATTTGATAAGCTGCCAGCAAATTGTTTGGCAGGAGTCATGTTGCTATAGCCAAAGCCGTATCTTAGAACAGGCAGAACTAGCTGGCGGCAGGTGTACAAGGCCACCTTCTGGGCCAGTGGATCGTTCTTGTCCAGGGCCAGGTGGTGAAATAGCTCCAAGTGAGGCTCTCGCCAGCTATAGTCCCAGTGCATATACGCCCGAATAGTGTACAGAAAAGCAAACACGTACGACCCAAGAAAATTGCAAGCTTTTGGTTTTTCAGTTAGTTGCACCAAAGCATTATCTAGCACCGCATCAAAGGTTTTGGGCGCATTATCTAGCACAGCGGTGTCAAGAGGCAGGCTGTGTTTGCTTAGGATGTAAGTGGTTAGTACATACATCTGCACTCTGTACTTAGCTTGCCGTGAAGGCGATGCCAGGCTTGTCTCTGTCACAACAATGCACGCATTGGCCAAGTCCTCAACAACCAAGGCCAGATCCGTGGCTGGGTGTGGCAGGAAGGTTATCTCATACAGTTGATCAAGAACCAGGAGGTATTGGTTATTCGCCTTGTCTAGAGCTGTCCAGGGCTCATCAGGGGGTGTTTTAGGAGAAATGGTTATTGAAAACCCGAACAGATCTCGAGCGTACTTAAAAAGACTCACCCGAGACATACTCTGCATCCTAGCAATGAAGCTCTCGCTTGTTTTCTGCCCTTGGTAAAAAACCACATAGATATGTTGGATCAGGTCCGTGGCGATGGTTATAAATTCGTAGAAGTGCTCCATTCGCTCAGAAAGAGTTTGGTAGAGCTGGGTGTAGTATTTGGCATACAGCCTGGTCAGATGCAGCTCTAACTCAAGCCCCCTCGGAGATGCGTATTTAGCCGCCAGGTAGGTTTTTGGGGTGAACGTCTGGGGCAGGGTTCGGATTTGGCCAAATCCTTGTTCCAACATGCAGAGACACCTAGAGCTAGTCGAGAGCTTGCACGTCTTGAGTGATTTGGGGGAGCCAGCATACTTGTAAAACTTCCCAAAAACCGTTACGTGAAATATATCAGAGCTTGTTTCTCCTACTTCTTCAATAAAGGGCGCGTTTCGGTACGTCTCCCAGTTACTGCACAGGTAGTGCTGGATGTTTAGATGCTCTCGGTGCGCACAATGGTTCCCCGGGTATGTCTTCAGCCGATGCGAGTTTTGGAACAGTTCTGGCATCTGAACAGATGTAATAAACAGGCTAAGGTTGTTGATCTCAATGCAATCCTTCCAGGTATCAAAGGAGAGAGTTTTGGAGTAAACTGCCAGCCCTCCAATTGGTTCGGCAGAGTTGTGCACGTGGTAGCTGTAAACTCTGGAAAAGATGCTGTTTTTGTGTGAGAGCCACAGGTAGTAGTCTCTCCAGTCCAGGTAGTCAATCTCCAGGAGAAACTGGACTTTTGTGGTGTTGAACATAATTGACATAGACTCGGGATACAGCGTAACGGCCAGTTTAGAGCCGCGCACCGCCAGGGAGTGGATGGCTTTGCTTCTATCCCAAACACCCAGCACACACGCATAGATTGGGTCATGATTGTCGGGAAAGAGGCTCAAGTGAACGATTTTGCTCCCAAGAAGCCAGAAGTACCTTTTAACTGGTGTTTTTATATACCCTGACCACACACCCCGCACACTTCTCATTGTTCGGGTTTGTCTGGATAATATTAATTTCTAAACAACACCAATATTTCCTTTTTGGGCCAGGGTACGGGGTAGGGTCGGGGGGTATGGTACGGGGTATGGTACGGGGTATGGGCACAGCATTGGGCACGGCATTGGGCATGGTGTAATTTGGGTTTATTTGACTTGAAGAAAAAAGATTGCTGGTTGCTGATTGAGTGATGATTTCTAGAGAAGAGGTGAGATTTCAGAAACTATTTCCTGGATAATCGTCTTGTCCACCTCAAGCACGCCTGCCAGAAGCAGAAGAGACTTTCCCAGCTCCTTGTGCTCGTCTGACACACACTCCCCGAGTCTTTTGGCGACAATCACAAGGGCCGAGGGAATAACAGCCCGTATCTCGGGGGAAAGCATGGCAATGTCCTGCGCCTTCTTTAGCACGCTGGCCGCCTCGGCCGTGGGTATGAGCCCCGTCCGCCTAATCAGGGCGCAGATGTTCCCTGTAGCCCCCCCCACCAGGATAATCGTCCACAGAATATCTAGCATGGCGTTATTCAGGTGCTTAACCAGGGACTCGAGGCCCTGGGTGCCAAAGTCTTTCTTCTTGATCTTCTCCACCAGAATCTGCGTCAGGATGCCCAGGGTCTTCTTGGTGCTTCCAAGGTACGATACTTTAAGGGCTTTGTCCAGCTCTCCACTGTGGACGTAGTACTCTGAAATGCGCTGAATAACGGCCGAGGAGGACACTTCAATGTATTCTCGGAGCGTGGAGGCTGTTTTTCGCCCCTTTTCATCAATGCACCCAAGAACGGTAAAGTTCTCTGACGAAATGAACACTTCAGCCGCCAAATCTTCGGTCCAGTCATTCATCACAAATGGAGCCACTATCTGAATCACATTCAATCTCTCCGCTGGCCGGAGGAAAAGCGAGCTAACCCCCTGCACCATCCGCACAAAGAGGTTGATGCACTCGGTTGTCTTTGTGGCAGCAGTTCCCCTCTTCACCGGGAACTCCTGGAGGTTTTCCTCTTTGATTTTTTTAGCGACGGCATAGGCCAAAAAGAGCACCTCTCCCGTTTTGAAGCTGTCGTCATGAAGAATGTCTATGGCGCTCCGCCACTGCTGCAGCACCAGCGCCGCCTGAAGAAGCCTGGAGCTGGTAATAACCCCCGAAAGCATTGAAAAGATTTCCTCAGAAGGCATCTTCTTCTTTTGCGGGAAGGAGGCTTCAATCGTCTTGTTGATGATCAGCTGGTACCACAAAAAGTCTTCAATCGTTAAAATGACTTCTTTAACCGGATTTGGGTCGGCGGTGAAAATGTTGAAGAAAAAGATTTTGAAGGGGTCGTCATTCGGCCCCGGGGCCTCCTCCCAGCACGTTTCATGGCGGGGCTGTTTGGCAGAAAACCCAAGACTCCCCAGCCACTTAAACAGCGACACAGAAAAGTTTCTTGACACCTCCTTAAAAAAGCCCTCGTTCTGCTCAACAAACTCTTCGGCCTCCCGGTACATCCCCGACCTAATGTAGTAGTACAGCTCAATAAAGACAAAGCGGCTGTTGTAAACGTCTATCTTGAACATCCCCCGGTGGTACCTTTCCTGGACGTGCTTGTTCACACTTTCAGGGCTTCTATCCCGAATGACGTGTTTTAGGTGCATCTCAGTAAGAAAATCAATCGGGGTTTTTGAGGAAAGAGCAAACTCGTACGACTCGTAGAGCATTGCAGATGAAAAGTTGTTCTCACTAACGGTTTTTCCGCGTGTAAGATCAACACACCCATTAACAATCATTTCTGCAAAATCTTCTTTGCGAATCTTAAACTCTTTCGGCTTGGGCGCTGAGAGAATAAACTTTTCCTTCTTAACGAACTTTTCCTTTAGCTTCCGGTCAAACTCTTCAATGCTCGCCCGAGCCAGCTGTTCTCCGTACTCAATCATTTTCTTCTGGAAAATTCCATCAAGCAGCCCGTCAACAGTGAAAGTCCCTGTTTCTTCGACCTTTCGCACAATCCTTCCTGTTTCTTTGATCTTTTTATCAAGTTCAGGGTGGTAGTTGTGAATCTCCTGGGCAGTGTTCTTCAGGGACAGCTCTATTTCGATCCCGGCCATTGAGTAGGTCTTAACTGGGAACTCGTCCTCTGTGAGTATCCGTAGCAGCTCCATCCGAATAAAAAAGTAATATTATTTTATGGAAGACATTTTCCGCGCCCGCCCTGGACCAGGCCCGGTGGGTGCCCAGCAGCCGCCCCGGTCTCTGTTCGGGCGTTCTTTCTAAAACGGGCCCGGTTTAAATGTGTTGTTGTTTTTTTATTTATGAAAGTAAGAGCTATGCTGGTGCTGGCGCTTCTGGCAGCTGCTTTGGTTGTTCGGGGCGACATCACCTGTGAGAAAGGGTGTGGCAAAGTCTTTGAGAGCATTTTTGTAGATAGCAACATCGAAGAAGCCAGAAAGCTTATAGCAGCTCTAGATACGCCGTGTGCCCACTTTTACACGTACTTTCTGAGCAGCTACTATGGGCCCGTGGTGGACGTTGAGGAGGCAGCCAAGTCTTTGGTTATTTCTCTCAGCGCCACCTGCGACGTGAAAGAGCTGGCCTACATGGTTTATGCGACGCGGATAGCCAACAAAGTCAACCTTCTTGGGAGCAGCCGGGAGTCGGGGGAGTACTACCGAAAAGTGGCCGAGAAGGTCTACGCCACCTTTTTTGAGCAGCGGGTGGTGCTTTTCTCCAAGTGGCAGTTTGAGCACCTGAAAAAAGAGGGAGAAAACACCAGAATTATCGACTTTGTGAAAACGCTCACCAAGGGAGGAGACGCCCTGGCAGCAGACAATCTTTTGGCGCTTATCAAAGTCGGGCACGTCGACGCCGCCCTCCACCTCCCCTTTCTCAAAGAGTGTGCCCGGGGCGGGCGCGCCGACGCCATGGGCCTGCTTGGGAACATGTACTACTACGGATGGGGCGTTGGGAAGTGCAAGATTAAGGCGAGACACTACTTTGCAGAAGGCGCCAAAAACAACGACCCCGACTGTCTTAACGGCCTGGGGATGATCTACATCGCTGAAAACAACCTGGTCGAGGGGAAAAAGATCCTTGACCAGGCCTCAAAAATAGGCTCGGCCGCCGCCGACTACAACCTTTTCAAGCTCTATGAGAAAAGCCACAACTTTGTTGGCGAGCTCCACCTCATCAAAGCAGCGAGGCAGGAGGGGTACCTCCCAGCCGTTTACCAGCACGGCGAGCAGGCGTGGGCCAAGGAGGAGTACGTTGTGGCCGGGGCCCAGTTTAAAAGCATAGCCGTCTACTACGCCAAAATCCTGGAGATTGAGAAGCTGGCGATTGCCCACTGCAAGGCCCACCGCAACGCCGCCGCTTTCTACACGTCGCTCCTGGTGGGAGACCTTGGAGCGTCGGTGGGGTACGCGAACGCCGCATACATCCTCAAGCACCGCCCAGTCCGCATCGCCGGGAAAGAGATGCTTAACATCCTTATCAATCGGCGCATGGCCGATGCAGGGAGCAGCAAAGCGATGATTGAGCTGGGGCATGCGTACTACTATGGAAAGGGCGTTCGGGTGAACAAGCCCCGAGCGTTTGCCAGGTACTTTGCCGCCTCCGTCAACGGCAGCGCCGAGGGACACTACCACACCGGGTGGATGTACGAGCAGGGCGAGGGCACCCAAGCCAGCTATGCCCAGGCCCAGGCTTCTTACGGGAAAATGGCTGCGCGAAACAGCTCAGCCTACATTCTTTACGCCCTCCTTTTCACACGTGTACTGGTGAAGAGGTACCTGGTTTTGGGCGCCGCGGTGCTGGGCGTAGCAGCAACCTGCTTTGCGGGGGCGCTGCTGCTTTTTTTCCAGCCTTCAGCTGTCACTGTGGCCGCGTCAGTCCTGGCGGGGTGGAGGACTCGGTGTCAAAAGGCGCTTGGCGCGTGGAAGACTGTCCCAGAGACAGTCCACCCAAAGCCTTCGCAGCCCGAAACAAGCCCTCTGGCCTCCTCCCAGGCCCCGACCCACCCTGAACATCCCGAGAACCCGGAAAACCCCGAGAACCCGGAAAACCCGGAACCTCTTTCAGAGGAAGATGAGGTGGTTGACATCCTTGAACCCGAACACCAAGATACCATTGCCATTGAGTAAAGTGGTGCTGTGGTACTGTACTGTGGTATGTGGTACAAGCCATGGTCTTAAATAAACCTTTAGTTTTGTGTTCGTTCACCTAGTGCTAGTGCCCTGTACCGTACTGTACTGTACCATCATGACACGTACCACGTACCACGTACCACAGCACCCCACATTTAATTAAGCCAAGAAGGTCCACTATTACACCCTACTACCACAACCCAATCACAACCCAACCACAACCCAACCACAACCACAACCACAACCCAGACCCAGACCCAGACCCAGACCCAAACCCAGACCCAACCCAGACCACAAGTGTTTATTTGTTGATGAAACAAAGTACCATCATTTGGAGGACTATCCAGTTAGTAGGCAAATTTGTTTTATTTTAAGTTTTTTCTCAGTACCCCGGAATGGATAGCGAAGAAAAACGACCAGGCTTAGTAGCTGAAGAGGAAGCCCAGGGAAGATCTTCCAACCAAAAACCAACGAAAGAAGGTTTAAGCTACCCGAACAAAAAGCTTATGCAGAAGCCCAGGCCCGAGTACAAGAAGGATGAGAAAGACAAGAAGAAAAAGAAGAAGAAGGATGAAATGGAGAAGCCCCAGGAACCAGAGCCCATTTTCCCACCACCCAAAAAAGTAAGCAAAGCTCTTCCCATTGCCTTTTTAGGCGGGGAAGACTTTAACGTTAGCTCCATCCAAAAAGCTCTGAAGCAGCTCACCATTCAAAAGGAGGCTGCAGGGCAGCCAGCCCAGGAAGAGAAAAAGCTGGCAGAAAAGATAAGCAAAGCTGAAGCCGAAAACACCCCACACGAAGAAGCCCTTCCAAAAGCAGCGCCTGTCACTGAAGCTCCGGTCAAGAAAGAAGAGGCTCCTCTCGAGCCTAAGCCCGAGGAGGGACACAAGCCCATAGAAAAGCCCAAGGCGCACACAGAGCCTGCCCCGAAAAAGCAAGCTCCCACGGAGCCCCGGCTTAACCGAGCAGAGATAGCTGAAAAGTTCGGGATTGTCAATGGCGTAGCCAAGAACGGGCCCCAGCCAGGCCAGGCCACAGGAGTTATCTGGGGAACGGTGGCACCAAGTATTTTCACCAAAAAGATCTTTGAGTCAGAGGACCCAAAAACTTTCCGAGCCCGAACACCAGTAAAAGCGGCCAAAGCTCCAAAGAAGCCCGCCGCCCCAGTCACGGTCTTGGTTCCAGTCTCTGAGCCGGTCTCTGAGCCAGCCACGGTCTCGGCCCCAGTCTCTGAACCGGTCACGGTCACAGTCTCTGAACCTGTCACGGACACTAAGCCAGTCACTGAACCGGTCACTGTTACTGTCCCAGCCACGGCTCCAGCCACGGACACTAAGCCAGCAACTGAGCCAGTCTCGGCCTCTGTCACCGAACCAAGCACCAGCACCAGCAGTGTTCAGAAGAGTGCAACAGGTCTGCCAATTGTCTACACAAAGAAACAGCTTATGGCCTACAAAAAGTTTGCAACCGCCCAGGTAATTTTGATTGATAGGTCTATTCTCACCAAAGGCCCAGGTTTTGGAAAGAAAAGAAGAGAGTTTAAACCCATCAAAACGTCTCCTCTGTTTGGAAAGAAACAGCTGCCGTCAGTGCCTGTTTTTGCAGCGATTGAGAGTTACATTGCTGATTTTAATCTTGCACTTAATCAGGTTTCATACAACAACGTTGAAGAAATTGCTGAAAGGATTCTTAGCATCAAAGTACCAACAGACGCAGCCATGGAAGAGCTTACCAAAGCATTCTTTGAAAAGGCTGTCCTGGAGGACGCATACTCTGATGTATATGCCAAACTTGTCAACCTAATCCAGCGACGGTTCAGGTCGGCAGAGGAAGAGCCGTACGACGAAGACAAAGCACAGAAGGAGCAAACACTTGTACGAAGAAGTAGAACTTCCCGAAGCAAGTTTGGAGGCTTGGTTGCCGTTCTGGCGCAGAAAGAGTTTGCCACAGTCAGACACTGGGTCTCAAAGGAGGAAGAGCACAAAGCAGTAGCCATGTCATCGGAAGACTTAGCTGCCAGAGTAATGGAAATCTCAAACAACAAAGAAAAGGAGTATGCCAGACTCGCAGTGAAGAAACGAGCCCTTTCTATTATGCGCTTCATTGCTGAGCTCTTTAAGACCGAGTACCTCTCACAGAGCGTCATCCACTCAGCCATTAAGAAAGTCCTTGGAGAAAAGATACCTGAAAATGTAGAAAGGCTTTGCCACCTTCTCAGATATGCAGGAACGTCTCTGGAAACGGAAGAAGCAAAACCTCTTATAGACAGTTACATTAGATGGCTAGAAGATGCCGTTAAAGACTCGCGGCCCAGGTTTAAGTTTATGGTCGAGGACATCAAAGACCTCAGAGCAGCTAACTGGGCGCTAGACACCCCGAAGCACTTCTCAGAGGACGAGAGCGAGGAAGAGTCTTCATGGAAGAGCGCCAGGACCAAGGAGCGGAAGAGATGGGGCGGAAAAGAGCCCAAAAGCACCAACCCCCGAAAGGAAACACGGGAAAGAGCGCCCCCCATTACTCTAACCGAACAAATTGAGCAGTCTAGGACCGAGTACTCCAAAATGGAGTCAATCGCTAGCCAGGTGCTTAAAAGCACCCTGAACCCAGAAGAGGAAGTAAAACGCCTTCTGACAGAGTACAGCACCAGTGCCCTCTTCCTTACGGCGTTTATCAAGATTGTGATTGAAGGCCACGATGAAACAGTGAAGAAAGGAGAACTTTTCCTCAAAGAGTGGACTAGATCCTCACCAGCTTCTTTAGATAAGAAAGACGATATCATCGAGTACATAAACGAAATAATGGTCGACATTATTGACGATGCCCCCAAGGCTCCAAAGTACTTTGAAAGACTGGTGGCTATTATAGCCCAGAAATAAACATCTTCCAATAGTTTGTCCCCAAGCCACCACCGACCACACCGACCCAGACCCGGGTTATGTAAAATTTTATTTTGTTCCCCTGCATGGCTAGAAGCGAATTCTCAAAGGAGCTAAGACTTAAGACAAACACTGATATTGAAAACACCCTCTCAGACAAGAAGATGGAACTTCTCAGAATGAGGAATGATGCCATTGAAGGGTACAAAGTCACTGCTAAGTGGATCAACACCAAGAAGGACGTCGCCAGATGCCTCTCCATCCTAACCGAAAAGAAAAAGGAAGAAATCAAGGCCGAGTGCATCAAAACGGGCAAGCCCCTCCCAAAAACTCTTAGACCAAAGCAGCCTCGCTCAGTAAGAGTGTCCATCCCCAAGGAAATGCTTAAGAAATACGGACAGTGCAAAAGTCACTTGAAGAAGAAGGTAGTTGTCTTTACCCCCTAGTAAATTGAATAAATGAACTATTTTTTTCTTTGCCATGTTTATGCAGACGTTTCTAGGACTGGCTCTTTGCGCCATCCAAGCTTTGGGAGATCCTGGTAAAATGAGACTCCGTCACAACCTGTCCCTGTCCCTGTATCCGCCCTTTGACACACGACGAACTAACGCCCTGGAGGGGTGGAACACTCACGGGGACTTTTCAATCGTTTCGCAGGCCCGGAGCTCTGGGATAGCCCTGACCTCGCACAACCCCGGGTCCTTTGGGGGCCTTAGCTCAAAAAAGCCAATGAACATGGAAGAGTGGAGGGTGGGCTTTGAATTCAAGGTCGATGAGAGCGCCAGTGGTTGCGGGGTCTGGATCACTGGGAAGCCTGTGGGCATGAAGTCATCTGGGCACTTTGGAGGGTCTACCTCAATCGACGGGGTGCTTGTTTTTGTCACCCAGGAGAGAAATGCGCTCAGTGGGGAGGCGTACCCGGCCGTCGGCCTTGCCACGGGCAATGGGCGGAGCCACCAGGTCCTTGCAACCGTGCCCGTTGAAAAAAGCCCAGAGTTTACACTGCGCATCCAGTACTTTGACAAGACACTAACGGTGATGTATGGGAGCGACCGAAGTGAGCTAAAAGAAGTGATAGCCCACAAGATAGAGACTATCTCGAAAAAGAGCTACCTAAGCGTTTCAGGAAACACCAGGTCAGCATCCAGTGAAATTATGATCAGGCAAGTGATGGTAGGAGAGCTGCACCGTTATGCATCAAGAAAGCTTGACGAGTACGAAGACGACAACCACCGCGCAAGGTCTTCTTCTGTTTGGGTGGTTTTTCTCCTTCTTATGAGTGCAGTAGGTGGATACCTCTACAGACAGCGGGCACCAGGACCTACAAAACGAAGAGATCTAAAGTATTAGTGTTAATAAAGGTATGGGTCTGTGTGGGTGTGGGTGTGGGTGTGGGTGTGGGTGTGGGTGTGGGTGTGGTATACGGTGGACAGGGTCAGGGACAGGGACAGGGACAGGGAATAGGGCAGTGGTGGACCCGAACCAACCCGAACATAAAATATGGTTGGTTCGGGTTGGCTCGGGAAACAAATGATGGACGAAATAATTTAAAATTTCATTATGAAGACACAGGCACAGGGACAGCCACCAACATACACCATCCCAAACATGAACATCCGAGAAATTGTGGACTACCTCTCAGACTGTGGCTTTAACATTGCCGACTCTGACATTCTCCAGCCAAACCCTAGCTACATCCACCGGCTGTACGAAGGTATTCTAGGGGTGTTCATAGAGGAAAAGGTGGTGGAGAGCTCGGACGACACAGTTTGTGTGGTTAGTGTTTACCACAAGATGCGAAAGTTCCTGGAGCAGATTGGATTTGGGCAGCTGCACCTGAAAGACATTACACAGCCCGAGACACCGCGGGTGGTGAAAATACTCAGCATTGTGGTCAACTTTGCCCTCTTCAAAGAAAGCAAGAAAGATGTTCAAACACGGATATACCAAAAGCGAGAAGAAATAGAAGCGATCATTGAAGAGCATCAGCACGAAATGCAAATAAAGGCCGAGTTGCTTCACCACAAGAGAGGCGAGAGAAGTAATGCACAAAAAGCCATTAGGCAGTTACAGGAAGAGATATCGGAAAAAGAGAGCGAAATCATCAACTTCCATCGCAAGCAGCAAGCGTGTCTCACAGAAACTGAAGAGTTGAAGAAGGAGCACACTCGGCTGAGTGAGCGTATCCACAGCGAGAAGTACAGCCTCATTAGCAGTGCCCAGGAAGTAGCAAAGCTGCAGGCGAAAATAGTGAAAAACCCAGAGCAGCTCAAAGAGGTCCTGCTCGGGATGAAGCAGCAGCTTAGCACGGAGGAGGAAGTCTTTCGGGAGTATGAAAGAACCATATCCCGGCAGCACCAGTGCACAGCACTCTTCAAGAAAAAAACGGAAGAGTTGCAATCTCTGGTTTGCACAGTTTCGCTGGTTGGGGAGTACAAAGCACGCGCAGACACAGGTCTTTCCTCCATTGCACGCCTTGGGTGTGCCAATGAGCACCTTGCCCTGGAAAATCGGGGTAGCCAGGCCAAAAAAGGGCTTCTTGAAAAAAAGATAGCCTATGTGGTAGAAAAGATGGCTGGGTTGGTGCAGGAGGATGAGGTGCGCATGGCCAGCATGCGCGCCGAGTTTGACGTACTTCGGGACAAGCGCGCGCACATACTTGGAGAAAGAGAGGCTGCCCAAACACGCATCCAGCAGACCAACCAGGCGGCCAAGGACCTTGAAAGAGAAATCATTCACATGGAAGCTGCCCATGAGTCAATGTTCTCAACGGTGTACAACGACCTTATCCAAAAGAAGAGTTACATTGCAGGGTATGCAGAGGATCTAGCTAAGGTTTTCAAGGGCGAGTACCTGGTTTAGTATTGGGGTTTCGGGCTTCTTTACCCAACCCATACCCATACCTGAACCTTATCTGATTGAAAGTTGTTAAACCAATAGCCCCTATCCGCATCTTTCAAATAAACCCTTACCCCGCACCGACACCCCGAATTACCACGCACTAACACACCGAGCTAACCCGAACATCCTTTATTTTTTCGGGGTTGTCCCATGGCTTAAACATCCACACTTTAGAGCCCTGGGGGTAGAAAGTCGCTTAATTATCTCTTTCTTACTCTCTGGGCAGGGGGAAAACTCTGAATCTGCCAAGCCCAGTTCAGGTTCTACCTCCACAGAGACTGGGGCGGGCAGCTCTAGGGACGCGTCACCACTTATCTTGATTCTCTTCCTTCTGATGGTCTCTTCAATCTTTCGCCTCATGCCATCGGCAAAGAAGTCGTTTTTAGTAGACTCTGGCTCTTTAACGTCGAGGACTTGCTTGGAGAGCTGTATTTCGCGGATTCTCATTTCAATGTAGGTCCGGGCGAGGGCGCGGCACCTTCTGTTCCCGTGCATCGGGCTAAATAAATAATTCAATATAACCTGCCCCAAAGAGCCTATTTATTCAGTAGCAAATAGTCGTGGTAGACACGCGTTCCCTCAAGTTCTACTTCGGTAACGTTGATAAGAGCAACCGTGCGCTGGTTTTTCAGCTGCAGGGTAACACTTCCAGCTAGTTCGGATATTTCGTACTTGTTGTAAAAGATGGCTCTTGTTGTGGTGATCAGCAGGAACCATCCCGAGTACTTGTCAATACAGACGCCCCCGGTAATGAAGGTTTCTTTCTGTTTTGCCTCTCGCGTAACAATGCAGTTGTACGCCCGGTAGTACATGCTTCTTTCTGCCTCGTACTCTCTTGGCACCGTGCCCAGTGGCGGGGCTCGGGGGAGCTGTATCCGCAGCAGCGCCTTTTCTTCCTGGAGGGCTCCTGAGATGGTGGTGGTAACGCCCTGCGCCAGCCCCATCACCCCGGAAATCGGCTTAAGAACGGCGCCAACCAGGCCCTTTCCCAGGCCCTGGACCATTCCGCTGAGGCCGTTAGACTTGCTTCCCTGGATTGGGCTGTGAACCACGCCCCTGAACCCGCTGATCACTGAGCCCATAAACTTTTCTCCGGCCTTTGAGAGGTGTGTTTTGGAGACGGGGAGAAGCATGTCTGTTTCGTCGATGTACGTGCAGCTTGTTTCCTGGGCGCTTTCAAGGAAGTTTTCATCCATTGAGATAGCGGCTAGTTTTTTTGAAAGGCGCCCTGAAATGTTGCCAACAAAATCGGCTAGCCCTGTAACTACGTTTTTGGCCAGGCTCTTTCCCCCGCTGAGCAGCTTTTTTGAGAGCAGGGCCGGGTTGTCTATTGCCCGGTACGGTGCATAGAGCAGATCGTGCACCCCCTCCCCAAGCTTGTCAATCAGCTCCCCGGGACTGCCCACAATGTCTGCAGAGAGTGCAATTGAGACAATGTTCTTAAGAACGCCCCGCTTGTAGGTTTTGGAGACAATTTGGAGCACTTCTGAGTACTTCGCGTGGATGTCGCTGAGCTGGATGGCTGGCAGAAGGATTTTGCTGTTGGTTAGGTTGCAGTACAGCGAGGAAAGGGGTACAACCGAGTTCTCTGATGCCCGGCGGAATGAGAACTTGAACTTGATCGGCTCAACCCGGACGTACCCCAGGGAGATGTACTTGGAGTGGCTGGGAAGCGCTGATGGAAAGGTGCACTTGCACCTAAGCGCCTGGCAAATGGTGCACCGAATGAAGTATTTCGGGTTTTCCGTTGGTCCATCCATGGCAACAAAGTGGGCAATGACCCGCTTCATGTACTCCTCCTCAATTTCCAGGACCAGTGGGAGCATTACCACACTCAAGTACCGCCAAACCACCCTATTAACCACCCACCCTGAAATGGCCAATACTTCTGAGGTGTTGGTGGTGTGGATCGGGATGGGGTAGAGGCAGCGGCTCTGCTGGTTGTCAAGCTGGAAGGAGTCTAGCCGGAAGAGGAACTCGATGCCGTTTGGCGAGAAGAGTGCCTGGACCGAGGGCGAGAACAGATGCAGGCAGGCGAATTCGTGCTCGTTCCGGTCTACCAGGCTTATGGACACCCGCCCCATTCTTAGCTGTCCAAACACGCCATGGGTGAGGGAGGGGGCTTCGCTGTAGAGCTCCTGGCTCTTTTTAGCCACAATCAGGATCTTTTTGTTTCCGTCGGTGGTAAGAGCTGCGCGGTAGTCTCCCTGGACCACGGCCTGGAAGTTTTCAACGAGCAGAGACACTTTGCCAATGGTGATGTCAAAGGCCGGGAGCGCCTTAAAGCTGTCCCAGTAGTAGAACAGCTCTTCGTTTGGCTGGAGCGTGTAGTGCACATGGTACCCTTTTTGCGAGAACCTGAAAGGCACATTTGCCAGGTTTTTGATCACGTATGGCCACTCGTTCTCCTTTTCAATGCAGATAACGCGCTGACTGTTCCTGACGTGGACGTTCACTGCCAGAAGAATCGGGTTCTCTTCCCCCAGTTTGACCAGGTGCTTTTTCAGGCCCTCCAGGGGGAGGTAGCTTGAGTTTCTTGACTCTTCAATGTCCGTCATTGTTTCGAGTGCTGCCGCACTGTCTCCTACGGCGCCCTGGAAGGACGAGGACGCTGAGCTGGCCGGTTGTGGGGTGCACTGTGGGCGGCCGAGACTGATCCAGGTGTTGAGCTTTTTCTTTGGGAAGTGCATCTGCACTACCGTGTGGGGGGTGCAGAAGTACTCTCGGTCGTTGGTGATGGTCAGGTCTAGGTCTGTCTTGTTTTCAATCACGTTGGCGTAGTCAATGGTGAGGTACTTGATCTTTTCTTTGGCTCCTTCCCCCTGAATGACGTTGATAAGGTAGTTTCTCTGGTGGACAAGCTTTAGGTCGATGAAAATGGTGTTTGAGGCGATTTTGGAGCTGAACACGGCGCTTTCTTTCTTGTTTAGCACCAACTGGTGCTTATCTTTTGACGTGAAGATCTCTGTTAGCATGTGGGGGTAGAGCGCTGCAAGTTTGCTCCCGGACTTGAAGAACAGCGAGTCGTCTGTTCGGTTTATGGCAACTAGAATGGGGTAAACAACCACGGAGCTAATGCCTATGTCCAGGAGCTGTTCGTTTATCAGCACTGGTTTTTTTTCTTTGGATGCCATCACCCCCGGGGCAATAAGAATCTTGTCCTTGGTGCCTTCGGTGAAATAGATGTCTGTTTCCTTGTTGAGTCGTAGCCGGACCTTTTTTTTCATGTCCCCGCCGGTGCTCCCGGTCATTTGCTTGGTGTCCCCGGGCTGGGCCGTTCCGGCAATGCGCTCGATCTTGTTTTTGGTGGTAATCTTTATCTCAAAACCAACAGGTGCAAACGTGTGGTTAGTGATGATGTATTCGTGAAAAAACAGGTAGTGGATGAAAAGACACCCTGAAACTTTCTCTGTTAGCGCCACCACGGCCATGTGCGCCTCGTCGACCTCAATCCACTCCCTTCCCACCACTGCAAGCGACTGCGTTTCCTCTTGGGTGTCTGGGAGGTTGAACGCGAACGTGTGGCACTTCTCAACGCTGACGCCCTGCCCCGTGTTTATCTGGAACGTGCTGAGCCGTTGCGTGTGCGAGCACTCTGAGTATGGGAGAAGATGGAGTTTGGTCTCTCCCTGGGTGACCACAATCGTTGAGTCTGTCATGTTTTTGAAGTTGCTTGCTCCGCGCACAACTGCTGTGCTCTCCCTAAACGCTGCCAGGAAGGTGTCTTCGCCTATTGTCTGTGCTATGGTGGCAAACGACGATTGCACTGCAAACAGTGTGTTGTATGGCGTGGTTCCAACAACGCTGTGGTTTGGCAGCACGGTGGAGGTAAGTGGCTCCAGTGCCCTCTGGGTGCTGTTGATGAAAAGGGTGGCGTTGGTTAGATTAGTTAGATGGATTTCTCGGTGGGGCGATTTGAGCGTATCTAGCATTTTGGCGCTTAGTCTGATGCGAACGGTATCTTTGATTGCTGCTGTGATGGAAGAAACCAGCAAGGAGTCCTCCTCAACCTCTAAAAAGGGCAAACTGCAGAAGTTGTTCTTTCCCCTCTCCATGGTCGTGCTCCCTTGATACTTTATCTCGAGAGGAAACTGTTCGCAAATCGGCTCATATAGCCTTGTTTCTCGATTGCGCCCGTAAACCCGGACAAGAGAGCTGATTTCGGTGCTTTCTGCTGCCTGGACAGTGCTGTCCACGAGCTCAACTCTGAGGGCAGGCTGCGCAATGAAAACGTCAACTTGCACGCACTCCACGGTCAAAATGGTGTCTGTGGGCTCTGGGAACCTTGAAACCCGTTTTTGGTTGATCTGGTTGATACACTTCTGGAGAGTCTTGGCCTGGTCCTGGTTGGCAACCCCAAGAGCGATTGGGGCAATCGACACGTTCATCTCACTTCGTGCATGGATATTGTTTCTAACTGTAACCCTTACTTTTTTTTCGGTGAGTACCGATTCTCCTATCTTTGCTGCCGCATGTAGTTGAACGTACCCGTCCACCATCGCCAGGTCTGTTATTGCGACCTGTAGCTCCTCGGCACGCACTTCAATGGTTCCAACCTTGCACTTAAAGTCCACCTGGGTGCCAACCCATGGCAGGCCGTACTTGTAATCGGCTTTGAGGAACTGTGTGTACAGGTCCAGGAACAGCCCAAAGTCGTTAGATACCTGGAGACTATCAGCCACTAGAGTGAATGCCTGCTGGATGTGGGTCACCTTTTCAAAGTTCAGCGTTAGCGAAGGGGCAGCAAGAATCTGTTCCCCATCTGTCCACATCTTTACGCTGGATATCTCAACGGCTCCAAAGTACTTCGTTTGCTTGGTCATGGCCAAATGAACCTTTCCAACGGCTTTTGTCAGAAGCGTGCTGTCTTTGGAGAGAGAGATGTCAAACTCTGCCCGAATCCCAATCTGGAGAGGCGTTTTCACCTCGTTGCTGTACTCCGTCAGCAGGCAGTAGCAGTCCAGTATAAAAAAGGCTCTGTTCAAGGCAAAGAGGTACAGGTCTGAATTTAGCTCTCCACTGCAGATAAAGTCTCCCTGCACCTTCCGGGTTTCAAAGTAAAAGAAGAACTCTCTCGATGCAACGTCTATCTTTTCTTTCCCGCAGACAATGGTGCAGCACAGCTGCGGAATGGACAGCGCCTCGCCCAGTTCAATAACCACCCTTTCAGCGTTGACGGTGCAAACCGTATTGAAACCTGAAATAAGCATCTTTGAGTTAAGAATTGTGAAGTGGACTGGTGTGTGTTTCTCTGGGGTAGTTGCTCCATCAACGAACTCTGTGTTCGGGATTTTCGAGATGTTCGGTGTGTTCGGTGTGTTCGGTGTGTTCGGTGTGTTCGGGATGTTTGGCATGCTTGGGGAAGTAAGTATGGCGTGAATCTCCCTGATTTCATTGAGCGCCTCAAATATAAACGGGTCACTAGGGACCTGAACGCTGGCGTTGGTGACTATAAGGTTGTTGCAGTCCCCAATAACCAGCTCAAATGGTGAAATACTCAGCACCTGCCTCTGCTCTGCCTCCAGAGATACTCCCTGGGCTACAACCCCCCCGGCAGTAATGCCTGCCTTGGAAATCGCCAGAACTACCTGCTGGCCGCCAAGTGGTATGGAAAGAGAGGCGCTGGCGACTGTGTGCCTGAACAGAAGCGTCTCTGCTGCGGACGTGTTTGCTGCGGGCCTGGGGCAGGCGCCCTCAAAAGTCTCTGCTAGCTTGGTAATGTCACTAACCAGCCCTCTCACAGCCGTGTTTATGGTCAGAACAGGCGTTGTGGTGATAGCTGCAAGCTGTGTTAGCTCCAGACCCCCATCGTGTCTAAGACTGAAGGAGCCTGAAACTCCGGCCTGGACCCCGGTTGCCAGATGCTCAATCTGCACCTCAGCTGCCTCAGCTGAAACGGCAAAAGTATCTGTGATAAGAAACTCGGCTTTTTTCAGGGTCTTGGTGGTTACTGTGGTTTCTAGCCTGCTTTTTAGCCACACCCGATCCAGGACAACGGAAACCCTGGGCCCTGGTGCCCCGCTGCCTCCCAGAGCCAGCGTTTTCTGGAGGGCCTGCACCTGACTGGCTAGGCTGCTAGCGGCCTGGAACTCTCTCTCCCCAAGCTCCCCCTCAATGCTGCTGCATGACAGCACCAGGGAAGCAACACTTTCAGGTGTGGTCGGGTAGATGGTACACCCAATGGCCCCGAATGAGATAGCTGTTTTTTCTTGCTTCTTAATTGAGGCATGGATGGTCCCAGTTGTGATGCCACCTTCTGTGTTTTGTATTTCTGCTTTAATGTGAAGCCGTGTCTGTTCAAGATGCGCCGTGTTCAAGAACCCAACCACTGCCTCCTCCACCACAATGGTTAGTTCGGGACTGATGCTGTGGTTGGTGCTGTGATTGGTGCTGGTGCTGGTACCTGTCAAACCAACCACGGCATTAACCAGGTTTTGGTCAATGCCTCTAAGATCCACACCACCCCGAACTAACCCGACCCGAATCCTGATCTCTCCATCCTCACTATCCACCCTTCCACTGAAATGCTCCAACTCAATGCCCGGAAGTCTTCCTTTGGCGCACTTCACCTCTACCCGGGCCACTCCCGGCCCACTAACTGCCTCTACCCCCTCAATGGTCAGGGAGAGGGGCGTGTCTGTTGTAAAAACTATCTGGACCTCTTTGACGCCCACTGTGATGTTTTTGATGGCTCGTGCTAGGAGACGCTCTACAAAACGAGTAACCACCTTTTCAACCACCCCAAGGACCTTTTTGCTTGGTGCTTTCTTCAAACAGTGCAAACAAAGGTCTGCCCTGCCACAGACACACACGAGGCGGGATACACCCACAGACACCCCCACGGCCCGAATGGCGGTGGCAGCCTCTCTACTGAACCAGGGCGCCTCAATCCCAAGTGCTTCTATTCTTGCTGTGCTAATAACAACACCATACTCTTTCAAGGCATCGGCCCTGAGGGTCACATCTTGCACAACAAGAGCCCCTCTGAAAAGGCTGTACGCAACGTTTTCTGGTTTTATGGGGTCGATCTTGTCCCCCAGCTGCTTGTTCGCTTTCCTAATGAAGTATTCTTTCGGACTGACTGAGCTTACGCCTCTGTATAGCTTCTTTAAAAACTCTACCCCGAATGCCATAAAAAAAATGTGCTGCGCTATTTATTATTTGTCTTTGAATGTCTCAATGGCCTCTCTAACCTTGGACTCTTCTCGCCAGGTGATGTAGTCCTCCATCGCCCGATTTATCAAAAACCCTGGCTCTGTCACCACCCGTGTTCCCACCTTAACGTGGCCGTGCGTTACGAAGGTCACTGCTGTGGCAATATCTGGCACCATTTTTGTGGTTGCTAGAACCGTTGAAAGTCTTCTTTTGCAGAAAGAGCTAACACTGACCTTGGAGCATTCAAGAAGACTCTTTGCTGGGACAAGCCCAAGGACGTACAGGCGCTGTGCCAGGTCTTTGGAGACTTGGGTCTTTGTCTCGTCATTGTCGTTGAGCTTTGCCAGCGCCAATGCCAGTCTTCTTATTTTCCCAACCACTCCGTTGTACAGAACGTAAGTTTCTCTTTCCTCTATCTTGAACCGGTTTGTGACCGCCTGTTCTCGTGCCGTGGACGTTCCTTTCCACTCAAGAAGGTTGACTTTTCTCAGTAGCTTCTGCTCGTGGTACTTTAAGTGTCTCATAAAAAATTTACATACCGGGTTGGTATTTGTTCGGGTTGGGGTTGGGGAAGCGTCAAACCAAGAGTATGCCGGGGTGCGGGGTCCATTTTGGTCCTTCCACAGCCATACCCCCACCCAACCACCCAACCCCCAGTCACCCAACCAACCAGCCAGCCAACCACACCCCAGCCACAGACAAATTTTTAAGAACCCGATTACCAAATATGGTAAACTACCCCAGAGCTAACCCGAGCACGCCCAAAAACTAACCCCGATTTTGCCCATGCCCAATACGCACGTACGTTGGCCAGGGACCTTTTCTTTTTTAGAATACAAATTTATATTTGCTTGCCCTAGAAAATGCACCAGAGTATGAATCAAGTGCAGATCCCTGGTACGAAACAAAAAAACCTTAGACAGGTGGTTCAAGGTCTTTTCTTCCTTGCTATACTGGTATCTTCTATTTTTTGCGGGGGCAATGGGTCTAAAAGCATGGACAGCATGCGGAGAACCGTTGTGTTCTTTAACGCCAACAATGTTCCTTTTACCATCGACCACAATGGCGGTGTTTCAACCAACCAAAAAAACGTAGTGGTTGGGATCTACTTTCCGAACACTCCCCTGGAAGTAATCCCTGATAAAATCTATCCCGGGATAATGTTTACCAAGGTTTGCATTGTAGGCTCGGGACAAGATGGCTGTCACCCGAATCCAAAAATGGAAAAAATGATGCTGGAAAAAACGCTAACGGCTTTTGGAGAGATAGATGTGGGCATACTAAGTTTCTCAAATTTCGTTTTCCAAGAAGGCAGTTGTGGAGTTGGCTCAATCCGGCCTAAAAAGACAGAAAGAACCAAGAACGACATTGGGCTGTTGGAGTTCAGCAACATGTCTCTAGACGCCATTAAGGTGGTTCTTTCTTTTTACGACCTCTCCACCTACACCAAGAAGAGCGGCCTGTGTATCCGGATCGAAAACCTTACCGCAGAGAGTCTTGATTTTTTGGACTACAGCAACTGCAAGCACCTGGACACTCTCACAGTTCTGGACGTTCGGGGACTGACCTTCCTAGGATGTGACTTGATTGATAAGATGTGTGTCCATAAAAGCCTTCTGATAAACAGCCCGCTTATTTACGCTAGTCTGACAAAAACGACGGCATTTGCGATCGCAACACAGGCCGTGGATGAGCTTAGCATCCCTTTAATTCTGCTTAAACGCATTATCTACCACCACCGGGTTGCTATTATGACCCAAGCAGTGATAATTTCGCATATTGATGACTCCATCCTTAAACCCCTTTTTAGCCTTGTGGTTTCAGATGATTCCGCATGCACCAGGGTGCAGTCCCTAACTCTTGTCCCAACCAGAGACAACACTATCACCACCAACTTTTTTGAGCTGTCTCTGGAATGGGCCAGTCTTATTTTCCCAGATGTAACGTCGTTATACATCCACTACGATAGCAAGGCAGATCAAGACCTGCACCGCGACATACTGTCATCCAGTGAGCTGTTTTTGCCAGGATTCTCCAGGGTTACCACCCTGGAAACCGAAAGAAGAAGTTATTCCATCACCCACATCAGACAAGGCAATAGTTTGAAGTGGTCGGCATAATGGCAGGTTTCTGTTGCTAGAACAAGAACGTTGCTAGAAATGGCACGCTCGGGTTAGTTCGGCCCAGACCTGAAACAATAAACTGAGGATTCGGGTGTGTTCGGATGTGGTTGGGTGTGGTTAGGTGGTTTAGCCCGTAACAGGACAGTGGGGGGTTGGGGGCTTTATAATGAAATTTAAAATTATTTCGGGAATGCTTCTGCTGCCTGGAGAGGAGACAAACTATTTAACCATTGACCAAAAAACACCAAACAAACTTGTACTGCCATATGTTGGCGGGATCACAACGGCCACTGTTGAATACATCTGCTACAACCACGTGGTCCTGCTCATTACACACGTTGATGGCGTTAAAACGGTCAAAATGAGTGGGGTGCTTCACCGGGAAGATGCTCTTTTTGGGATAAAGGACGAGGACAGGCTGAACGAGCTGTTCTCACCGGGCGACGTTGTTTATGGCCGCATTTTATCCCTTGGCGACACGGGGCACATAGTCCTGTCCACTGCAGACCCGGCCCATGGGGTTATTAAGGCCGTTGACTGGAAGACCCTCAAGGACGTTAAGCTAGTCAATGGGAAGTTCATCTCCAATGGTGTTCCACTTAAGCGAAAAATAGCTAATGCTCTCACATAAATATAAATAGCCAGGGCGTTTATGGGGTTTTCGGGGTGTTCGGGGCTTTCGGGGTGTTCAGGGTTTTCGGGGTGTTCGGGGTTTGGGTTACTTCTCAGGGTCTGTTCGGGGGAGAACAACAATTGTTCCATCGGGGGCGTGGTTGGAGATCGCGACTGCGCCGCTTTCTGACCTGGTTATGAAATATCTAATTGCCTCTAGGGAGATAGGAGCTCTGCAAATGGGGCAGAACTTGCCTTGCAGCTGTTCCAGGCATCTATTGCACACCACATGCTGTTCCTTATCAACAAGACAGAACTGTTCGGGTTTGTCGTCTTCGCTGTTTTGTTCGCTGTCTGTGCTGTCACCAAGCGTGTACATGCACACGGCGCACATCGACTCAAGGATTCTTCCCTCTTTGGGGGTGAGGAGTGCCTGGACGTTCGGGGGCAGCGCGTCTACTCCGTCCAGAGCTGAAGGGTTCCAGGTTTTTTCCAGCCCACTGGCTTTCCAGGTGGGATAGACGTCCAGGTCGATGCATATCATAGAAGGCTTAGCCGCGTGCGTGCAGAGCTTGCACGGGGTATGGGCAATTGTAAGGATCACCACCGAGGGGATGCTGCTGATGTAAAACCTGGTTTTTTTCAGGTACTCTTTAAATTCTGGAGTAACTTTCATCTCAATGCGTATACTGGCGAGCATCCGAAAGCTTTTAGATATGTAGTTGAGCAGATCAAGCCCTTGGGCTATGCCGAGGGTAAAGGAGTTAGTTCGGGCCGTGTGGATCATGAGAAACAGGGCGGCTATTGGCGCGCCGGTGGCTAAGGGCGCGGGCCAGGTGTTTGTCGCATACTCAAAGTTGTCCTCTTGGGCTATGTCAATGTATAGCATGGTCGCCAGAAAAGTGTTACTGGCAGCCAGGGCAACCTTTTTCCACAGCCATAAGGGGACTCTTAGGACTTCCCAGTGTTTGTTGGCCATGCCCTGCACCACTAAAGGTGCCACTTCGATATCTTTTGGGGGGTTGGCGACGATTAGGCCATAGGTAACCGTGTTTTCTCGAAGCGCCTTGCAGTTCAGGGTTTCTAGCGCCAAAAGCTTATACAGCTTCAGAAACTTGAGCTCTCGAACGACAAGGCTGTCCAGAGCGTCCAAAGTCTTTACTTCGGGGGAGCAGCCTATCTCTATGTTGAGCTTGCAACTGCTTAAATCAGAAACCTCAAACAGCCACTTGATAAACAGATCTGCCGTGTTTTTGAGTGACAGCAGAGCTATTTCAAACTTGACCACCTTACCTGGCGGGCCCAGGGCTGGAGAGTTCCCGAAATAGAAGTCGGTGATGTATAGTTGTGAAACGTAAAGGTTTTCAAAGGCTTGCAAAAGTTTTTCTAGCATAACCATAGAAGCTGTTGTGTTCTTTTCATCTCCATAAAGCTTCATGGCATTTATCTTCATGCCGTTAACAAACTTTTCGGGAATGTCTTCAAGATCAAAGTTGCTAAAGTTGAAAGACACAGTTGTCCATTGGGCTTTCAACACACATCTGACATTTTTTTTAACTGTGCTATCTAGATGGTTGTTGGTTTTCTTAAAAAAAGCAATGGTTTCCTCTGTGTGCGGGGAGTCTAGTAAAAAGTCGTGTTCTGCATCGCTAGCTGCTCGGGACAGAGCCGCCGCTAGTAGAGCGAAAAGCAGCCACTTAAGCTCACTTCGGGTAGAATTTGCAGGTTTGGTCTTCATTTTAGAGATAGCTCACTCGGCGGGCGTTTATATAGAGAGAACAGATCATTCTCTCTTTCAAATATGGCATCATGACACATGCCATCTTTCAGATTTATTCTTGGCAGCCTATCTTTTAGCCATTGAGCAAGAACCACTCCCAAACACACCCAAGCCAAACCAAGCCGACCTACACCAAATCATCCCAAACCAGTAAGTTGTCCAAGAGCCGAGGTATGAGGCCGCGGAGCAGCCTCTTTAGGCCAGCTTAAATAATTTTATTAATTTGTTTCGTATGAGTGCACCAGAGAACGAAAACACTGAAACCATTGTGCAGTATCAGCTCTCTCTCCATAAACAGCTAAAAACGGAAAGAATGATACGGTTGGAGAAAAAGATCAACGAAGGGTACGAAACCTCAAGAAGAACCTTAGCCGTTCTTGGATTCAACCCGAACAATCTCCCCCACCCCACAATGACCAACTATGTCCAGATAAGCAATGTAGAGGGAATACTTGAGAGTATAGCTCTGGAGCAAACAACAAAAAATGATGTATCGATAGAGGAGGAGACAAAAAAAATTTACGAAGAGATCTGCAAAAGATCAGTTTCCAAGGCATTTAAGGTCCTAACCGCCCTGGCGGCCACCAAGCTTTCCCAGCACAAGAAAATAAGCACAGTTTGCCAGAGAGAGCTAAAACGGGCCCTTACCAAAACCTCCAAGACCAACCCGGTGCTGAAAGGAAAGCGGATCACTAAGGAGCTGCAGCTTTTCTTTAGAAGGGCGGAGCGCACCCACCGAGAGAAGAGGAAAAAGGAGGAGAAAGAGGATTACGAGCGGCGCAAGAAGGAGGAGGAGGAGAAAGAAGAGGAAAGACAGGCCAAGAAGCTAAACTTCCTGATTACCCAAACAGAGCTCTTTTCCCACTTTATTCTAGGGAAGAAACAAGACGGAGATATGGACGACCATGCCCAAATTGCCCTGGAGGCGGCCGAAAAGCACAAACAGGCCCTCAAAGAGTTTGACGGCCATAAAAAGCCCGAAAAGCTCGAAAAACCCGCAAAGCTCGAAAAGCTCGAAAAGCTCGAAAAGCCCGAAAAACCTGACCAGCAAGTCTACAACAACTCGATTCTGCCGATTTCAGAGGGGGTGAAGATTCCCTCAATTCTTAACTGCACGTTGAAAGACTACCAAAAGCGAGGGCTGGAGTGGCTGGTGAGTCTCTATGACCAGGGCATCAACGGGATGCTTGCAGACGAGATGGGTCTTGGGAAGACGGTTCAGGCGATCTCTTTTCTTGCACATCTTGCAGCCAACGAGGGCATGTGGGGGCCCTTCCTGGTAATTACCCCGGCATCAACACTGCATAACTGGGAGCAGGAGTTTGCCAAGTTTGTGCCCTCGTTTAAGATTATACCATACTGGGGCACGGTAAACGACAGGAAAGCCTACCGAAAGAGCTGGCAGCAGAGAAAGCTCCAAAAAGAAGACTCCCCGTTCCACATCGTGATCACGTCGTACCAGCTGGCAGTTACAGATGAGAAATACTTTAACAAGATTAAGTGGCAGTATATGGTGCTAGATGAGGCCCAGGCGATCAAAAGCAGTGCCAGCACGCGGTGGAAGACCCTTCTCTCGTTTAAGACGCGGAGCAGGCTGCTGCTTACCGGAACCCCCATCCAAAACACTCTCCACGAGCTTTGGGCCCTGCTGCACTTTATTATGCCAACACTGTTCGACTCGCATGGGGAGTTCTCAGAGTGGTTCAAGATTGAGGACGGGGACAGCATTACAGAGGCAGCACGGCTCCGGATGGTCCTCCAGCCGTTTATGCTCCGCCGGGAGAAAAAAGACGTTGCTGACGAGCTAGGACAGAAAATAGAAAAAACCGTTATTTGCGAGCTATCTCCGAAGCAGAAAAGGCTTTACGAGGGAATACGCATGCGTGCCCCAATGGCCTCATTTCTGGACAACACGCTCCCAGAGGACATTGAGGGCATCGAGGGTCTCATGAACATTGTGATGCAGTTTCGGAAAGTCTGCAACCATCCAGACCTGTTTGAGAAGCGAGAGGTTAGCGCAGGGTGGTCGCAGCCGCCAAGCGAGGTCTATGTTCCCAGGGCCCTCAGCAATCTCGCTTTTTTCAAGCGCAGTGCCGTTACAGACAAGTTTTTAATCTCGCGAGATACTGAGCTGCCTTGGATAGACCTATCGCCAAGCAGCAACCCGGCCAAGCGCCTCAAAGTCTGCAGCGGCTTAGACGAGTCGCTTATTCGCTGCCTGGAGGCAGTGATTGTCCCAAAGTGTCTTCCGCCCAAGCAGGTGACTGTATCTCCAGCCGTGGTCCCAGAACCCAAGATCTCACCTATGGTGTCTCTGCCATCAGCAATGCCCCAGGTACAAATCTATGTTCCGTCAATGGAGCGCTTCGTTAGCGACAGTGGGAAGCTAGCAGTGTTGGACACGCTCCTGCCCAAGCTGAAGGAGGAGGGGCACCGGGTCCTGATGTATTTTCAAATGACCAAAATGATTGATTTGTTCGAAGAATACCTGACAGTTCGGAACTACTCTTATCTACGCTTGGATGGAAGTAGCAAGATTTCAAACAGGAAAGACCTGGTTAAAGACTGGCAGTCGAACACCGACAGGTTTATTTTCCTGCTGAGCACGCGCGCCGGCGGCTTGGGCATCAACTTGACTGCTGCAGACACCGTTATCTTCTATGATAGCGACTGGAATCCAACCGCTGACCAGCAAGCCATGGATCGAGCCCACCGACTTGGACAGACAAAACAGGTAACTGTGTATCGCCTCATCACTGCGGGAACGATTGAAGAGCGGATTATGGAAAGAGCGGGTGTTAAGGGAGAAATCCAGAGAATGGTTATCAAAACACACGACTAGCTCCCAGGTAATAAAAACGCCACTACATCAAACGACCTGTTTTGGCTTTATTCACCTTCCTCTGCTGGCTGCGGCCTGCTATATGAAGTAGATGGGAGCTTTTGTTTTGCCTCGCTGCTCAGTGGCTTTGGCAACCTCAAAGTACTCTATCCCCTGGGCAGTAACCTCGGCAATGGCTGCTTTGTTCATGCACCGGTAGCAATAGTTCGGTGCGCTCCATATCGTTATAACCCGGCCTTCAAAGTCTTCCTTGTACCCGCTATCCACCAGCTGGTGCGAGCGAATGATCTTTTCCAGGCCAGCCTCTCGCAGGAACGCGTCAACCTGTGCTTCCCCAAACAGGTACCCTGCACCTCGGCTGTTTTTTTCGTACTCCTGGACCGCCGTATCTGGGTCGCTCCAGAGAAGCTCTGAGATGGTGCCAACCAGGGGAACGTCTCCCACCCTGTCAACTTCAGCAATGTTTTTCAGGGCAGTTTCAGGGCCAATGCCTCCATGAACTGCAAAGATCTTTCCATCAATCACCCCGGCCAGTGGGAGGTACTCAAACACCTCGCACAGAGCCGACCACCCGGCTGGAGTACTGTGCATGCGCATGCACTCCTCATAAAACCCGTACGCAAAAGAAAGGCGGTAAGACTCGTGATTCCCCCGTATCATCCACACCCGGTCCCGATGCCTTATTTTGGTGTGGAGCAGCAGAAGAATTACCTCAAGGGAGTTGGCGCCCCTATCAACGTAGTCGCCCAGGAAGAGGTACTTCTGGCTGGGCTTGGTCCCCACAATGTTTAGCAAGTCAAAGAACTGTCCGTGCACATCCCCAACCACCATAAGACCAGAGGACAGCCTGAGAAGCGAGGGCTCCTCGGCAAAGACCTCACACGCTTCAAGGGCTATCTCTAAGATTTCGTGCAGCGGAACGTCTCCGCGCGTCAATCTCTCCACGAAGAGGGGGCAGAAAAGGGGAGGTTCAGGCGTACCGCTGATTGGCATAAGAATTTTCTAGAAGAGGCGAAACATAAAGAGAAAAATTAATTATTTTGGCAATGAAACAGCCAAAGGTCGATTTATATAAAACACTCGGGCTCACCAAGACGGCCTCAGAGTCAGAGATCAAGAAAGCGTACAGGCTGCTGGCTCGAATGTACCACCCAGACATGCACACAAACAAGCCCGAGGGAGAGAAACAAAAAATGCAGGAAATGTTTAAAGATGTTAGCAATGCATACGAAATACTTTCTGATCCAAAGAAAAAGGATTTCTATGACAAAACAGGCACAACAGCCCCGCCAGGAGTTGATCCCAGCTCCTTTGGTTTTTCAGACATGTTCAGCGGAGACGAAACGTTCCAGGACTTTGGCAAGGCCTTTGGCGGGGGTGGCGGCCACAGGTTCTTTGACCAGGGCGAGCCCCTCTTCGAGGGACTGTTTGGAGGCTCCAACTTTGGAGCTCGCTCAAAACATAGTCGAGCCCCTGCCGGGCCCAACCCAATCCAGGAGTACCACCTGGGGATTACGCTTGAGGAGATCTGCAACGGCGCAGACAAGACGCTGAAGCTTTCCAAGAGGCTAAGAACCGGGGAAATGGTAAAAAAGACGCTAGTTGTTAATATTCAGCGGGGGTATAAAAAAGGAACAAAGATAACTTTCCCGAACGCAGGCGACGAGCTTGCCGATGGCAGGTCCACCGACTTTGTGGTTGTTTTGGACGAGAAGCCCCACCCCCTGTTTAAGCGATCTGGATGCGATCTCATCTACGAGTTTGACCTTGGGCTAAAGGATGCGCTCAGAGAAACGGTTAAAACCATAGGTGGGGTTCTGGGCAACAAAATATCCATTGCCCCGAAACACCTTGGAGCCAATCTCAAAGGAGGTCTTATTGAAGGGGAAGGTCTTCCAGATAGATCGCGGGGATACAAAAGAGGCAACTTGATTCTTTCCCCCCGCGTTTTCCTCGATCTCACTGAGGGTGAAAGGTCTGCTGTTAAAAGAGCTCTTCTATAAGCCAGATACTTTCTAGTACCGTAAAGAAATAAATATTATAAAGGTTTGTGTTGTGTTCGGGTTGGGTTGGTGGCTAGAAACAAGTCAGGTATGCATAGGCGGGCGGTTTAGATTTGGAGGCGTTAGACTAAGACGTGCGAACCTTGTTTGATTAGAAGAAATAAAGCCTGGTGCCGTATGGGGGGGTACCGTGCGGGGTATCATAAAAGCAGATTTTTATTGTTCGGGCTTTCGGGCCTTCGGGCTTTCGGGTTAGTGCAGAGATGCAATTTGCTGCTATCTGTCTTCTTTTTGTGATTCAATCTGGTTTTTCAGGTCTTTGATGAGCCCGGATGTGCTGAAGTATTTGAGGTCTGAGAGTAGCGTTTGAATATTGCCCTTTAGCATGGCGTTTTCCTCCATTAGAGTAGCTGTGTTGTCTTTCTGGACCTTGCCATGAAGAAAAACGATCTCTGGAGTAAAGATGCGCGGAATGCTGGTTGGGTTATGCTTCTTGAAGTGGTCTATCTCCTTGGTGCTGGGCACTGAGTACTCCCTGAAGAGCTCTTCTTTGAGTGCTGAGACTGTAACTTTCCCAGCAATGATGTTTTTGATGAACTTGGCCAGGGTGGGCTGGTTAAGTGAGGACAAAATGTCAATCAGGTAAATAAACTTGTTTCGGCTGATAGCGGTGGTGTTTTGCACAAAAACAAGGAAAGTGGTAAACTCTTTCTTGCTGACACTCTGGCCCTCTGGCGTAAAGAAGAAGCCGTTGATGTTTGAGCAGAGAAAAAAGAGAAGCTTGTACACGGGCTGTATTTCGATCCGTACGAGGTAGGTAAAGGCCACTGCTAGAGCACAGAAGATCTTTTGCATGCCTTTGGGGTCTACATTGCCATCTTCCATGAGCATCTGGTAGTCTGGAGTTGTGCTGAGCGCGTGCATAACCATGTGGACAAGATACAGCCTCTCCTCGTCGGTTTTTGGAATCTCTTCCTTTTCTTGGAACGCCTTGTCCAGGTTATTTATGATCCCGCCGATCTCTTTGTCGCTGAAGAGACAGTTCTTGCTTTCTTTCCCGTTCTCTCCCGGGGAGTCTTTTTCGGGGCGCTGTGGGGCTTCTTCGGGCGTTGGCGGGGCCGGGGTTGATGCCGAGCTGGGGGTGGCGGCTCCCGAGGCAGGCGTTGCCTCTGAAGACGTTTCTAGAGCTGTCTTCTTGCGTTCTTCATCGGCCCGGTGGTTAAAGCACTCTGTGCACGGGAAACTGTCTGTGCACGTAAGAAACGTGTTGTAAAATGAGCGAAGTGGCCGGTGGGTGCGCTTAAACCACGACTTGGTAAAAGCAAGCGACCATATCTCAACCTGGGAGCAGCATGGAATCGACCTGTTCTTTAAAACGCCTGTGTACGCCTCCATGTTGTCTATTTCGTTGTGTGTGAGCCATTTAATAATGGTGTTTGCGTCTTCCATGGTATATGAAGACGCCCCGTCTTTTTATATGCCTTCCTCCTCTGATTGGTTGCTTCTGTTGCTTCTTTCCTCGAGGTAGCGGCGGTGGAGCTTTTGGTGCAGTTGCCCATCTTCTTTCTCCGCAGCGCTATAGACGGTGCCGCAGACGTGGCAGGTGGTGAACATCCTCTGCCCAAAGTTTAGGACGGTCTGTGCTTTCTTCGCGGGCGCACACATACCTTCTGTAGTTGGGTGGCCTCGGAGGTAGTCCGTCTCTTTTATTTCCAAATGCCCCATCAGCCCTGAAGGCTTCTTTGCCGGCGTGCCTGCTGTAGGCGTAGATGCACGCTTCGAAAATGTTTTCATTCGAAACTACTCCAGTACCCTTAAAACCCCTAAACCCCCAAACCCCCTAAAACCCCCTCTATTTCCCCGATCAGCAGCAGCACGGATAGGGCGTATGCATTGAGCTCGGAGAGCTCTTCCCTGATTCTAAGCAGCTGCTTTTCAGGGGACTCAGCGCGCAGCTCGTCTGGGCTGGCCTGCAAGCTCTCCTCCCCCCTTGCAGGAGAAGAGAGGAGGGGGGCGCTCGGCTCGGGCAAAGAGAAAAGCTTGGGGGAGTGTTCTGGGCGGCCAACATCTACCCACATTTCAGAAACGCCTCTTTCAATGGGCTGGTCCAGGGCGGTTTCCAGGGCAGCAGACACAAACGATGGTGTTGCTGGAATGGACTTTCGAGCACAGGCCTCTTTTATGCACAGATTGTCGTTGGCTATTTCGATAAGTCTTTCCACCAGATTGTCAACTACGCTCTTTTCGTAGACCCGTCCTGTGCTTTGGAGCGTTTTCAGGTACTCAATGTATTGCCTGTACTTCCCCGGCACCGGGAGACATCCTAGGAGTAGCGTCTTCATGTTTATTTATTGATCCTCGCACCTATTTGTGCTCGGGTGCTTGGAGCGCTGCTCAGACTGGTGTTGCAGCACTACTCAGCTGATTGGCTATTTTCAGCAACCTCCTGCAAAAGCTCGGAAATAGACTCGTCGATCAGCGCCTGGTGTTCGGGGTTTTCAGTTTTGAACCGAATGAGATAGTCCAGCTGCTCCAAAAGCAGGTGGTATCTCTCTTTCTGGGCCTGAAACACGTACCACTTACAAACAGCAACCTTGATCTTGGAGCAGAGGTTTTTTCTGATTATCTGTGATGCCTGGGTATCGGTGTTGTTCTCAAGACTCTCGGCCATTTGCGCCAGCTGCCCAATTGACTCCCTGGAAGGCCTCTGCACACACCGATTCAGGGCCCTGTGCGCCTCAAGAAGCTCGGCGCTGCATGTGTCTATGTCGTTGGCAGGCTTTTCGGAGAGACAGTGGCAACACTCCTGGCAGATGTCCACGCCCTCCGCAAAGACGGCGCACGCCGTGCACACCCACTTCCCACAGAGCTTGCAGTTCATTCCGCAGATGTAGACGTCCCTGCAGCACTCCATGCACTTGATGCTCTGCTGGTAGGCACAGACCCTGGTCTCCAGGTAGTTCATGCCCAGGCGGACAACCAGGGAAAGAAGGGTAGCATCCTCGCTGCTGGCGTCAATATGGGCGTTGGAGCAGGTGTACGCCTTTAGCCGAGCCGACAGCGTGATTTTTCTAGCCGCCCTCTTCGCGGCTGCTTCATTTACCGCCTCTGTATACGACAGAGTCCTGTCTCGCATGTGGACCGGGCCACCCCCAATAAATGCTTCACAATAGACCAATTAGAAAAACCGTTTATTCTTCCTTCTCTGGGGCTGCGGCAACATCCTTGGCCGTTTCAGAAATCTCTTTAACCTTCTCAGCTGCGGCAGTCTGTGCCGCCTTAATCTGGTCTTTGGGCGAGGCAGATGAGTTGACTAGTTTGATCATATCATAGATGTGAACGTACAAGCTGGTGTTAAGGTAGTCGGTGAACTGGGACTTTCTCACTGAAAGATAGTAGAAGAAAAGAAGCTTTCCGTGGTAGTAAAATGGAATCTTGCGGTGCATGAATGGCACAACCGAGTCAACGCAGGTGAACAGGACAAAGGTAAGCATGTACGAGATGATGTGCTTAACAGTGCCAAGCTCTGGTAAACTTTTCCCAACAATAAGCGATGTAGCAGGGCCAACAACCAGAAGCAGGGCAACTGCGTTGGTCAGGGCTGGCGCCATGCACCGAGAAAATAGGGCAAGGAACACGATAAGAGAGGCGCCTATAAAGACGTGCTCTGCCTTGACCTGTCCCGAGCTCTTCTGCTCTATTTGCTTAAAAACTGGGTATGTCTCTGAAATCTTCCTAACTCTCTCCATGTTCTGTTTTTATTAAAACAAAGAATTAGAATCTTTATTTCCGAGGTCTTGAAACCCTTTTGTTACTGTCTAGGGAAAGACCCTTGCAGTAGGTGTCAACCTCGTCATCGCTGAGTTTGGTAAACACAATAACGAAATCTTTAACCTCAACCGTGGGCAGTGAGTCATTCTCGGCCTTCATTCTGATATGCTTGTTTGGAATGTCTACGAAGGCTGTGTTTGGCACAGCCTCTTTGATGTCTGAAATTTTCACTTCGGCTACCTCCTCTGCTGTTGGCTCGGTGCCTTCCTTGGGGGTTAGAGTAAAGGTGAAAATCTTGTTTTTGAAGGAGTCAACGATTTGCTGTCTGGCAACAGATCTTTTCTCCTCCTTGGCAAACTCTCTATTCTTCTTTTTATCCTCGAAGTAGTCTTTGGCATTGTATATCTCTAAATTGACCTCCTGAAGAACCTTTTGTCTCTTCTGAGTGTTCTCAGTGGTTTCGGTGGTTTCGGTGTTTGCGACGTTTTCGGGGTTTTCAGTGGTTTCGGTGTTTGCGGCGTTCTCGGTGTTCTCGGTGGTTTCAGGGTTTGCGGTGGCTTTGGTGTGCTCTGCTTTGAGTGATAGACCCATGAACAGGGGAAGGTCTGCCTCGGAGATAAGCTCCAAAAAGATCGAGCCTCTAAATACTTTTTTGTCGTCCCTTCGCATTCGGATTAGGGCAATCTTGTCGCTGTACTGGCTGAAATACTCCTCAACGTCCTCCATGGTCATGTAAAGAGGAAGGTTCTTGATAAGAAGGGTTCTCTCCAGGGCGTTGTGGTTTTCTGGAACGGGCGCCTTTCTTCTAATGCGGCCACTGTCTACCTCAAGCACTTGGCTGGCACCCAGCGCCTCTTCTAGCTCTGCTGGGGTTTTGTTGAACGTCTTCATTCGATTGAACTTGTTAATCACGGAAAGAGGTGCCCAGCCGTCATTTACCTCAAGAAGATTCTTTAGAAAGGCGTCTCTGACTATGTTTGCGTCGCTGAAGTAGAACTCGACTCTCTTGCAAATGGCTTCTTTCTCTTGCGGGGTCATTTTAAAATTTTTGCCTCCCGGGTCGATTTAAGCTTTCTTTTTTCGGGGGGTGCCCGTGTGTTCTCCAAGGTGTAAAACCGTTGGAGCAGCTCAATGCCTTCTTCGGGGCGCTCCTGGGTGATTTCAAAGGGGGCGTGCTGAATAGCTTTGAGCGTGTTGAACACCGTTAGGCCCCCAAACCTTGGGTTTTTGCACCCGTAGGTAAGCTTCTTTATCCCGAGCTTTAGAAGCAGAGACATGCACATGATGCACGGCTCACAGGTAACAACCACCTCAACCTCTGAGGGGCGATACTCTTTCCCAAGTCTCTGAAAACAAAGCATTTCGGCGTGGGAGAGAGGGTCTTTGTCTGCGTTGGTGAGATTGTGTGCTTTATCGATGCAGACGCCTCGGTGGAACAGCGCACAGCCTATGGGCACTTCTTCCTTTTTAAAAGCTTTCTCTGCCTCTGCCAGAGCTATGTCCATGCAGATTTTTTTGTGCCGCCCACTTAACCGTGTTAGTTGAAATCTTTATTGCCCCGAGCTCAGGCATTGAGCCAATTAGCAGAGATGCAGTACTCTCTGAACAGCTCTACCAGCTGGGTGTACTCTGGAGACACAACCAGGGCCGAGTGTAGCTTGGCAGGGTCGTCATTGGGGGCATCGAGCGGGATGGTGAAAAACGATAGTGGCAGCCGTATTCTTTCTGGGGGGCCTACACCTTTGAGTGCCGATTCAAGCTTGTTTAGCTGTTCCCCCCTGGCATCTGAAGATAGCGTGTTTATGACTGCAAGGGTCTGTGAAGAGGTCAGAATGCCTAGCTGCAGAGATACCGGGCCGGCCACGCCCCCTTCTTTTTGCATGGAGACAAACTGGGTGAAGGCCCTGAGGAAGGTAAACTTTGAAAACGGGTTTTCAACTCCCAGGTCAAACAACAAAGAAGTAAGCGTGCTTAGGCTTCTATCTAGCTGGGTGTGGTGTTTGGGCGTGAACTTCCCCTTTCTTTGGATGATGTACTCAAACCCGGTGGCATCAATAACCCGGGCCACATGCTCAAAGACCGAGGACACTGCAGCGAGTGGCAAATGGTGGCCCTGGAGCACGGAGTGGACGCTTTTTAGGTGCTGGGTGACCGAGTCGATGGATGGGCGGTTGAGCAGCCTGGCCAGAATGTTGCTGGACTCTGGGGACGCCGGCTTGAAAAGAAACTCGGCCCCCAAAGCGGCCACCTCTGCAGCAATCGCCTTGCACCCCTCGTTGAACACGCCTTGGAGCATATCGGAGGTTAGAGGCCCCGGGTAGATGCGGGCCAGAAAAATGGCGTTGGAGAGGAAGAAGCCAACGGAAAGAGCGGCTGAGGCTTTGTTCACCACCAGGGCAGCTAGGGCCGAGGACTCAAAGGCTTTGGTTGCAATTTTTATGTTACCTGACATGCCGCCCTTGCAGGCAGCTGCTGTCCTAAAAAGAGCAAAGGCGCAGGTGACCGACCGGTAGTAGGTTGCGTGGGTTGGTGAGATGTTCTGGGTAAAGATCCGGCATATTTTCTTGAACACTTCGTGCTCTACCTGCACCTGCTGCAAACTATGGGCCATTGGCTTGCCGTCCAGCGTATTCTGGGGGTTGGTTGTTAGTTTGTGGTACTCGCCGCTGGATAGCTCGTACAGCATAACCTCTATCTTATGGCTCAGCTCTGTTACCAGAAGGTCTTTCTCTTCAATTACTTTCTGGGACTGTTCCAGCTGGGCTCTTAGCAGGGCTATTTCCTTGGTACACTCAGCAATGTGGGCAATTTGGAAGGTGTACTTGCTTTCAAGGGCGGTGCATCCGCCACACTCTTCTTTCCGGGGCGTTTTTTGTGCTCTAAATGGCCGAATGCTTCCGGAGGACTCATCTGAGCCCTGTGGGTCAAGGCTTGGGCTGGTGGTATAGGGCGAGGTTGCTGGGGGTGTTCGGGGTGTTTGGGGTTGTAAGGGTATTGTTTGGGCCGAAACGGCTGCTGATGGTTCTTTTGTCTCAGCATCTCTTTTTTCAGGTACCTGCCCGGCCTCCTCCAGCGCCTCTTTTTCTGCCCTGACCCTCTCCAGCGCCTCTTTCTCTGACCGCAGCTGTTCCTGCGCCTGCTTCTTCTGTGCGAGACTGCCAACCACGGCTTTCAGGGCCTGGGTCATAAGCAGCTTCTTTATGCACGCTGCACTGTGCTGCTTTTCTTGTTTTTGCCGCTCCATCTCGTGGTAGACTTTTTCGGTAAGAAAGACGTAGGTAGTGCCTGTCTGCGCTTCAGTATCGTGGGGGTCTGTGTCATACTCGGCCATAAACTCCTCCTTGGTCATTTTCACAAAGAAACCTAGCATATATATCTTGATTGTTTCAAAGACCCCTGAAAACCTTAGCTGCTTCTGGACACCTGTGCGGGAAAAGGCTCCTAGCTGCTGCGGGTTGATGCAGCGAACATAGTGGAGGGCGTGCTGGTTGATTTCACCAAGAAGTGCGTGCAGGCTCTGCTGAAACTCGCCAATGATCCCCGTTCGGGTCATTTGCCCCTTGTGACTGTCTGGGGTGTGTAGCAGACCGAGCGCGCTGGTATTGAGCACGCTGTAAACGTCAGCGTACCTGTTCCGGTTCTTCTGAATGATCCCAGCGGCCGAGTACTCTACCCTGCCAGCATAGTGCTCAATTTCCAAGGTGGTCTCCCTTGTTTTGACTGCGCCCACAAGCGAAAGCTTCTGTAGCCAGTTCTTAGCGGTGCCGCCCGGAAGAAAGGACTCCTCGTCAAGAAGCTTGACAAGCCCAAGGGACCCTTCAAACAGGGACACGGCCTGCGAAAGATGTGCGAGCTTTTCAAGCTCTATGCCCTCCTTTTTGAATGCCTCTCTGTTTTCCAGAATGACCCTTTTCACGTACTCTTCCTGGATCTTTTCGTTCGCGTAGTTAATGCAGAGCTGGTCCAGCCCGTTCTCCTCCATCACTTCAAACCCGTATATGTCCAGCACTCCTATCTTAACCCACCCTCGCGTCTTTTGCTCCGCCGCTAGCCTATCTCCCGAACCTGATACCACCTGTGTGGCTGAAATGGGCGGCCTGGATATATCTTTCATAAACTCCTCCAGCTCGGGATCGCTCAGGTAGCTCATTAGGTCCTCTGCTCTGTCTGGCGTGTTTAACCCGGCGTTAATAGCTTCAACTGCCTGGGTAAACACTCTCTCGTAGATCACCCGGATAAGCGTGTCTTTGATTGTTTGGGCTTCGCATGCCGTCCGCTTTTTTTGGATTTTCTCTCTTCCAACTGTCATTTCCTTGGTGAGAATAAGGTGTTCAATCGTTTGCGGCGATACTCCCAACAGCTCTGCCGCCCCGTCAACAGAAGACACCGATGCCCCCTCCTCGCCCCCCTCGATCTTGACCTCAACCAGGCGCATCACCGCTAGCAGGGCCTGGAATAGCAGCACCACCTGCGCCCTCCCAACCCCGAGCTCGTAAAAGCAGCATAGAAGAGAATGCATCTTCCGGAATGCAGGCGTCTGCCCGGCAGCCCCCTGGAGCATTTGGAGCATCTTTATCACGTGGAAGTTTTCATGCCGCAGAGGCGCCCGGCCCTTCTCCAGAAGAAAGGCTGTTATCCGCGCCCTGGCCATTTCCTCCCCCTGATAAAAGATCTCAACGTACTTGCCAAATCGGGACGAGTTTTCATTGTTGCACGTCCACGCGTTGCCAAAAACCTCCAAAGCTGGCCCAGCATGCATCAGCTTCTGGCTGACCCCTCGGTCCTCCGCGCACCTGGTGAGATACTCAAGGATGTGGCTGGCGTTCACTGTTTTCCCCGACCCGGACTCTCCGCTAAGAATAATTGTTTGGTCCCTGTTTTTCTTCACCCCCTGCCACGCCCTCTCTGCAATGGTATAGATGTGCGGATACTCTCTGGCCGTTTGTGCCCGGGCGGCGTGCTCTTTGGTGTAGATCCCCAGCTCTCGCTGCGGATTGAGAGAGACAAGCGCGGGGCCTGCAAACGTATAGATTCGCCCCTCTTCGTATCGCGCCTGCACTATCTCTACCACCTCGTCCTCTGAAAACTTGCCAACGGAGGCCAAATCACTCACCTCCCCTCGCTTTTTGTCCATGCAGAAAGAAATCCAATTTTCATTTATTGGAAGCGTGTGAAACACTGGTTTTATTCCTAGTTGTCCATTCCGCAGTCAACAATAATAACGGGCGACAGTGGTGCGTTGGCTGAGCTGGTTACGGGCGTGGACTCGATCTCTCTGACTACATCCATTCCTCCAATAACCTCTCCAAAGACCACGTGCTTGCCGTCGAGCCAGCTAGTTACCTGGGTGGTGATGAAGAACTGGGAGCCGTTGGTATTTCTTCCTGCGTTAGCCATTGAGAGCATCCCTGGCTTGGTGTGCTTAAGAGTGAAGTTTTCATCTTGGAACTTTTCGCCGTAAATGCTGGCACCGCCTGTTCCATCTCCTCGGGTGAAGTCTCCGCCCTGGATCATGAAGTCTTTGATAACTCGGTGGAACTTGCATCCCTTGTAGGAGTACTTTTTGGCGTTGTCTCCCACACAGAGAGATCTGAAGTTTTCAGCGGTTTTTGGGACAACGTCACTTCTTAGGCGAATGGTGATTTTCTTTGGCTCGCCTTTCTGGCCAAATTTGACCATCAGGTATACTACTGGGAGAGCATTTCCATCTTTGCTTGTGTTCATTATTGCTAGGATAAAAAATTAAAAACTTAAGTATTGGGCTTGGCGTGATTTTGGCGTGGTTTGGCGTGGTTTGGCAATGATCGGTGCACGTCGCCATGGCTTGGGCTCGGGCCAGGGAAGACTTTGGTCCGGCAATCTGCCATCGCATCTTGAGCCCTGTGGGTGGATTTAGTCTGTGTGGCCACTGCTGAGGTAGATATAGAGCACAATCCGGTTGGAAAAGAATCTAAGAATGGTGGAAAACTGGTTGTGGCACCCTCGGAGGGGCACCTTTCTGCCTGCATAGTCTTCCAGATAAAAGAGGAAGTCCTGGTACTCGCTCAGCTCAATTTCCGACTCTCCCACGCACGAGAACGATGGGGAAATCGCTGAGGCAACCACCAAAATAGATCGCCGCATGAGATCATCGAGGGAGGAGGCCATTGGAAAGTCCAGAAATAGAATTTTATCTCCAAAAATAACCTGGGCTGTTGCAGTCCCCTCGGAGCTAAAAGTGGAGTACAGTGCTTGTCTTTTGTTCATGCTGGGCAGAAGATTTCTTCGTATTAGAGTGTTTCACTTTCATTTTAAAACAGCACCGAGAATTTTTGAGATGGACGTAGTGACAAAGGACGGCACAAAGTTCCATTTGGCCCCGGAGCTGTTCAGACAGAGCGTTTTTTTGAGACATCTCTCAGAGGAGGCGTCTATTCCCAGCGAGGGCGTCCACCTACTTGTTGACTCCGATGTTTTCAGAAAGATTCTTGTGTTTTTAGAGAACCATTCGAGCGACCCAGAGGTCTCAGAAGACTACGACGCGTTTGACGTAATGCTCAATGATTTTGACAGAGAGTTTGTAGAAATGGACAACGTTCTTTTGTTTCGGGTGACATCAGCAGCCAACTACCTTCACACGCCTCTGCTCCTGGAGATATGTTGCAAGGTGATTGCAGACTCCCTCAAAGAAAAGACCACCGATGAGATAAAGAAGTATTTGGCAATCCCAAACGACATCCACCCAAAAGAAGAGGAGACTGCCATCCAAAAGGAGTACGAATGGATCAGCTAGTAATAAATACAGTTTATTCACTATTTTGTCGTGCAGCACCCAGCTCTGCTCTTGGTTAGGTTAAAGTAGTGGGCCGACATACTTACAAGGACGTGGGTAGCATCTAGATGTGTGTGCTCCTCAAGGGCTTCAGCTAAGAGCTTGGCTTTCTGGAGAAGCGAGGACAGAGAGCTTCTAAGGGCGCAGGTGTGCACGCCCATCTCTTTCTTCATCGTTGCAACCATCTCTTCATACGTTGCAAACACGATCGGCTGCTTGCGGGGCTCTACCTCTACTGAACCTTGTTTGATTGCTGTACTCGTATGCAAAGGAGGGGGGAGAATCTTCCTCGTAGCCTTTAGCCTTCGTATTGCCCGGGCTGTTGGAAGCTTTTTCAGCGGGATTGAAAATGGGGGAGTGGTCTTTCTTTTGGTTGGCAGCAGTCCTGGGAAGAGTTGCTGTGTTTCTGCGTCGATTGCCTGGATGCTTTCAGTCTCTATGCCCTTCTGCCTGAGCACCATCAGCAACTGTCTCGGTGTTAGCTTTGCTAGGTCTCGCTCGACCAGCTCTTTGTACTTGACGTACTTTGGAAGTCCCTTCTTCCGTCTTCGGGTTTTCTTTGGGGCCTGGACCTCTTCAATGTCTAAGAATGATTGTGGGGATGGAGGACAGTTGTCCTCCCATTGAAGCTTTTCTTCCTTGCTACACTCCATTATGACCTCTGCCAATTTGCATTTATTCTGTTTTTGGCGGTGGCGGGAAGGCGTCTTTTTAGTTTGGCGGGTGGACAGGGGTGTTGTTGTGGTGCGACCGCGGATCTGCCTCCCCTCGCCTGTGCCCCGTGGTGTGCCATCCAAAGCCAATTTGGTGCTGCCTATCCCAGCTGATCCCGAACACCCGAGCGCTCAAAACGTTCGACAACTCTCAAAACGTTCGAAATACCCGAAATACTCGAAATACTCGAACAGACAAAGCTAGCGGTTTTTATCGCAGCATTCAGCTACCTTCTTTTTTTCTCTAGCTTCCGAATGCAGGTGTAGAGTATGGTTGAAACGTTGCCAACGGCCAGGGCCCCGATAAGAATGGACCCAATAAATGGCTGGTAGTGGTTCCACTTGTTCAGGCAATGCAGGTGGTAGATGTAGTAGGAGACGTACATCTGGATAACCTGGAAGAAAATAAGGAAAAAAACGACAATGCCTAAATTGGCCGAAAGGGAGACGCTTAATATGTCACTGGTCGTTTCCAGGGGATGCGCCTTCTTCAGAGCGCGCAGCACGTAGAGTCTGCGCATCTGGTATTGGTATTGGAACACCTGGGAGCACGAGTGCAGGAACATGAACTTCAAAATTGGCGTTCTAATTTGCTTGAAAGACACCTCTGGACAGGTTAGCATCATCCCTGTGAGCACAATGCATACATAGTGGTGCAGCAGCCACCACCCCTTAATATTGCTCCCGTTGTTGATAAGAATGTGTTCTCGAATAGTTAGTGTTGAGTATATGTACATGTGAGCCAGCACCTGAATGGTGTCGAGTATTTTGCTATCTATAAAAAGAAGATTGCATGCTGTTAAAATTGTTACCATCACTGTTGATGTGATTTTGAAGGTTTCATAGTTACTTTTGTACTTGAACTTGTTTCTGTCTGGAAGCTTTAGCTCGTCAACTCCTAGGGTGAACTGAAGCAAGATGCTTTTGGAAAGTTCGTTTTCAACTGCTCGCGTGATCGGTCCGGGCTTCTCGCCAGTTTCTGCACTCAGTTTTTTCACTTCTTTCAACGTTTGCTCCAGGGCTGTCTTTGTCTTTTCTGTCTTGTCCCGGCACTCCTGCAACGACTCCTTCAGAGCCGAAAGTTTCAAAGAAAGAGCCTCCATATATTTGCAAAAGAAATTCTTTTTTATGGAAAATCTTAAAACGCCCAAAGGCACCCGAGACTATGCCGGAGAGGAAAGAATTCTGCTCGAAAGCATCATCAAGAAAACAGAAGACATCTATAAAGCGCGCGGCGGGGTGCCTTTTGACACTCCTACTTTTGAAATCAAATCAGTGCTTACCAACAAGTATGGAGAGGACTCTAAGCTAATCTACGACCTAGCTGACCAAGGGGGGGAGTCGTGCGCCCTTAGGTATGACCTAACGGTGCCACTGGCCAGATACCTTGGGCAAACCAAAACGCTGAAAATGAAAAGGTACCAAACAGGGAAAGTCTTCCGGCGAGACCAGCCAATTATGAACAAAGGCCGGTACCGAGAGTTCTTCCAGAGCGACTTTGACATTGTGGGGGAGTACGAGCGAATGGCAGCCGATGCCGAAATAGTGAGCTCAGCCTGCGAGATCTTGAAGAGTTTTTCAGAAATGATGGATAACCGCGCCTTTGAGCTGCGCATCAACCACCGCGGCCTTGTAGATGCCATTATGGAGGTGTGCGGCATACCTGCCCCTCTCCACCGAGCCATTGGCAGCGCGGTTGACAAGCTGGACAAGCTTTCCTGGGCGGACGTTCGCTGCGAGATGGCAGAAAAGGGTGCATGCGATGCCTCGATCGACAAGCTTGCCGAGTACATCAAAATGAAAGGCCCTCTTTCACTTATCGCACAGCTTAAGGCCACAGAGATCAGCAACACCCCAGAAGGCGCCCAGTCCCTAAACGACCTGGAAAGGCTCTATGAGCTGCTGATTGTCTACGGGATTGACGAGTGTGTCACCCTGGACCTGAGCCTTATTCGTGGACTAGACTATTACACCGGGCTGCTTCTGGAGGGAGGGTATGCAGGGGGCGAGGGGAGTGTTATTGCTGGCGGAAGGTACGACAAGCTGGTTAGCTCTATGCAAGAAAAGACTGCTGACACGCTTGCAGGTGCCATGGCATCGGCCACGATCAAGAAAAAGACAAAGCCCCTTCCTTCTGTTCCGTGTGTAGGTGTTAGCTTGGGGGTCAGCCGGCTGTTCGGCATGGTGGCCGCCCCTTCAAGGCGCACATACGTGGACGTCCTGGTGTGCTCGGTTGGCGCAGGCCTCTTTGAAGAGCGCATGCGCACGTGTGTACACCTCCGCAAACAGGGCATTTGTGCCGAATACTTCATGGGCACCAGCGGCAACTTTTCCAGGCACAGCGAGTATGCTGAGCTCCACGGGATTCCCTTCCTGGTGCTATTTGGAAGAAAAGAGTTGGAGGCTAAGGAGTACCAAATTATTTGGGGGGAGAGAAATGACCGGCAGAAACAGACGGTTTCCCTGGAAGAGCTGCCCGCAGCCCTCCGCGCCCTCATTGGGCAAGGTAGCTCGGTGTAGTACCGCGGCGTGGACAGATTGGGCATATCTTCTAAATAAAGAAGCAAGAGTATTTGTGAGTGTGGCCAAATCAATAGCTGTGGCACGTCTCCTCTTTTATGATCTATCACTGTGTTGCAGGGATAGATATGGAGAATTAGAGATAAAAATATCTTGAACGATGGAAAAGATACAGAAAATAGCGATGTTTTACAAGAAAATGGCTTGTTCGCGCTCTCCTTCCATGCCACCCCTTTGCTCCCAGAGCTGTCCTCCAGGAATAGGCCAATGTCTTATCTCCGAGCCAGCCAGTGTGAATGCCCCCGGCCCAAAAAGCGCCCTGGCGGCGGCCATTGCCGATTTTAAACCAGGCCTCCTAAAAAAAACAGATAAACCTGACCCTGGGCCTCAACTGCAGAACTCTGGCCCTGCCCAGTGCTTATACGGGCATTGGACATATTTGCAAAGAGTTCTTGCCATTCTTCTCGCTTTAGGGGGCATCTATGGGGCAAACGAGAAAGGCCAGAGAAACGCCCAGCGCTCGCAGGATACACTGGCATTTCTGAGAGACGCTGGCGCTGACCCAGAGACATGCAGCGACGGGGCCATCAAGAAGACCCAAACAGCTCCAATAACCATAGACTTTTCCAAGCTCTGGCAGAAAAGCACCCCAAAAGCTTAGATGCCCGAATAGTCTACACAATGCTAGTGTTCAAAGGGAGAGCCCAAAATACGAGACAGACTACCTACTCGGGCGGGCCCTTGCTGAAGGCTGTGGTTGCCGCGTTTGGAGAAATAGAGGCCGAGTGCCTGCAAATTACTAACTTTCCGCTCAGCAAATGCAGCCTCTTCCACACGGCCCAGGTGTGCAAATGTTCCTGGGTAGAACACGAGCCTGTAAAAGTGGACATTCGTGCTCTGGAAATGGTCAACATGTCCCACTGCGCTATGAGCTGGGTCCTGGCTACCTACCAGTTCCAAAACACCCTTTCGCTCACAGTGGCCGACTCCATGACGAAGTCTCTTCTGTTTTTGGACAAACTTAACTGTGCCCACCTGCTCCACCTGACCCTGCAAGCCCTGCCCCGGCTCAGGTCCCTCCAATGCGCCCCGCTTATGTCGGGACGGGTAGTCGCTAGCCTGGTCATCGAAGGCATCCCGAAAAACGTCCAGGCGCCCAGGCTTCTGCTAAGAAGAATAGCGGCCAACATGGGCATTTCACTGACAGCCCCGCTGTGTTTCTGTTTGCTGCTGCTTGGACACAGTCGGTGCGAAGCATTCACGTGGAAAGTTACGGGCGTGACACATTCCGAGCTTAAAAGAGACCTTACCGAAATGAAAAGCGTTCAGTTTACAAAAAACATAAGTGTTGCAAATATTACATTGGTCCTGGACCCAGAAGAAGTGCATTCGCCTCCGCTGCTCAACACTATGCTGTGGTGGCTTGGGAAGCGGTTTAAAGCGCTGCAAGCCGTTGGCATCCAGCACACCCAAAAGAACGACACGCTGGACAGGTACATTGAAAATGCAGAGTTTCGTTTGCCGGGTCTGTCTACTGTCAAACAGCTGCGCGTCCAGGAAAAGGTTCTTTGCATGCAGAGAAGCGAAGAAGTCATTGAGATAGGGAGGCTCCCCATAGACAGGTTTGGCGAGTGGACAAGCAACCGGCTGTGGGGGTCTTTGCCGCCCGACAAGAGCGCTTTTGTCGTCTTCAAGGCACTGCAAAGCAAGTGCAGGGACACGTACAGGTGCATACGGTGCATTGCCACAGCAGATAGCTATGGGAAAAGGGCGCACCCACTTTTACATCTTCAAGTGCCAACACTACTGCTGCGACGCCTGTCTGCGCGGGTGGCTCACAGAGGCGCCTATCGAGCACTTCTTTGCCTGTCCCATATGCCTTCTGTCTTGCAACTATGCCCAGATGTACACTGTTGTGAGTTTTGATGCTTTCAGGTATACCATCCAGATTCAGCCACTTGGATGAAAGGGGTAGCGCAGATGATTCACTTAGTGCAGAGGAAGCAAGCCGCCCGAACTGGATCCTGATGTTTGCATTTATTAGACACTTTGAGCTGATGTTACCATCATATTATAAAAAGAAGCTAGATAGGCTGTACCAATGCAAATGGCCCGTCTCTAGCTAAAACACCCTGGGCATCAGGTATTAGACTGGTTATTTGGCATACTGCCCTGGCCAATTTCTCTGAGATACTGGCTGTGCAGCTCTGTGTAGTTCTGTTGCAGCTGGTGTATGTTTGCTTGTTTCTGGGCAGCTTCGGCCGCTTTGCCCGAGATGGCAAACTCTGTCTCCTGTATGCTGGCTTCAATTTGCTGCTGCTTCTTTTCAAGCGTTTCTGTTTTCTCGGCCAAACTGCCTAGGCGCCCTCGCAACGTCTCCAGCTCCGTTTGGATATTGGCAAGATCTCTCTTGGTGGCGGCGGTTGTGGCTTCAACTGCCTCCTGTTCTGCTATGGTTTCTTTCAGGTTTGATAAAAACGCCTTCTTTTTACTGTCTAGGTTGTTTGTCTGTGTTTCATGGGCGTCCTGGTCTTTCTTAGCTTCGTGTATCTGCTGGAGGAGAGAGGCTATTTTGGCCTGGAGGTAGGATAGCGCCGTGTTGGGCGCGGCTGGGTATTCGTAGTATTGCGGGGGTGTAACATACGGCGAGGCAGGATAACCCCCGCGGAACGGTGGCGGCAAGTATCCGGGGTAGGGAGGCGCTGGGTTGCTGGGCGCCTGTATTCGGGAGTATTGGGGGGAATCGTATCGGTATGGCCGTTTTGGGTAGTATGCCTCATTCAGGGGGGCGCGGGGGTAGATGTTTCCAAGTTTGTTGGTTTTTTGGTAGTTCATCTTCCTTATAATATGATCTATCCCACTGCTGGTGCTATCGATGGACACCCCTCCATGTGTTTCTTCCCCTGGGATGTCGTCAATTAGCACAATGCGCGCGCTTACAAAAGGCAAAAGGGCGAGAGCTGGGAGAAGCTTCATAGCTATATTCTGAGCCATGTTTATATGAGTAGTGTTTTATCTGTCACCTAATGTGTTTCAGAAGGGTGTTTATTGGGCAGAAGCTTTGGAAGCATGCGCTTTGCTCTCTTCCTCGGGGCAGTCGGGGCACAGGCTCTGCTCAATGCGGTACCTCAGAAGAATCAACAAAATGTGGAGGCGGGACATAAGCGGCCACTTAACTGCCAAAAAGTGGGTGGTGGCGTGTGTGGAGGCGTTGCAGAGAAGAAAGTCGCTTAGTCTCTTCTCTCCCCCCGAGCGCACAATGATGTCGATCGGGGTGGTAAGCCCGTCGGTGCCGTTCTGAACGTACTCGTCCAGGGAGGAGTACGAGAAAAGAACCGAGACTTTTTTGTTGCTTTGGTCTGTTTCATTGGCTCTTTTGGCATGCTCTGCCATCGTTTTAGGCATCGATGTGATGTCCCCAACCACTCGCGTCATTTCAAGTATCTCCCGGTTTTTTTTGCCCTCTAGTGACTGGCCGTCGTCTGCGCTGGCAATGGCTTGTTCAAGTATGCTCATAATATCGTTTATCTCCTTTGGGGACCGTTGGTAGTTCTTCTTTCCAAAGGTAAAGAATACTACCTGCGTGCAGTTGATGGACACAAGGTATCGGGCCATGCGATCCATGTTAGTGTACCCATAAACATGCCCGGTTTTCGTGGTCAGCCCGTTTTCCCGTGCAAACCTTCTGTGCCCGTCCATGACCAGGCCTATGCTAAACCCGCTTCCAGCCAAATACTTTGACAGATACTTAATGGGCGCACCACAGGCTGCTAAAACAATTTCAGGCACTGGAAAAAGCATAGACGCTCTCTCAACAAGGGCGTTAAGCTCTTTGCTCTCCAGAAGAAAGTCAATTGTGTCCATAACCCTACTTTTAAGATACATATCCATTTTACATGCCCAATAATAGCTCATCCAGGGAAAAAATTTTGCGCAAATAAGTATGCAGCACTTTGAGTGCGCTGCCTGTAAAACCACCCACCGAACAGAGGCGCAGTATAAAAAGCACCTTGCCAGTTCGGTCCACACGCATGGCCACCGGGCCACCCACAAGCAATACGACTGGTACGTAAACCGGGTGGGAAAAAATGAAGGGGTGTTTATACAAGTGAAAATAGAAGACCTTGGATGGGTCCCATCCTTTAAAACCGCCCAAACGCCCACACAGACACTAATACAGCTGTTTCTCTCCAAGGAGGACGTTCTTCAGCTTGAGGTGGAAAAGCAGCGCATAGATCACCTGAGAACTTTTGAGCATTTTTGCTCGGAGGTGTCTATATACACCATACAAATAATGTTTTTATTGGGCTAGTTTGGGTGTAGTAGAAAGCTGGTGAGTAGGTGTCTTTATATAGTAAATTTTTTAAGCTAATGAAATTTTTGTACCACCAAGCCCTTTTGGCTAAAAAATTAGCTATAAAACTAAAACGCACATAAAATTTTTTACAATAATGACGCCAGCTACATCAGTAACATCACCAGCAGTTGAAACGCAAACAGACCTATTTGATGCGCCAAGCAGCACCCCAGCAATACTGGAAAGACTCAACCAGGCCATTGTCGTCCCTGTTGTCGACGGGCTCGCCCCATACTTACAGAAAATAATGCGTATGATAGAATCAGTAGAAAATGCGCTAACAAAGACAATAGACCCAAGCATGTCAGAAGAGCTCCAACCAATCATTGATCTTATGTCTACCAGAATAAGTTCTTCTCTGATGATTTTTCTGGCTGGATCCGTTTTTATCCTATCCATACGTGCCCAACTATTCGCTCCCCAGCTCTCATTCTTTAAAAGCACATTCCTATTGGTGAGTATGGTTGCGTCGGCCTCTAGTATGGTTTTTTTCATAATAAGGGTTATTAACACATCAGACAGTGTTAAAAGGATATTGGCCAACACGGTCATCACCGAAACCAGCAGCATCTATGTGATGATTTTGGGAGGCTTAATTGGTACGGTTCTGTTTGGTATCGCTATGGTTGCTGCCTATGCTTCTCTCCAAATATTCATTCTAACTGCCGCCGCCATACTTTTCGTAAGTATATCTGCCATCGTTTTATACACGCTCTTTGACATTAACAGCAATGCCGTTTTAAGCGAACAGGGCAGCCCAATCACCCAACAGGTTGCTGATGTTACAACGAACCTAACCAGAGTATATTTGCTTAGTTGCAGTGTGGTTGCCGCTATCATGGTTTTGCATCTGGGAATGATTTTCTCTATGGGAAAGTCACAATACAGAAGAATAGCCTATGAAGAGGGCATGGTCCAACCCGTATGATGACTAAAGTCAAAAACATATGCTTTCTAAGCATGGGATACCCTTTCTAATAAAAGCATTGGGCCAACTGCGTCTCTATGTGCGATACTGGGTGGCGATGATCTATGGTATGTTAGTTTTGGCCAAGCTTTGTCTATCTATAAAGATCGGCAGCGCCAACCAACAAAATCTTGTATAGATAGTAGATAGATGGTTCTAGAGATGTTGAACACCCCAAAACTGCATTGGGCGATTCGGCAGCTTCTTCCTGGTTTGCTGGCATAGTTAGTCTGAGAGCAATCCCATCCTAGGAGTAGCCAGACTTTGTAGTTTTTCAAGGTTAGTGTTCGGGTTAGCTCGGGCTAGTGGGTGTAGAAAGAGCGGGGACAAGGCTTTAGCGCGGGTCTACCTATACACGTGTTCGGGCTAGTGGGGTTGCTGGCTCCAAAGACGCCATAGTAAAAATACTCTTCAAAATTGCTTGCAGAAGCCCAGGTTTCGGATCAATGTGATGGGTGATATAAATACTTAGCTTTGCATAATTTACATGAGATATGAAGAGAGAAGATGCAGAAAGAACAGCGGCCCGTGGCGGTGTCGCCTATGTTAAGGATGCATTTGGCCAGCACGAGTGGGTGGCAACGTACACCCAGCTAATGGGGCAGATAACCTGGTCGGTGCTAAATGGCAGAACAGCACGATTTTTTGAGTATGTACCAAGCTGCAAACCAATCAGCATTTTTTTCAACATAGACACAAAGAGGCTGTGCAAGGAGAACCCCGTCTCTAGAGAAAAGCACGCCTATAAAGAGTGTGGGCTGCTTATCCAAAAAATAGCACAGGTGGTTAAGAATATCTTTCCAGACTACCAACATACCCCCATAGTGCTTATTCCACAGAACGGCACCCATCCCCCAGGCCCACCCAGCTCAGGCACGCTTATGCTAACGCTGATTATTAGAATGCATGACAAGAAGGGAGAGCCAGTGTACCTATCATCCCTGGGAGAAATGAAGAGGATCTACCACTTCCTCAACGAAAAGCACCCAACGGACGCGGTTTGCCCCAGCGCCTATAACCCGAAAGGAGGGTTGGTCCGGGCAGTGTTCACAGCTAGGCCGGGGCAGAACGAAGGGCTTGGGCAGAATACAGACATGATGCCAGGGAGTGTGTTTCAGCCCGAGATAAACACCTTTGTTGGGTACGTCCCCGAGGGAAACACCAATATTGTAGATGCACCATCTTTCAGCCAGGCCAAAGTGCTGCCTCTGAAAACGCCCCAACCCGGCGGCGGGGGCGCGGAGTGGATCATATCCCAAGAGCTAGAAACAGAAAACATGCTCATCAGTGCGGGCGCAAGTGTCTACGGCCTGGAGATCCCCATGAAGCCCATCCAGCTTATTCAGGCAGACAGGTACACCCTGGCAAACAGCGAGTATCTTAGCGAGGCGTATCCAAAGGACGTGTGCAGCGACTTGCTCAGCCTTGACGCCCAGATGCAGCTGTTTGACAGTACCGAGCGGCAAAAAAAAGCGCCCAGATGCACCATAGAAGACCAGATCTGTTTTTCTCCGCTAGGCAAAAGCATTACTGCGGTAAGGCCTATAGAGCTAGACAATGCTCTAGACACTCTAAACATGGCCCCAAAAGAGTGCTGGGAAACACACAGCATCTTTGAGAAGCCTCCCGAGCCAGCCCAGGCAGCAGCACCTAGCAGCTCCAAAAAGAAAGCACCCAGGACAACAGCCGTTAGAACAAAAAGCACAGCCAAAGCCCAGCGGTTGCAGAACACAGATAGCGCCATTGGGGCGATCCTGAAGCACCCGACCCTGATCAGAGACATAGCGGTGCGGATCATAGGGCACCTGAAGCTTAAGTGCAAGGCGAAAGAAATGGCAGAGCACGTGCACGGATGGCTTGGGACCCTGGACCCGCAGAGCACCTCGCGAATATTTGCCTGCACGCCGCACGGAAGAAGCCTGATCTGCAGCAGGGGCAAGTACTACTACATGAAAAAGGAGAATGTTTGGAAAGTCGTTGCAATTGAAGAAGTCAGATGCACGGTCTTTGAGACAATGTGTAGCATTGCGCATAGGGTCCAAAAGTACCTGAAAGCTGAAAAGCTGGATGAAAAAGTCCGAGGGTATCTGGGTAAGGCGCTCGCCACATTGGGCAGTATTAATGAAGCCAACAGAATTACTACCATTTGCTGCGAGCTTCTCAGAAAAGACGCCATTGAGCACCTTCTGGACAGCGACTGGAGCCTTCTTCCCTTTTCGAATGGAGTCTACGACCTCCAAGCCAAAAAGTTTAGTGAATATAGCGAAGACAACTACGTTACCGAGTGTATCCCATACAAGTACAACCAGCATGCAAAGTGCAGGGCACTTGACAGCTTTCTCCACGAAGTAATGCCCAACCCCGAGTATCTTGACTACTTTCTTTGGACCTGTTCTACCTTTCTCAATGCGGACGTCCCAAACAGTTCAGTGATTTTCTTTCTTGGGCACAACGAGGATGGAAAGAAGCTCCTCCAGCTCCTCCTCCAGGCTACTTTGGAGCCACTGGTTAGATCGCTAACCTCCAAGATTTTTAGCCGGCGGAGCATTACAACGTCTAAAGCGCCGGTTGACATATGCAGACTAAAGAACACACGGTGCGGAATTGTCTCGGACGCAGACGAGCTTCTAACAGTTACCGCCGCCACCAAAATGCTGGCATACGGCGACTACCACCGGCTTATTGACGGGCCCATTGAGGTAAACACCAAGTTTGTGGTTATGTGCAAATCTCTTCCATACTTTACCAAAACAGCGCCTAGTCTCTGGGACAGCATCTCCATTCTGGCGCTTGGCCCCTTCTCAGGAGACACCTACCGGTACCGGGACAAGCATAAAAACCACCGGCTGCGCTCAATGATCGAGAAAGACCCTACTTGGAGGCAGGCTTTCATGAACAAGCTTCTCCAATACAAGAACACCTTCCCCTACCCGCCGCCGGTCCCGGAGTATATACGAGGCCTCAAAGACATCCGAAAAAACATAACCAAGTACTTTGGAAGTTTTATGAAGAAGAACATAGTTGAAGATGTGGATAGTGTTCTTAAGGTGGGGGAAATTATCCAAGCCTTTTTCCAAAACGATATTTCACCCCGGTCAAGAAGCATAGCGTACAAAACAATGCACGTGCAGGCAACCCGGTTCTGTGAGGAAACATTTCCCCGAACGGCTGAGCACGGTCTCTTCCGTGTCCAAAACAAAACCGTACGGGGCTGGAAAGGCGTAAGATTGCTAAAAAACGATTAATAAATTGGCTCACGTTTGAAAAGCCGGGGGATCTTAGATAAACAGGGCTGGTTTGGGCTAGGTTAGGGTTAGGGTTAAAACATAAAATATTTTTTTGGGTATGGTGGTCATGGAGCCTTTTTGGCATAGTGAAGATGACGATGCAACCAATGCCACCTGGGCCAGGCCTGGGTATAACCAAACAAGCATGCACCGGCCCTTGGTAGACATATCTCTAGACCAAGGCGGGCTAAACAAGGAGGATTTGCTTGATTTAGAAGCTAGAATACACAACCCTTCACATGTAATTGTGCCGCGGCACCCAATAACCTACCCCCAAAAAACATACGCAGACCCGGGCCCAGTCTACCAGGATTCAGTCATTACCCAGCCCCCGAGCCAAAGCCCTGGCAGTAAGTTGATCAGCCAACTCTTCAAACAAATCAGCTTGTGGACAGGTTTAGTTACCGTGCACACGATGATTATAGGTCTGCTTGAATTACAGGCCTGCCTCCCCGTACAGTTTCTTGTAGTGCCTTTGACGTTTTTGGTGGTATCCGTGCTGTACTTTAGCGGTTACTTGCTGGTGTTTGAGATAGCCAGCATATACCTAGATGCAATTGATAAAGAGAGTTTTGTCGGCGGAAGGTTTAGGAATACCTACCAGATCATCTCCTTTACTGTTATCGCGCTGATCTTGGCACCTATCTCCCTGGCCCTTCAAGTCATCGCGCCTTGGTTCTATTTCAAGTGTATCATTGCCGTCTATCTTGGAGGGTGCCTTGTTTGCGTTATGCGGTGCCTACTTGAGGCAGATGAAGAGGAAAAAGCGTCTCCAAGCACAGAAGACTTCCATACGATAAAAAAGATAGGTTTTGTGTCCCTAACGGTAGGTTTCTTTGTTATGTCTTTGGTTATTCCATATCTGATCAACGGCGCGGTGTCTCTGTGGCCTAAGGTCATGACCCCACAGCAACTAGGCCACGTGAGCCAGTGAAACAGGTAAAATAGAACAATAAACCAAAACAAGCAATGCAGCAAAAAACAAGGATAGCTGCGGCCTTAATAGACATTCTTCTGTTAATGGTGTGTGTTGTGGTCAGCACCTGCATTCTTGCACTTGTTGCCAATGCGTTTTATCGAACAAGTGTCTCTGAGGACTTCTAAACTGGAGGAGGATGTGTTTTGCAAATAATTTAATAAACATGAACCAAGCTGCCACAGGAGAAGTTGCCGCTGCGTTGGGAGACGTGGCCATTGGCCAGGATTTTGCAGAAAGAATCATAACCAAGGAAGGGAGGGAGCAAGAGAAGGCGGAGGCACAAACACTGGTAAAAGAGAAGGAAAAAGAGATAAACGAGGCTCTCCAAGAGCACGGTCTAACCATTCTTAGAGATTTGGACAAAGTAGACAAGATGCATGAAGGAATGCATTTGCTAAGTAGAAAAATTGACGAAGCAGAGAGCTCGATAGGGCTCAGCAGTGCCAAGTACCAGGAAATCAAGAAACACATCGCAGACGTCAAGCGGACGCGCGAGCGGGTGGAGGATGCGCTGGAGGAGGTCGAAAAGCTGCAAAGCCTAACGGACCTGATGTACCACACCGAGAAAATCTCGACAAAAGCGATGGTCGGGATAGATACGGCTCTGAACAAAAAAGAGAACCTGACAGAGGACAACACCCAGCAAATCTTTCTCTGGGTGCGTGCCACCAAGCAGCTGGAGGCCCGTGTTAAGCACTTTATTGACCAAAAGTTCTACAGCAAGCTGGTTAACTTCATGGAGAACAACAAAGAAAAGCTGGCCACGCTTGGCAGTCTAATGGCACAGTGGTGGATCTGCGAGGCGACCACCGGCATCAAAGAAACCGTACTTCTAAATGCCAAGAAAAGCGGGGAAAACGAGTACATTGCAGCAGCTATCCAGGAGTCCAAGCACTTTGCCAAGGCCAATACGTCGCTTATTCTGATGGGGAAGTACGTCTTTGAAGAAACCGGGAGAAAGCACGAGTTTGTAGAGTACATCAACACTGCGCGGCAGAGAGAGCTGAAAAAACTCTGCAGGCTGGAGATGGTGAATGTGGAGACCGGGAAAATGTTGGGAGATTTGCTGAGAATTGTTGCAGAGTTTTTAAAGATAGACGCGCAGATAAAAAGTTTTACGGCCCAATCGATTGATCCAACAGTGGAGGATTATGACACACAGATAAAGGCGCGGGTTGAAGCCATTGTTAACACAGCAGACACCGATGCCAGCAAGGAAGCGTGTTTGGCGGCGCTAAAAGGTTTTCTCCAGGTAGCAGACCGCTACGAGCTAAACCTAGTCCAGGTCCAAGAAATACATGTGCAGACTGTCTACCACGCCATAAGCAAAGACTTCCAAGCCACAGAAGCCACTCTAAAGAGCAGCCTCAAAGAGACAGAAGAGTTGGAGCCAAAGCTCAAAAAAAGCAAAGCTTTGGTCCTATCTTTCTTCCAGCGGTCAAAAAAACTTGCTGGGGGTGTTGATCAGGTCGAAAACGAGCTAGACGATATTATCTTGAAATTCACCAACAGTCTTCTCAAGTCTATCCACGCCTTCCTAAGCACAGCCAAAGAGCATCCAGTTGTGGTAGAAGAGTTCGTCAACTCTTTGCGGGCAATGTTCTTTGACGAGCTGTCAGGCGAGTGGCAAAAGCAAAAGTCTACCATCGACCGATTCATTGACAGCAAGCTCCAGGAGCTGGTAGACATGCACACAGAACAGAAACACAACCGAGAGGCGCCTGAAAAAGCTTTCACCCAGGCAGTTGACCGCCTTGTTGAAAAGATAAAACAGCCACCCGCTGACAGCACAGAAGTCTCACTGTATGCCAAAGATGTCCACGAGACCATTGCAATGTACCAGAACACCGCCTCCAAAGGCGTGCTTGAAAAAAAGATGGAGGAAACCTTGCAGGCTATTTTCCAAACACTTCCCAGATACAAAACATATACCCAGCTTAGCATGGTCGAGCAAGACTTTGCCATGATTTACAAGTACCTGGAATGCAACACCCTGGACACACCAAGCGCTCCAATTCTTTACAAAACCTTTCACAAAGTCAACCAAATCAGGAAAGATAAGAAAAAACAGTTGGAAGAGCCTGTGGAGGACGATTTACTTTCTCTTTGGCCCAAAGCATCCGCACCATGAAAAACACCCGCCAGGACACGCTGCCCCTAGGCCGTTTCGCTTTCCACACGAATTAGGTCTACCTCAATGTGCTTGGTTTCTTTTTGGTGAAAGCTGTAGGTCCTGGGAAGCTCAAAAAGCATCTTTGACACCACGCGTATCCGCCCCTTGTACTTCGCCTGGAAGTATGCTCGGGTGCTTGTTTTATGCATTGAGTAAACCACCCTGGCTCTTGAAAGGGCATACTCAAGAAAACAGACGTCTATGCCTTTGTTGCTCTTGGTCCCGAATGGCGGGTTAACCACTGCCGTATCAAACTCAATGCAGCTACTTGGAGGCGCCTGGAGCACATCGGCCTCAATAAATGAAAAACCTTCATCACACACAGTTAGCAGGTTTTTGGTGTAGACCTCTCTAAGCGAGCTGTCTATTTCAATGCCAACAACACTGCTGGCGCCATAGACCATTGCAGCAGCACTGAGCATCCCCGTGCCGCAGCCTACATCAAGTATCTTTTTTCCGCGGATATCGCCGTTTTCAACGGCCATAACATGAGTGGCCAGGGAGGCAAGCTCTGAGGGGGTTTTATACTGCTCGTGCCTGATTTTCGGGCGGGCGAATCCTTCAATGCGGTCAAGAGCCCATTTTGCCTCTTTTGCGCGCATCTGTCTGTAAAAAATTCTTCTGAACACTACGAATACTACGAATACTGCACGGGCTGAATCGCCGGGTGCCTAGGGGTTGGTACACCTCTGACATAAGGTATTTAGTTGGGCTACACCCGTTCCTAGCGCCATCATGGACGCTTCCTAAAAGATGCCCTATCTCGTGCAAGACCATGCTACTTATTTGGGCAATGGGAGTGCTTGGGGCAATGGCGCAAAAGGCAAGGCTGTGCCCGGTGCGAATGCCATTTTCATTGGAGGCGCCGTAAATCAGGCTCTTTTCTCTTTCTTTCACCAAAGCAACCGTAATATCTGCTTTTTTAAAGCCCGGATTTTCCCTTTTTAGGAAAACAATCTTTTCGGCAAGGAGTGCAAGCATATCTTCGCCATCGGTTTCATCTGAGACAATGTCGTCATCTGTTTCTCTTTTTTCAAGCTGTCTTTTCTCCTCGGCTCCCCACGAAAACTCAACACGGCCGCCCCAAACCATCAGCACGCCAACATCCTCTCTGAAGACCTGGCTTGCGCGCAAAAACACCATACGCACCTCCTCAGGGGATATAACAGGCACGCTCTCCCTCTCAACCAGAAAAAGCACTTCTAGCGGCCGGAGGTGTTCTTGCAGCTGGCTACGCGCCCGTGCAAGCGCCAGAAGAAGCGCCAGAGCAGGCCACCTATGCATGTTGTTGTAAACAACAACCCTGGAAACGGACTCAGGGTTGGATCTAATTGGGTGGCAGTTGCAGCCGAAACAACTGCTTTTGCATATCAAGGTTGGGCGCCAGCCAACAGAATTCTTGCTGGCAGACAATCTGTTACACATGTGGGTGCCCCGTTTTAAGTAAAACTTTTTGGAGAAGCATGGCAGACAAGCCCGCTGAGGACATTACAAAAGAGGAGGAAAACACAATGCTTTTCTACTACCAGGTGAAGATGTTGGACCTATGCGAGTACCTCAAGACACCCATTCAGGTCCACAACACCGCGATAACATACTTCAAGGTGCTGTTTTCCAAGCGCAAGGTCTTTCACTATGACATGCGGAACTTAATCGCAGCGTGCGTCTTCCTGGCCTTGAAGGTCGAGAACACATACATCACAGCAGAGATCCTCAAAGCCAAGCTTAGCTTCGTGAAGATGCACCTGCTTATCAAGTACGAGCTTGAGCTCTGCCAGGCGCTTAAGTTTAACCTGCATGTTTCCTCGCCGCATTTGCGGCTGCTGGGGCTCTTTCTGCTCCTAAAAAACAAGGAGCAGGTGCGAGGCACCACCGAAGACACGTTCCAAACCCAAGAAATCCAAGAAATAGATAGAACACTAGATTGGGGAAAATCAGTTGAAAACTTGAAAAATTTGATGCTAACTGACAACTACCTCCAACTTAATCCAAATGAAGTAGCTCTGGCCTCTCTTACTGTACAGCCCTCCGAGTTGCAAGGACTCTTCATGACAGACACCTTAAGCGCAATAAAGAAAATCAAGCTAGACACGATTCGAAGAGAGTCGCCCACCCAGCAGGAGCTCAAAAGAATAGACGAAAAAATCAGAAACATTCAGCAAAGATATGAAATCAGCCACTAGCACATTGCGGCACTTTATTCAAGCTGCAGCACCATTCGCTCAAACTTGGAGGGATTTTCGTCCCATGAAACATCCGTTTTTTCGTGTTTCAGGTTTCCATTGATGCCCTTTCGACCAAGATAATCCCGAAGGGCGTGGAAAGTCTCTTCTGGCCCCATTTTCACAATTGCGCTCTTTCCTTTTATGATAAGCTTGAAAATAGGCCCGCCGCTCCCTAGCTCAATGGCGTCGCCGGGAATAGCTGGGGCAGAGTGCTTGACGGAATAGAAAGGGCCAGGATAGTCTTCTTTGAAAACCTCGTCCGTTTGGATAGACACGTCCACATCAACTAAATCACCTTGTTTTATACCAAACATTTCGCTGGGTACCTCACCTGTTTCTGAGATTTGTTTCATGGCGGCATTGCGCTCGGCCTCGGTCATTGGCGTGAACTTCTCGTCTATCAAAAACCCGTTTTTGTAGATGATGAGTGCCCGGGTGGCTGCTGCTTCTTCGTTCTGGTTGCCGTCACTGTGTTTTTGCAGCCTTTCAAACTCCTCTGCGTACTCAGACTTCGGGTTTTCTGTCATTTGGGCACAGGTGCCTCCGGCAGACGACGTTCGGGTGGTCTCTCGGTACTCCCTAATGATGCCTTTGGCCGTGTTAACGTTGCCTTGGGCGAGTGTCAGAGCGTTCTTGGCCTGGTTTTCTGTACACCCAAGTTCATCGATAAGGCCCTTAATTGTGGGCTCTCTTTCTTTCCTGTCCATTACAACAAATTAGAAAATTGTTTATTTACGGAATGTATTCCAGGGTGCCGCTATCCTCCTTAACCAGGCCTCTTTTTTGAAGTACTTCAATCCTTTCTTTGACCGCACTTTCGGAATGTCCAAATTTGGCAATAATCGCAGAAATAAGAGCGGCTTTTTGTTGGGGAGATTGGTGCTTTAGGCTTCTGGAGATAAAGCTATCGAGGGAGACGAGGGTCAGGTACTGTTTCGGGTGCTCCTGCGGCCTCTCTGCTTGGGTAACGTACTCTGGGAGGAGGTTTTTCCACCGGGAGGGAGTGTCAAAGTTGTTTCCAACCCCAAGAGTGAAGGTTCCTGTCTCGGAGCCTCCATGTTTTTTGGGGCCTGGGGCATGCGTGGCTGTTACCAGCCCCTGCTCAAGCAAAGCGTCAAAGTGTTTGTGGAAAGTGGCGCACTGTGTTTTGAGTGCTGCGGTGTCAATGCTCTGTGCCTTAAGGGCTTTGGTGACTATCCAGTACTGGAGGAGGGAGATGGTGGCGACTGCACTCCCTACCTCAATGTCAACTGTTGAAAAGTTGTCCACCCACTCAACAAGCACTCTTTCCCTCTTTTTTTCTTGTATAACGGCTTTTTTTGCAGCTGAGACCGCGGGAATGTCTGGAAGATCGAGTCTCCCCATGCTTGCGGGCCATCTAAAGCTGTTTGCGTGGATGAGGTAGATGCTGCTGCGCGGAATGCGTTTTTCCTGGGAAAGGTCTCTGAGCACATCCTTGACGCGGCGCTTAAGCTGGAAAGACCATCCTTTACTGAGCGCGCGGGCGGTTTTCGTTACCCGGCCCAGTCCTATGCCCTTAAGAGCGCTGCTAACCACCAGCCCAATAAAGGTTTCTTCAAACTGCGCCGTGTCTGAGACGGTGGCTGCAATGCATCTAAGCACTCTTTTGTGCGGGTTCTCCAGGAGCTTGCCTTCCAGGGTCTGCTTTAGGTGCGATATAAGCACACTGGTGTATTTGTGCGGGTCTTCTTTTACCATCTCCGAGAGCGCCTTCTGTGACAACTGGTTGGCCAGGCTCCGCACCTCTACTGACCAGGGCAGCCTTTGCAGCTCAATGATTCGGGGGTATGGATCGGCTGCAATGTAGTTGGCCATGGCTTCTTTTAGTGTGTTCTTCAAACTTTTCACTTCCTTTTTTGGAAAACCAGTTGTAAAGAGCTTTTCAAGCACATCAAGGTTGTTCTGGTTTAAAAGCGCCAGAAAGTCGCTGGCTGTAACCCCGCCCCCACCCAGAAGGATGCCTGCAACTTTCCTGGCGATTCTTTGGCGCAGCGCCGGCTTTATTCCCGGCACAAACCTTTTCACCCCCGGCGTATCAAGCACTCTCTGGAGGTAAATGTCGGCCTGGCACTTCCTGGCAGCGGTCTCCCGGGCCTTTTCTTCGTAAAGTCCCAAAATTCTTTCCTCAACCTCTTTTTTGGCTCCAATTTGGTGGCCAAGCATTATCTCTTTGGCTAGACCCGGGTGGCTGGGCTGCCCCCCAAAAAGCTCTTCTCTGACCGTTTCAGTAATCCCCTGGAGCAGCTCGCCCCGCTTGCTCCGCGCCAGCCGGAGCAGGGCGTTTCTGACAGTTTTTTGCAGTGGCAGGTGCTTCCTTGGCTTTCTTTTGCCCGGAACAATGTTGATGGGGGACAAGACCTTCTGCAGAGGCGATAGAATGCGGGCCCACCTGGTGTAGGTCTCCAAAACAGAGCAGGCGCTCGTAACAATGCTCTGGGCCATCCGTTTTTTTATCTTTAGCAGTAATATTTGTTTTTCTGCCTGGGTGATTTTGGCACACTCTCGGGCACACAGTGCTCTATCCCCGGCACTGCTGCTTATTTCGTCTTTCACGTACTCTAGAATGGTGCGAGTCCGGTCCATGAAATTATTTTTGAAAGACCTATGGAATATTTAAATATTTTTGGTGGCAGAGACAGACCCGCACCGCCGCATGACCTAACCCGAACCTGCCTGTTCCCCAGGGCCCAAACAGAACCTTTGGCCCGAACACTTTTTTTCAGCACAACTCATCAACTAAAACGGAGCTTAAGTGATTAGGTGGGAAAAATAGCGGGTTGGGCCCAAGGGTTCGGTGCTCGGGTCTGTGGGGAAGCAGGCATTCGCGGATATGCGCCATCTTATATTACCCAAGCGCTAAAAAATTTCTATATGGCTGTGGGATGGGAAAGACCTAAGCTGTCGCCAACTAAAAGAACAAAAATTGACGTTGAGGAGACCTTTCCCGATCTTGGGTTTTGGGAAACGGCCCAAGAGTGCGGAAGTCCTCTAACGAGCGAGCTGAGTCTGGAGGGCGAGCGCTTTGTGGACTCAGTGACCTTCAAAGTTACCTCAGTGGCCAAAAATGCGCGTTTTGATCGGATTGGGGGGCCAGACAAAGAAAGCCTGGAGATCCACGGGCAGTGGAGGCAGTCATTGCCGCGGATAGGCAACACGGTTACTGTGATGCGGTGTTTGTGCTGTCCCACCAATCAGGAAGATCTTACAGTGATCAACAACGAAAAGAACTATCTGATCATCCATTCAGCCAAATCGCTACCAGCCACAACGATTGTTCAGTCGCTCAACTGCCAGAGAAAGGCCGCTCTTATCCAAAAGGTTGAGGTCTGCAAAAAAGAGTACTCCAGGACCCAGGTGCATGGAATAATCATTCACGAGTGGTTTGAGCATCTGCTAAAGAACAGAAACGCCACGGTGGCCAGCGTTGCTGCCGAGCTAAACCAGATCATTCAGAAACACGTCCTTCTAAGCTATCTCGTTGACCAAGATACTGGGGACGTGTTCAAAGAGGTGCTCAAGCATCTTGGGGCTCTGCGGAAGTTCATTCGGGAGCTTCCGTATGCTGAGTACCGGGAGGGGAAAACGCGGTATAGCAAAATTTTACAGATTAAGGGCAAAACCGATGCGATCATTTCCAACAAAGGCAAAGAAACAGAGATAGAGCTCAAAACAGGGAAAAGCATCCAGGTGGACAACATTGTGCAGGTTTTGATCTATGCGCTCTTACAGCAGGAGCAGCGGGGGTACTCCTCGCAGGTGCTCTACCACATGAAAAGCGGAGCCCAGCAAAAGATCATGCTGAACCACATCGAGGTCGTTGGGGTGCTGAACAACCGGAACAAAATGGTAAGGCATCCATCCATTCCGCCAAGAAAAGAGATAGGGCACTGCCAAGTTTGCTTTGTGAAGGAAACCTGCACCTCGCTAGCCGAGATAGAGGCTGCCGCGTACCCCGCAAGCATTGAAAACAGGCCGCCCACGCAAAAAGAGGCCCGGGAGCTAGATGAGCTAGATTTGCTCAAAAGCCTGGAGCTAGACGATCCGCGGGTGTACGGGTACCTCTGGGAGCAGGTCCAGAAACAAGAAGACTTTAGCGCAGAAGTCCTGCTTCTCTCCCAGATCGAGCACTGGGCTGGGAAGTACCTGAAAGTGGCTGTTCAGGAGGTCAAAAGCATGAATTTAGACGAAAGCAGCTTTGTGGACATCTACGACACTGGGAAGTGTCTGATTGGGAGGGGCAAGGTTCTAACCATCTGCGACGGAGCCGTTGAGATAAACATGTTTGAAGAAATTGTCTACACCGAAGGGGATATGATGATCTACATCTCCAAAGACCACTCGCACAAGTACTTTGGAGAGCTGCGAGGGGCGCTGCTGCTTCTGTACACCACGGAGGAGCTGCAGCGGCTCTGGAAAGAGCGGCCTGTCTGCCAGCCCGCACACATACCCAGCGCGTACATCCAGGAGTTCCAGGCGCTTAACTCGCCACAGAAAGAGGCGCTGATTAGTTCTTTGCGGCCGGCGCCGTTTGCTCTGATCCACGGAATGCCAGGAACGGGGAAAACAACCGTTATTTCCCTGATGATCAGAATTTTGGCGAGCCAGCAGAAAAAGGTGCTTGTTTGCTGCCACACCAACCTTTCCCTTGACAACATCCAGAAACGGATTGCCCAGGACCCTGGTGTTACAGTGTACCGAACGGGGAGAACCACGGTGGTGGGCACAGCAAGCACCTGCCAGGAGGTGGGGGATGCGCTGGACTCCTTCAACGCAGTTCTTTCCACCACCCGAGCCGTTTTTAAAGACGTTATTTTTGAAAAAAACCGGAAATTTGACGTCTGCATTGTAGATGAAGCAACCCAGCAGAATTTTCTCTCCTCGGTCGTGCCAACGGCCATGGCCCGAGGCTTTGTGCTTGTAGGAGACCATCTACAGCTCCACCCGCTGTCAAACGTCCCCGCCCTGAAACTGAGCCTGTTTGAGCTTCTTAGAGAGCGGTGTGCCCCAAGCGCGCTGACCATGCAGTATCGGATGCCCAAATGCATCATGGATGTAGCCAACACCATGTTCTACAACGGACAAATGGAGTGCATGCGCCCAATCAAGGGCGCCATTCAGTTTATCGACACAAGCGATGCCGAGGCCCAGCAGGTGGTTAAAACAGCAGACAGCCACATCCAGATACTCTGTTTCTTCAACCAGCAGGTGCGAGCAGTGACTAAGCTGGGCAAAAAAGCTGAAACCATTGACCGGTTCCAGGGAAGCGAGGCCGAGCACGTTCTTCTGCTTATAGATGCGCTAGCAGCCTTCCCCAGCCTCGACGTTCTTCTTTCTCCCCACCGCCTAAACACCGGCCTAACCCGAGCCAAAAACACTCTTACCATTCTAGGCAACGCCACCAACCTTAAAAAGTATCCGCTTTTTCAGGAGCTCTTCCAGCACGTCACTGTAGAGGAGTACTATGCACCCACAGCGTCTCAGTAGAGCACCCGTTCTTGGTTTTGCAGACCCGAACAACCCGAACAACCCGAACAACCCGAACAACCCGAAACCCAATAAAGCATCTATAATTGTCTATCTGGTGGTTTGGTCACCTGTAGGGGACGTCTCTTTATTTATAACGGTTTTAGGTTGTTCAAACACACCCACACACCCACACCCACACACTCACACTCGCTCAGATTCTCAGAAAAAGAGCATACTGGTTTTTTCGTGTTCGTCATTTATCAGGTTATCACTTTTTGTTGGCTCGGGACGCAAATACTCCTGAACATAGCTCACCTTTTCACTATCTTGCTTAGCACGTATCTTCTGGTAGGTTTGCTGCACCCGGGCAATGAGCTCCTGCTTCCTTCCCGTGTAGTTTAGGCCAAACTCCTTCATGATTCCCTTCAGCTGCTGAACGGTTAGCGCGTCGTAGTCAATGCCCTCCACCCGGCTGACGAAGTTGGTGCTTATCTTCAGAAACTCAAGCTTTTGCGACGATCCTTCAAAGCTAGTGGTAGCATTCAGGTACAGAGGAAGGATGGTGTTGATAATGTCCTTTTCTTGTGGCGCCTCAGCCTTCTTAATGACGCCCAGACACATTTTCTGGGGGCGCATCCCTCCCTCGTCATTAGCAAAGATAGCCTGGTCCTGGTGCACCTTTCTCTCTTTCTGGATGTAGCTCTGGAAAAGGGTAACGTGTTTTTTCCTCTTTTTCTGGGCCCACACATCAAGGTGTCCCTCGCCCTTGTTTTTGGGAAGCACCTCCTTGGGACAGGCCTCTTTCTCAGCGCCAAACGCATAAAGCTTCCTTTCCTCAACTAGTTGCTGGAAGTCCTCAAAGACTGAGTACCGCTCTTTTTTTGCCAGGAACTCCTCAGGTCCCGCCCCTAAAAACTCTTCAAGCGTGAAAGGCTGTGAGCTGCTTTCCTCCTCCTTTACAGGACGTCTCCCATGCTCAGTGATATCCATGTCCTGGCGTCTCTAAATACTCTTTATTAATTGCCAGGCTAAAACTGTGGTTTCATTTCTCTAATGACGCAACGTTTCAAGTTGTGCGATTTATTACACCCGGAAGAAAAGCTCTGCCGACCTAATCACCCCCTGGATTTTTTCCATGGCGCTTTCCTCGACAAGCATCTGTTTTTCATTGGACGCATGCCCACTTAAAAACCCAACCGCTTTTTTTCCAAGCTCTTGATGCGTCACAGGCAAGCTCTCCACTGCCCGCTTCATCTGCGGAATGTCACCAAGAAGACTTGCCCGCCAGAGTTCATCGAGTGTTTTGATCAAAGGAAACTCTTCCCACTCCATCAAACTCTCTGTGCTTGCGCGAGTGAGACAAAATCTCTTGGTATCATTCTCACTGAGTAGACTGAGCAAAAAGTATGAAAGAATCGTATCTGTGTGGTTGGTGGGTGTCTTGTTAGAAGAAACTTCAACCCTGTACTTCTGTGCCGTTCCCATAAAGTCTACTGAATGACTCTTCATTTGCTCCAAGCATTTACTTTCTAAGCCTCTCATCCAAACACCAAATAAAATTATTACAGTATTATACTTCCAGGCCTAAGACTTAGCCCCCAGTGCTGTGCTGTGCTGTGCACGGTAGTATGGTATGGTACGTGATAGTGGTACTGTGCTGTGCTGTGTACAGTAGTATGGTATGGTACGTGATAGTGGCACTGTGCTGTGGGTCTGGGCGGTACGTGGGGTGCCAAAAACCAAGAGTGAAAATTTATTCTTATTTTTTAGCCCTGCAGTAATGAGAGACTTAATAGAAAAAGGAAGAGTTATAGAGTTTAAGTGTAAAACGATGACTACCCAGCTAGGTGTAATTGTGGACTTCATCACACAAGGAAGCTTTGTCGTTCAAATGGTTTGTGCTCGCACCGGAAAAGCATGTGGTAGAAAAGTAATGACCCCAAAGAATCTTCTTCTCACCAGCTTTGTCATTGAGCTAAACGACACCGAAGCAGAAAGAGGCGCTCTTTTCGATGAGTCAGTAGAGGCAGCTATTAAAGAGGCAGTCGCTTACAAGCAGAACAAAGAAGACTACCAGAGTTTTATTCAGACAGAAAAAAGAAGAGAAATGAACGACTTTGAGCGCTTCCTTGAAGAGCAGAAAGACTTAGCCAAGGCAAGTCTTCTAAAAGCCAAGGGATTCTAATAAACAACACTTTCAACACTTCCGCTTACTCCTCGCCCGGGTCGCTGGCTACTTCGTCCGTATACTTCCCCGTGATTCTTACTGCCCGGCTTACAGGAAGCTTTCCCTGGCTTTTCAGGTTCTCTCTGAGGAGGTACCCTGGCACACTCGTGTCCCCTTCCACTGCCTTCTGCTCTGCAGGCGTTAAAAGAGACAGATCGTCATAGGGCGGAAGAAGTTCTTTGTTTTCTGAAAGGACGGCTATTTCGCTAAAAATAGCATGCTCGTTCTTCAGCATTGTATCAAACAGTCCTTTCCTCTCTTTAAGCAGCTCTTTCGTCTGGGCTTTGGAAATCTTTAGGACCAAATTAACCCTGGTATGGTCGTAAGCTGGGTTGAAAGAAACCTCTGGCTGTGGGATGTTGAACGCTTTGCGGATCTGCTTCTCATCCTCAATGGTTACAACGTTGAAAGGCACTCTGTCTCTGAGCAGCTGGTGCATTAGCTTGATGTTTCTTTCCATTGGCTAAAAATGCAAACTCTGTTTTCTGAAAAAGAAATACCCTTTTGTTACGCCGCCGCCCAGCACTGTGCCCCGAGCACAGACCTACCCCATCTCATTAATGAGCTGGGTGACATGGTCCCTGAAAAAGGGCAGGTCTTTCTTTAGCTCGGAGATTTTAGAGGAGAGTATGGCATCAAGTCTTCTGGTTTCTTCAACAAGAGGGGAAAGGTCTTCTTTTTCTTTGGGGTGGGCTTCAAGGGCAGCGACTCGTTTTAAAAGCCGCTCTTTGGTTGTGATAAAGTGCCCAATGATTTCTTTAACGTTATTTTCAAGCCTGAGAATGGCCTCGGTGTCTTTTTCTTCGCTTTCTGCGGGAGCATCTCGCTGGATGATGCCGATGCCACTGTAAAAGAGAGAGAAAAGCTTGTACAGATCTACCTGTATCTCGTCAAGGTAGAGAAGTGGGCTGTCAGTCTCGCAGGAGGAGGGCTCTTTAAGAAACATGAAAATTTCTTTTCATGTCTGAAGCTCTGATGTACTGCGAGAAGTGCTCCTTTCCCACGGAGTACTGTGAATACTCCCCGATTTGCACGGGCACAAAGAAAGAAGTGGAAGCTTCTAAAGAGGTGAAAATCACAGTTACCACCAAAAAGGTCACTGGAAACAAGAAGGTCACTCTGGTCAAGAACCTCCAAATGCTTATGTCAACACAGCAGATAAAAGAAGTGGCTAAAAAGCTTTCAAAGACGATAGCCTGTGGTGCAAGCCTGGTAAAGAATGGAAGTGGCACAGACGACATCTCCGTCCAGACCTCTGAGGACCTTCGGGTTATTGACATACTCGCTAGGAATGGGGTCCCAAAGGACAAGATAGAGCGCATCACCAAAAGCAAGTAATAAATGGACCACACATCCGGCTTTCGGGTTTCGAGCTTTTTTCGAGCTTTTTTCGAGCTTTCAGGTTTCGAGGTTTTGAGGTTTTCGGTCTATTTTGCATTTTATTGGCCTTAGATTTCTTTCCCATGCAAGATACTTCCAGGCAAGAAGCTGCTGTTTTGGGCAGCCAGGTGAGTCTTAAGGCCTTGGTGTGTGCTTACATGGAGCAGTCTGTTCAGCTCAAGGCCCATGTCGTTGCTGGCTTATCTGGGACCGTTGCAGGGCTTATTTATGCCTTGGAGGAGGGTGTTTGCGCCGGGCTGGCTGGGGCTGAGTTTATTTTTAGCCTTCTCTGGGTGCTGCTTCTTTATGGGGTCTATCGCCTGATTCGAGAGCTGCCAGCGTACTCGGTGGTTGATGCGTGCATTTTTGTAATTGCTAGCAACACGAGGGCTGTCAAGTCCATTGTCGGCCAGGTGGATGCCCGGGCTAGTTCGGGGACGAAAAAAGGGCCTGGGGGGTGCTCGGCGTGGCTGCAGGCCCCAGGTAGCTGGAGCCTGATTCTGCCAAGTATTTCAAAGAAACCCATCTCTTTTGAAAGGTCGTATGAAGAGATCATGTGGAGACTCGTGGCTCTGGCAACGATTCAGAAGTGTATTGAGCACCCTGCCGCTTTTAAGACGTCTTTTTTACAGGGAGGCATCATTTCCTTGTGTGGGTACTGGATAAGAGTGCTGGAATATGGGGTAAAAAAGGAAAGCAGGCCGGGAGAGGTCTCCCGGAGGGTTTACACGCACTACAGGAACTTTCTTCTGGTTTGGGTGTGCTTTGAGCAGCGATAGGCCGAAGGGCAAACAATAAATTTGCTAAGTATTTTTCAGCAAGAATGGACGCAAAGAACCAGAGACTGCCCGTGGGAGAAGAGTTTGGCGCCCTTTGCAGGAGAGCTGCTTCCAAGCCTGCCGATGAAAAAGCCAAGATGGCTCTGGCTGGGAGGTATTTTTCCGAGTACATGGACGAAGAGTATGAGGCGCTTGCAAAGCTGGTGGCTCCAAAGACCCCGGAGGAGCAGGCGATGTTCAACAATCAGAAGATGCTGGTGGCGCTTGTCAGGTACACGCGCACGCACCAAGACAGCTACCTTACAGAGGCTAAAGAGCTATCAAAAAAAACGGTTATTTTCCCGAGAGTAAAAGCTTTTTTCGTTCAGGTAACAGAAGCCCCGGAGAAAGAGGTGCTGCAGGAAGGGTACAAACTCGACCGCAAGTGCCCCCACTCGGCGATTCTCAAGGCAAGCGCCTTTATTCGGGCGAAAAAGTACGACGAGGCGCTGGCCGTGCTTGACCGGCTGCCAGAGCGGGTGGCCACTTTGCTGCTGCGGCTATCAGCAAGTATTCGGGTCAAGGAGGAGGGAGAGTGCCACCAAGTCTACATTCGTCTGCTAATGAACATTGAGCAGGAAGAAAAAGATATTGAGAAAGAAGACGTTACAGAAGTTGTAAAAAAGAGAAAACTTGAGCACTTGGAGCTGGAGAAGAAGCATGCCCTGAGGCTGGCAGGCAAGGGCGTGGGTGTGGGCCTGGACGCGCTTTTAGCTGAAATTGAGGGGTCAATTAAGGTAAAAGCCGGCCTAGTGCTTGCCAGTGCTGAGCAGCTGGTGCGAGACACAGCCACCCATCCGGAAGAAGGCGTTTTAATGGTCAGGTCCTCACAGCGGCTGTTTTTGGAGGTTGAGATCCTTCGCGCCCAAGCACTCCAAAAAAGGAAAAGATACACCGAAACGCAAAAACTAGCTACCTACCTCAAAAGTGTTTTTTCAGGCGTAAGTGAGAGCACCGATGAGAAGATAGCACTTCTCCTCATGCAAACGCATCTTGAAACCTCCACCCTGAAAGATCTTGATCTGCCGTGGATCATTCATGCACTCTCAAAGCGGGAAAGGGTCCAGAAAGACATCAACCTCTCAGAGTTTGTAGCCCTCGCCAAAAAGAAGCAGCCAGTTCCCCCCACCTTTGACAGGCCCGATGCAGAGTGGACGAAAAAGATGCTGGCTCTACAGGACACCCCTCTTTTGTGGAAGGTGGAGATAGATAGGGGAAGGTACCTGAACCGGCTGGGAAACATTGAGTTTGCCCAAATGAACATCAAGCAGGCCGAGGAGGCCTATGCCAGCGCTTTAAAGGTTGCAGAGGACAAAGACCGGGCCTGCATTCAAAAAAACAGCCAGACGCTTGAAAAATGGATCACTCGGGAGGACAAGCCCATTTCCGAGTACCCCGAGTGCCAGGTTCTTCTTAGGGCGTGTGGGGGCGCAAAGGACCTGCCCTGGGAGGAGTATGTTGAAAAAGTCACCGGCAACGGCTCCGCAAACCCCGAAAGTACCGCAAGTACCGCAAGTACCGCCAACCTTGAAAAGACCAAAAAGACCGAAAAACTCGTTACAGATTTGGAAGACATTGCAAAAGTACTCCAAGACACCACGGGCGTGCCACACAAAGGGCAGGGAGAGAGAATTGCCAACATTCTTGCCTTTTGCAGCCTACTCCGCTACAAAAAAGAGATCCTAAGCATTTCAGAGGTGGCTAGCAGCAGTATGTCGATTGTTTACAACCATATAGTCTTCTGGGCGCGGGAAAACAGGCCAATTGACAGCAGCGTGCTTGACAAAGCCATTGACTGCCTGGCCCAGGCCCACCGGGGCCCCGCAGAGAAAATCCTCGCGAAAAAAGCCGTTCTCACCGCCATGGAGCAACTGTCAAGAGAAAATAACGGACAAAGGTTTGAAGAGGTCCTTGCGCGAACCAAGGGCCTAGCAGCCTTTTCAGCCAAGGAAAAGAAACTAATTGAGAAAATCAGGCCCCAAAACCCGGCCCCCGAAGCCCCAGGGACAGCAGAAGACTCTGCCCAGGCCACTGACCAAAACCCCGAAAACCCGAAACCCTCAGAGCCAACTGACCCCGAGCTAACAACCAAAAGAGACGAAGTTATGCGCATGCTTACACAAAAGCCCGAAACCAAAGCGCCCAAAACGCCCAAAGCCCCCAAGAAGACCAAAAGCGCACCCGAAGACGACGTCCCCGCCAAAAGACCAAAAGCAGCCCCGCGCTCCCCTCCATCCACCCCACAGCCCATCCAAAGAAAATCGCACACAATCATTTCAAGTGATGAAGAAGAATCCTGAATAAATTAGCCACCCTCAACCTCAACCCCATTCTCAACCTCAACCAACCAACCAACCAAACCCCAAAACCAAACCCTTACCAAAATCAAAAACCATAAACTTTTATTTTTTTTAGCCCCTGGGTGGGAATAGGAGCAATCCTATCACCAACGCTCTTTAACATGGTCATTTGAGCACCAGCTTACTAACCCGAACACAAGTAGTCAAGTGCGATACTTATCGCACAAAATATACAACCAGAGCCGGTCACGTAAAAAAGGTGCTAAACCCAGAACTAGTTTACCCTTCAGTGCGCCTTTAAACCTCAACCCCTTTCAAGACCTTTTTCAAGACCCTTCAGCCCCTTTCAAGACCTTTGTCAAAACAAGCGCACGGCCCACGGCAACAGTCTCCTACCAGATAAACCGCTGGGAAGCATTTGAGAGGATGCAATTTTTTTTGCATGGATTTTGGAGTCGGCTTAGACGCAAGAAAGAGAGAGTCCGCCACTTTTAAAGGAATGAACATCCCAATAGAAATACTTGGAAACATCAAGTACCCGATAGCTACCCCCATCCAAAGAAAGATCATTCCAAAGATGCTTAACGGAGAAGATGTCATTGCAGTCTCAAGAACTGGAAGTGGGAAGACCTATGCCTACGTCATCCCCATTCTAATGAGACTGCTCGAAAGAAAAGAGGTCAAAACAATCTATACCCGAGCCAAAGCCATTATCGTTGTGCCCACCTACGAGCTAGCCACCCAGGTCTTTTCGGTTGTCCAGGAGCTGAGCCATAACGGTGTGCACCCCGCCATGCTTACAGGCATAGCCTCACTCGCCCACTCCTTCAACTACCTGGTCGTTGGGCAGTTTGAGATAGCTATCTGCACCCCAGGGCGGCTAGAGCACATTTTAACCGAACTATCCTCCGCAGATAGAAACAGGCCCATCTACCTCAAAATAGATGAAAAGAACACCAAAAGAGAGGTGTGCATCACTGACGCACAGCTCCTTGAGAAGCTAACACAGCCAGACATCGTTATTATTGATGAAATGGACAGAATTTTTGAAGATAAGAGCTTATCTCTCTCACTTGAACGAATTCTAGGCTTTTTCACCAACACACCACAGTACGGGATGTTCAGCGCCACCCACCACAAAGGAAACAACTACATCAGAGAAATACTCAACCGGAGAAGCATTGAAGTTACCGAAATACTCGGGGGCGTCTCAGACCACCTAGAGATGGACCGGCTAAAGATCAACAACTTTTTCATCCAGGAAGAAATGAAGCTGCCTCTGCTCATGTCCCTTATCAGAAAAGCCCCTGAAATGAAGGTTTTGGTGTTTGTCAGCACCTGCAAGAGATGCCTTGTCGTCTCAGAGGCCCTCAGAGAGTCGGGCGTTAGCCTCGGCGTCCTAAGCTCAGCAGAGTCAGAAGAATCAAGAGATTTAGTCGTTAAAGACTTTAAAAAAGGAGATATCTCAGTGCTTATCTCCACAGATGTCGGTTGTAGAGGCCTAGACATCAAAGGCATCTCTATGGTGATCGACTACGACTACGCCTCGTGCAGAAGCACGGCCATCCACCGAGTAGGCAGAATGAACCGCGGCCGGAGCGAAACCGGGATTCTTTACTCGTTCATTAGACCGGGCGACATTCTTACCTACCTCTCCTTCCTTAACCACGTCCACGCAGAAAAGCCCAGAGACGCCACCCGACACACCCGCCTCTGCTTCTCAACCACTACCTGCATTAACGACGACGAACATAAAACATGCTCCTACCTCGGGATAGGCCACGTACCCAGCGACTTTTACGCATCGACCCAGGAAACAGCCAGAGCCTTCCTCTCCAGCCAAGACGCCGGGTACGCTGGGTCGTATGTAAGGTACGCGAAAACCAACCCCCCAGAGAAAATGGACCCCAAGTGGATAGTGCCCTGTATTGACATTAAGACCCTCCCAAGCCACCCATACTTTGGCATCTCTTCCTGCACGCTTAGCTCCTCCATCAAGAACTACAAGTCCAGGTACAACCCAATGATCACCAGCACCACCCACCACCTGGCAAAACAGCCACGGCCAGCCATAAAACGAGAGGCACCCGTCAAAGTAAACCTGGATAAGTTCAAGGACCCCTCGTTCATCCCGTACGAGAACATAAGATCAGGAACCTTTTCCGGGGGAGAGCTTCCAACCGACAAAAGCTCCCAAATCAAGGACCGAATCAGGAAACACTCAAAGCCTGCAGGCCAAATCTTCACCGAGTGGAAGAAAGAGAACAGGGACAGACTCTGCAAAGGCCACCTTCTCAAAAGACCAGCACCCCTCCCAGAAGAAGAGGAAAAGAAGCCTGGCGTGCGCATGAAGGAGGGAGCCACCCACTCAATCAAAAAAGTCCTTTCCATTCGACAGCGCCGTGAGAAAGACCACGAAGAACGCTCAATCAAGAAAAGAAAGCAGCAACGACAATAAATAGATGGTGGTAGGGTGGTACAATGCAGTGGTACGTGGCAGGGTACGTGGCAGGGTACGTGGTTGGGCACAACTCAAAGACCTGAGTAGCGGTCCTATGGCCCAATGGTTAAGGCGCCGGTCTACGGAACCGGAAATTCGGGGTTCGAATCCCCGTAGGATCATCTTTTAGACACTTTTTGTTTTCCATACTTTTATTAGGCAATAATGGGTCCTTGGTTCTCGTCTATGCTCTCACTGCCTAGACCTGCAATTCTCGCTTTTTCGCGGTAAGCCTCCTTCTCTTCCTCGGACAGACCCTTCCACTTGGCTGATATAGCCTTCGAAATCTCCACAAACTGTGGAACGGCTTCATCCTCTTTTCGGGTCTGCATCATCCTGGCTCTTTCTTCTTTTACAAATAAGTTATAGCCCGATGGCTTTCGGGTCACCTTGGCAGACTTGCCCTTTTCTTTGGCGTTCATCTCTTTTTTGGCGGCGTTGTTTGTCTTCATAAGTTCTTCGTACTCTGGGGTGGCCTTGTACGCCGCCATTTCTTCCTTGTACTTGGCTAGCGCTTGGGCGTACTCCATTGAGTACTCCTTCTTTTTTTCGGGAAGAAGTAATGCCCACTTCCTGCTTAGCTGGTCTGTTTGCTCCCGAACGGTAAGTCCCTTTGTAAGATTCTGTCTTTCATCTCTTAAAAACATAAAGTATTCAGTGGTTGGCTTTTTTGGCTCATTTTGTCCTCTTAGTTTCTTTACTTTTCCCTTGGAGTCCTTTGCCATGGTTTTGCAAAAAAATAATCATTTTAAAAGGAAAAACCCGCCTCTTTAGTTTAGCACTCGGTAGGTTCGGGCCATTTCGAGCCAGGTGGCTTTTTTGACCCGTCTTTTGTCCTCGTTAACATCAAGGAGCGCCTCTGTGAGTGGAGTGCTTGTTACAACCCATCCGTTAACACCTACCACCCAGGCTCCTGTTACCTCGCTTTTTATGGTGAAAAGAGCGCTTTTAGCTGCGCGGACGCGGTCAACGGCGGTGGCTTTGTTTCCCTTCTGGACGTGGCCCAGGACGCAGTCTCTGAGGACGTAATCTGAGCTGCCGTCTGTTTCCAGGATCTTGGCCACTGTGTTGTTGCAGATGCCCTTCATTGCTCCATTGCCCCGGATAACCAGCTGTGGGGAGGTGTGCTTGGCAAAGTACTTGCTGAGGTGCTTGGTGGTCCGGTTGAGGCGCTTGATGATTCGGGTTTCTTCCGGGAAGTAGCAGTCAAGGGCTCCAATGGCCAGGGCGGTGGCAATGCTCAGGTAGCCGCAGGCTCCCCCGTGGACCTCGACCAGGTAGGCTATGTTCCTTGAGACATTGATTTTCAGGTTGTCACAGAGTGCTGTGATGGTGTCCAGTGCCGTGTCTGCCCCAATGCTGGTGTTTGTGCCTGGAACGTTATTGCTAACGGTGCATGGGATGATAAGCACTCTGTCAAAGAGCGAGGCAAGCTTTTTTCCTTCATTGAGGGCATCAAGGCCGCCAATGAGGACGAGGGTGGTACAGGCCAGGGCCTGGAGCGTTTTTTTGAAGGAGCCTAGGTCTGCCTCGGTTTTTTTGGTTTTGCCTCCTCTGTAGAGGTACGGGTGAACGCTTACGTCGTGGATTTTCTTACCTGAAACTCGGGCGTACTTGATCAGGTTGGCAATAATATTTTCAGAGCCTCCACCAACGCTGCCAACGGTGGCAACGGCATAGTTTTCAAATGGCTCTTTGGCCTCTGTTTCTCTGGTGATCACGGCTGTGCGGAGATCTGCAAATTCTTTTCCTCGGGCCCTGATGACGTCATTTAGGCTCCGGGTTGATAAATGCTCAACGGCTGCATTGCACCTCTCAATGCACGAGGTGAGGTCCAGGATCTTTTCTGCCGTGTTGATGTAGAAGACGGCGTATGACCCCTGGCGGCTGAGGGCTATTTCTGCAGCTGCGACGCCCAGAATTGGGGCAATGAGCCGGTCGGTGGCGCAGGGCGACCCGCCTCTTTGCGTGTGCCCCAGGACCACCGACCGGGAGTCAATGCCAAGGCCCTGGAGCGCCTCGCAAATCGCGCTTCCGGTGATGCGGCTCCCGTCCTTGTTTTTGGCGCCCTCGGCAAGGACCACGTAGGTGCAGTTTCTTGTCCGGGATAAAACGGCGTTTTTCAGGGTCTCTGGCCAGTTTTCCTCTTCGGGGTACTCCGGGAGGAAGACGTATGAGGCATCGCTGGCAAACGCAGCCATCAAAGCGAGCCACCCACAGTCCCGGCCCATGACCTCAAGAACAAACCCGCGGTTGTGCGAGCTCATGGTTGACTCTATGCAGTCAACTGACTCAATGATGCGGTGGAGGGCCGTTGCTGCTCCAATTGACTCTGTTCCTGGAATGTCGTTATCAATTGATCCTGGAATAAAAATAACGGTGACCTCTGGACACTCTTTCGCTAGTTTTCCAGCGCCTCTCATGGTTCCGTCGCCGCCAATGATGACAAGCGAGTCGATGTGGTGGGCTTTTAGGTTGGCAACGGCTTTTTTCAGGCCTTCTTCCGTCTTAAAGTCCAGAGAGCGCGCCGACCTCAGGAACGTTCCCCCGAGGTGCATGTGCTTTGCTGCTTCTGTTTCTGATATTTCTCTGATTTCTCCCTGGATAAGACCCTGAAAACCGTTGAAAATCCCCAAAGTTTTTGCCCTGTTTTTCCTAGCAGCCTTAATAACCGCCCAAACGGCTGAATTCATTCCTGGGGCATCCCCACCACTCGTTAGAATGCCAAGCGTCTTTGGCTCAAGGGCGGGCGCAATGCAAACGGAGTTGTTGAGGGGGTCGCAGAGTTTGATTCGAAAAGGAATGTGGTGCGATCTATGCGCGTGGTTTGTTTCAACGTCTTGTTCTAAGAAGTCGGTTTCTAAGTCGTACGATAGGTCCTGGTTGCTTTCAAGAATGTCGCGGTGGTTTTGCGCTCGTAAGTAGATGCGAGACTGGGTAACAGAGACAATTCTCGTCTGCTCGGTGCTGCGTATGCGAAGATACTTCTTTTGGATGGTTGACTTAAGACCAAGCGACTCGTAAAACGCACTGACGAGGTCTCTTTTCTCTTTTGTTTGGAGGAAGAACTCTATTTTGACCATGAGAATTTTTCAATATTTTTGGCTTTATTTAAGATACCAATCTTATTGTATTAATCTTTTATTTGTTCCTTCTCTGACACCCAGGCGATGTTTCAGAAACGGCCTCTTTGGGCTGGCAAATATTTTAATTACTTTAAAGTTGCACTCTAAATTTCTTCCCACCCCAAGTGCCAGCTACCTGCGCTCTGCTTAAAAATAGTCTCTTTTTTATTTTGAATGGGAGTGCCTTCACTGTTTAGATGGGTGGCTCGGAAGTATGCTAGGTCTTTATCTAAGGTAGCTGACCAGGAGGTGGACAATCTTTACCTTGACCTCAATGGAATCATCCATCCCTGCTGCCATCCTACCAACAAGCCAGCTCCTGCGAATGAGGCTGAGATGTTCATTGAAATATTTAGGACAATTGACCACTTGGTCGATCTTGTTAGGCCTAAGCAGCTGCTTTACATTGCTGTGGATGGTGTTGCACCGCGGGCTAAGATGAACCAGCAGAGAGAAAGACGTTTTAAAACGGGGGATGATGCAGCAGCCAAAAACGAGCAACAAAGCGTGCTGGCTGAGAAGTTTGACTCAAACACGATTACTCCCGGAACGCCTTTCATGTTTCGTCTGCACCAGTCGCTGATTAGCTACGTTGAGAGCCGAATGGCTTCTTCAAGACCGGCCTGGAAGAGCTTGGCGGTTATTTACAGCGGCTGTGACGTTCCGGGGGAGGGGGAGCATAAGGTCTATGACTTTGTTCGGAACATCAAGGGGCAGGACGTGCGCCACGCGATTTGCGGGCTGGATGCCGACCTGATTTTCCTCAGCCTGTCCACCCACGAGGGGTCGTTCAAGGTGCTTCGTGAGGACGTCTTTTGGATTGAGAGGGAGGAAAAGAGCGAGTGTCCGCAGTGCAAGGTGGTTGGGCATTCGCTTGGAAACTGCATTCCTACAGCCTTTCCGCCATATGTTTACCTCGATATTGGCGTGCTTCGGGGGTACCTCCAAAAAGAGTTTGAAAAAGCCGTTAGTCTTGGTGCAAATTTTGACAGAATGCTTGATGATTGGATTTTTGTCTGTTTCTTTGTTGGAAACGACTTTCTCCCCTCCATTCCATCCATGGACATCAAAGTCAATGCAATTGAAACCATTACTGCGTCGTACATCACCGGGCTAGTTGAAAGACACAGGTACCTGACTGACAATGGAAAGATTTACATGCCTGAACTAGCCCAAATGATGCAATCTCTCAGCAACAGCGAAACGGCGCTGCTAAAAGCCAAGCTTAATACGTACGTTAGAACGGCTAAGCGCCGCGGGGAGGTCCCGAGGGAGGAAGACCTCCGCATGAAGCTTTATGAGGCCCCGGGGCGCAGCGAGTACTACGCCAAACGCCTCCACGCCCGAAATCCTGCCGAAATAAACGACGTCTGCAAAGAGTACGTTCGGGGCCTGGCCTGGGTGCTGCAGTACTACAACCGAGGGTGCCCGTCCTGGAACTGGTACTACCCCCTCCACTTCGCCCCCCTGGCCGAGGACATTGCTACCATGCTAAAAAACACCCCCGACCTTGAGTTTGTCTTTGAGAGGGGGCACCCAAGACGGCCTCTAGAGCAAATTATGGCCGTTCTGCCGCCCTCTTCCTCTGCAAGCATTCCCGAGGGGCTACACCGTATTTTCACTGAGATACCTGAAAACTACCCAACGGAAATAGAGGTTGACATGTTTGGAAAAACTCAGGCCTGGCAGGGCGTGGCCCTGCTGCCGTTCCTGAACTATGAGAAGCTTGTTTCTTTGGTGCGAACCTGTGTGAACGAGCTTCCCATCAGTGAGATCCAGAGAAATGTTGAGGGCTCAGAGGTTTTGCTTCTTCCACTGAAAAACCCGAACTTTCCAGCCGCTGAGAGTATCTACAGCAACTTTTTAAAGCCTTCAGGGCTAAGGCTTCTGACGCCCTACTACTCCGGGAAAATCGGGTTTAACTCAGAGTCAAGCCTCCCGGGGCTGGTAAAAAGGGTGGAGGTGGAGAAGGAAGAGTACACCGTCTCCTCGCTTTCGGTGCTTTTTGTGTCGGGAAAGAACTAGGCCACCCCCCGCCACACTGGCCCAAGCACCGGCTGTGGCATGTGCCGCAGGGGCACAGGTACGTTGTGGTACGTGTTGCAGGGGTACCTGCCGTAGAGGGACTGAAAAAACCGGAAAACTTGGAACACTAATAAACAAGAGACTAAAAATTTGCAGTGGTTTGTATGCGTCTTTCCATCTGCAGCGAAGAGGAAGACGAAAGAGAAATCATGAAGAGAGAAAGCAGGGAGAGGGACGCTCTCCGTATGATGGAGAAATTGAGAGAAAAGCGGGACCAAACGATTTTTGACTGCACAGAAGCAACCACAAGGATGTTTCAAGACCACCAGGATCTGCTAGCCTTCTTTTTAGGGTACCTGAGAGCATCTGTGCTTCTGGGCACCACTGACAACGACTACTCGGCAGAAGAAGACGTTTGGATGGTTTTGGCCCAAACCATAGCTTCTCTTTTGGGGGACCAGGCCAAAAGCAACAGTCATCTTGGAATAGTTAGAGACCAAGTTATTTCCGTTATGAATGAAGTAGTATCCTTAAAATGTACAGACCCCGATACTATCAAGGAAAAGTTCAGGCAGCTGGATACGGACCACTGTAGCGGGCGCAACAACTGTAACGCAGGCCACGGATCACTGTAGCGCAGCCCAAGGTTATTCAGGCACACTGACAGCCAGTCTTAGGCATAGGCCTAGGTTTGCTTCTAATGCTTTATTGATGTTCGGGTTGGAAAGGGTTAGTTTCGGGATCGGGTGGGGAATTGGTTGCGGTTGTTAGATCTTTCGCCTCGACCTTCGCCTCTTTCCCTGTTTTGTGGTCTGCCCTGGGGCCTGTTCTGGGGCCTTCCATAGCTCTTGGCTGGGGCACCTTCTTGGGACCTGTTCTGGGGCCTTCCATGGCCGCTGCCCTGGCGTCTGCCACGGGTTGGTTTGTCTTCCTGGGAATAAACATGCTCTGTTTCGTCTTCAGAGTTATCTGGGCGGTTAGTGGGGCGGTTGTTTTTGCTTCTCTCTTTGGAATCGCGTCTTTTGTTTGGTGTTTTGTTCCCTGCCCCAGCATTTTGTTGTGGATCTCTGTCCTGGGGGAATTCAGTTATTTTTACCTGTTCATAAGGAATGGTGTTTAAAATCTTTACAACAACCTTCAAAACCTCTTTTAGCTCGCTTTCGCTGATGCCTCGAATGTCTGCTGGCGTGATTGCTTCTGCTTGGTTGAGCATAGCTATTTTCTCCTGTCTGCTGAGCTTACGAGGCTCTTCTGACTGGGTTTCTGTCTTGGGAGCTTCTGAGGCTTGTTCTGACTGGGTGTTTGGGTTGGCGTTCTCGGTTCTTGTGCGCTGGTTCTTTTGCTTCTTTCTTTTGTTAAGGTCTTTGTTCTTTCTCTTCTCGATAATTGCATCGAGTGACACTCCAAGATTCATTGAAAATTTTTAGTAACTTGCCGTGTTTGTAATACTAAGCTTTGTGGCCTGTTTTGGTAAGAGGGAGAAGGATTGTTTCTTCCGGGAGTGTTTCGGGATACTTGGGTGCTGCCGTGCGCTTTATCGGGGCATATCCTAGGTCTTGGAGCGTGTAGATGGCCTGGGTGAAAAGTGTTTGTCCGAGAGCTAGAAGCTGGGTGACCTGGGAGGCAGGTAGCTCAAAGACGGGGGATGCGATAAATCGTCCCGGCTTGTCGAATGAGACTAGTTTTCCCTGGCTCTTGGCAGCACAAAGTTTTAGGATGCTTTTTCTTCCAAGCTGATGGGACGCCTTAAAAGGAAGTGTGCTGACTAAAAGAGAAGAAAAAGAGGTACTGGTCATCTGTGCAAAGAGAGAGAGGCGCACCTTCTTCTCCAGGAACAAAAACTCTTGTTTTTGAAGAAGTGTGACCAGGTCTATCAGATTGGCACTTTTCTTGGCGCTAGGCGCGATGGCAGAGACCGCAACGTGAAGATAGGCGATCGGGAGTGCGTTCTTGGAGTTGCCAATGTATTGGAGAGCTTTGGTGAACAGTTCGTGAAAATGGTTGAGTGTTTCGGGAGGGTACGTACTGGCTGAAGCAGACGCTGTTAAAACACAGCTATTCTCTTGGTCTAAATCAAGGTAGGGAGTGGCGGGGTCGGTCTTTGGTAGCCATCGCTCCATAGTAAACGAAATAGTTCCATTAGCTACTGCCAGTGTATGGCTAGTGGCCTGTTCGGGGGTTTTTCTTATGTGATACAGAGGCTGGGTCAGGTGCAGGTGCTTTTGGCGAAGAAGGTCTTTGGCCGCATAGATGAAACAGTCGAGTGCAAACGGCCCTGCTCCGTATACAGTAATTTTGGTTGTTATAACCAGTGTTACCGGATATGGCAAGGCAGTTATTTTTAGTTTTTCTATCTCTTCGGTGGTAGCATTGTGTACTTCAACGAACATGAGATGACTGTGGGGGGCGATCCTTGTGGTTTGGTCCTTCACCAACAGTAGACCAGAAACTTCGAAGACAAGCACTTCCTTCTCTGGCGTCTTTTCTTTGGCTATTCTGAGCTCGCTGCACACCCCCTCTACTTTGCCCCGTGAGTAATGAACTGTGCTACTCCCTGGCGCTTCTCTAACCACCATGACTGGTATACCGCCCACCAAGCTAATCCCAAGCATGGTGTGGTTGCTGGGTAAGCTAGAGGTTTTTTTGAAGAGGTCGTTTAGTAGATGGTGGAGAGAGTAGCACTGCCTCGTGTTGATGAGAAGATCAGAGGCGGTGGACACCTCTTTGTTGCTCTTAAAACCTGGACTCTCTTTGTCTATTAAATCAAGGTAGCTGTTTTCCCAGACATACTGCTTGAGGGTTTTTCGGTGTGTTTGGGTGATGTTTATCATGTTCTTTAGGTTTTCCAGGCTCTGTGCTATTTCGTTCTTGCTCTCAAAGTACTCTTCTGTTTTTCCAAGAAAAACCAAAACCTTATACTTTGCCGAACCGATACACATTTGAATTGGTGGTGGATCGGGTGCATGATTCGGCTGTCCCGAAAAAGAAGAGAGGTGTGCAATGAGACGCTCACAGGAAGCAAAGAGGGTGGTGGCTGCACCGGAAAGGGTACCGTGTTGCAGTAAACTGTCTATTTTGTTCAGAAACAGAAGAATGGGAATGTTCAGCTGAATGCACCGCCCAATCAGGGCACTGGATGAAGGGGTGGGCCCTACCTCAACGTCCAGCACAATGAGCGAGGCATCTACACCACCCAGCGCATTGAGCCCCGAGCAAAGAAACTCTGTTTGCGAGGGAATGTATAGATACTCTAGACGTTTCAGGTCCGTTTCTTTGCTAGCTGTCTTCAAAAAGAGACCCTGACCCCTCATTTTCTCCACTCTCTCCCTTACCAAGGCTTGTCTGGTAAGTACCTCAATTACCGTCTCTTTCCCAGCCTTTGTATCACCAGAGACAGCTATTACGCCATTTCTCTGCATAGGCCTAAAATAAAGAAACAAATTTATCTCTGGCCAGTGTCTGCCCATTGTCTATCCACTGACTGGCCACTGTCTATCCACCCAACACCCGAACTAACCCGAAGCAGCCCGACCAGCCCGAAAAACTGATCAAATAAGGTTCAGGTACTACTGTGGGGCTATGTGGTGACAGGTTGTGCCGGGTAGTGCTGGGTGATACTGGGATTCGAATATCTTTATTGCTCACTTCTTAGAAGGATTGACCTTTCCTGCTCGGAAGTGTAGAATGTCGCCGTTTACTACGGGATAGTCCTTGCCCTTCAGCCGGCAAAGACCTTTGCTTTTTACGTCCTGTTCGTTGCCGTGCTCCATAATGTCGTCGTAGGTCATAACATCCACAGCAACAAAGCCAACTTTGAAATCTGTATGAATAACCGCCCCGGCATCTGGTGCAAGGGTTCCCTCTCGAATGGTCCAGCTACGCACCTCTCCTGGCCCGCAAGTGAAAAAGTTGCTAAGGTCCAGAGATTCGTAACCTGCTGTGATAGCTTTGTCAACGTAGGCCATCGCCTCTTCCCCGGTGATGCCTGCACTGACCAGAACAAACGGTGCTTCGGGGTCAGCTTCTAAAAGATACTTTCTCAGCTTAATGGCAAGTGTCGGCGCTTTTTGTTGTCTAAACCGTTGCTCACTTATGTTTGCAAGGTAAACAACGTTTTTAGCCGTTATAAGATTGAGTGGTTTGAGTGCTTTAATCTCGTCATTGGAAAAGTCTACCTGTCTCGCATCTTTGCCGCTTTCAAGACCCTCAATCAGCTTCTCAAGGGCCGTGATGTAGAGCTTGAGCACTTTGTCGGCGCTTTTGGACTTTAGATCTTTTCGGGCAATGTCCAGCCGCTTCTTTCCATCTGCAAGGTCTTTCAGGCGCAACTCATTGCTAATTACCTGACAGTCGCGAATGGGGTCAACTGTGTCGTCTACGTGGGCGATTGAGTCGTCTTCAAAGCACCTAACCACGTGGAAGATGCCGTCCACCTGCCTGATGTTCTCTAAAAAGTTGTTTCCCATGCCCAGGCCCTCAGATGCGCCCTTTACCAGCCCTGCAATGTCAAAAACCGTTAAATATGCAGGCGTCTTTTTTTTGGGGGCAAATATCTGGCAGAGGTCGTCAAAACGCTTGTCTTTCACGCTTACCTTTGCCTCTGCAGGGTCAATCGTGCAGAAGGCGTAGTTGGCTGCTGGAACCTGCAATCCCGTCATTACGTTAAAAAGCGAGGACTTTCCAACGTTTGGCAGGCCCACAATTCCAATGGCTAGATTGTGCGAGCTTGTTCGTCCAAATTTGGCTTTGTTTTTGGAGTCTTCTCCGCTTTTCTTTCTTTGTAAACTCATAGCGTGCAAATTTTTCTTCCATTAATGACCCTCACGAAGCAAGCCAGCAAACTCCTTAGGACCCTTGAGAGGAACAAGACCCTGGTTGCCCAAGAAAAGCTGCTTCTGCCAGAAGACGCCCTGGCAGACAAAATTGGCGCATGCAATCTCTTAGTTGAAAAAGGAATAGCAGCGCTTAGCATAAACGAGGAGAAGGCGATTGCTGCCATTGAGAGGGCGCTGGAAACAATCCACCAAATATGCGCCGACACCTTTTCTGTACCTGCCCTGCCCACCCAAAAAACCGTTCTTATCACCAATCAAGAAAAACGGTTTATTCTCTCAACAAACATCCCAAGACCGCAAATTGACTTTAAAGACAGACAGAGCAAGTACACCTGCGCCAACACGGGCCCCGAGCAGCTAATTGCCCAGTTTCCTCTGTCTGCCGCCGAACTAACCCGAATCCACCCCCTGCTTGCCAAAGCAAGCCCTACACCGCCCAAGCGGGTGGTGCATGTCGAAACAAAAGAGGACCTCCAGGCAGCTAACGCTGAGATACTCAAACACGCAGTTATTGGCGTCGATGTAAAAAGCCACAGCTTCCGAAGCTACAAAGGGTTTATCTGCTACATCCAGGCGTCAACGGAGGAGCAGATCTATCTCTTTGACATGCTAGCACTCAGAAACGTTTCAGAGCACATGACCTTCCTGTTTTGCGAAAAAACCGTTAAGATATTCTACAAGCTCCCAAAGAAGAAAAAAGCGATTGAAAAAGACTTTGGGCGGTCTGTCCCCCTGGCCCTCGACGTTGCCGTCCTTTCGCAGGCCTCTATGCCTGTTTGTCTCCTCAACCGGATGATCAAGCTCTACCTAAACGTCCAGATTCACAAAGAGTTCCACCTGATTGACTGGAGGTATCGGACGCTTACCAGGGAAATAGAAACACAGCTAACAAATGACGTTAAGTACCTGATTCCTCTTGCAGCAGTCATTTCCCAGCAGCTGCTTCTGCAAACTTTTCTCAATATTTCGTTCAACGACAAACCGTTAGAACACTCACCAATTACACCAGAAGAGTTTGCCTCCACCCACCAAATTGAAAACACACACTCGCTCAAAGAAGTGCTCCTTCTCCGAGAGTTCATTGCCAAGCAGGAAGATGAAAGCCCCGACTTCATCCTAACCAGCAAGCAAGTAACTACCCTTCTCAAACAGATGCCTACAACACCCGAAGATGTTTTTTCTTTACTGCCAAAGATCAGCTCACTTTTTAAAGCCAACCTCAACAACTTTTTGAGAGTGCTCCACCCAGCAGGTCGGCCAAGCGCCTTTAATTTAGATGCTCTGAAAGATCGATAGATTGGCTCCACCCATCAAATGAATTTTTGAATTGTTTATCATTTAGTAATTTTTGGGGTGTAAATTTTGCTGAAATGAGAGATGCCCGTGAAGAGAGGCTTGCACACGTTCTGGACAGATACGGTGCAGTTTGGGCGGTGTACTACGCGCTGGCAATGGGCAACTTTGGTGGCTTTGTTCTTGTCAACTTTCTTAACACGCTTAATTGTGGGTATGGACACAATCCATACTTAATTTTCATATTCACCTTCATCTACCTACTTATATGTGTCTACAGCTCGTCCCCTAAATCGCTCATCAGAAAGGGCCATCCCTATAGGTACAATCTGGTTAAGCAGATATTTGTTTATGCCGTGGTTGTCGATGTATTTGTCGTCTGCTTTTTGGTGGGCTGCTCTGCTTTCGGTATAGACAATGACATTATCCTTCTTTTGGGGATAACTATCCAGTCCGGCTTCTTCAATGAGATTGTTCTGGTCTACTTGGTGAATTTTATTGACCTTAGCCCCGTAGAGATATTTATGTCGGTTCGGGTCAATCTTGCTAGAGACATTACCAGCCCGGGGATGGACAGGTCAGGGGTTGAGTTTGTGATTGTTCTCTTGTATCTGCTTGTGTTCGGGTTTCTTACAGTTGCTGCCACCTTAGAGTGCCTTTTTATTTGGAGGCCCGTGGTTTGTCTGTTTATGATGTTTTGCGTGATCTGGACCCACTATATCCTCTTTTATCTATACATTGCAGTTAACAGTGTCAACACACTGATGGACATTACCTCGCCGGCGAACAATGAGGACTTTAGGAACCTTTCCTTCTCTTTTATGAATGCGCTGAAAAAGATAGGGCTTTTTTCCTATCTTGGACTTTTATCGATACTGTTCGGGGCAGTAGATGTGTTTAAAAGCCTGATCTGGTACCAGAGGTGGAGTGCGGGGATGCACGGGCTAATTGAGGAAAAATTTGCGCGAACGTGTCCCATGTGGTACTTCTACAGGCTATACGGCCTAGAAACGGTGCTGATTGGCAGTTTTTTGTTTGAAACGACGCCCAGTGCCGCCGTGAATGCTTTAAAGACGGTCTTTATTGAAAACGGAGAAAGCTTTTCCAATAGCTTCAAAACCTCCTCAAGTAGGCGCAGCACCCGACTTGTGTCTGTGTTTTCTCTCCTGACCATTTGTCTGCCCACTACACTAATTATTACATCGTCAACGCTTTTCTGCAACCCAACCTACTTTATGTACCTTGGCATAGTTGCCTGGGGCACGTTTGCCTTTGCAGCGATTCCTTACATCAAAACAGAAACCATCCATAAAACAGTTCTTCTAGCATACTCCCAGAAGATCCTAGCCACTAACAGATCAATAGAGCATCATCTCATAGCCGTTCAAGCAACCTAGGCTTGAGCATACATACGCCCCAGAGATAAATAAACTATCCTAGGTATTGGTTGGTTTGGGTCTAGTCTGTACATCGCAAGAATCCAATCATTGAAGGTTCAGGTTCGGGTTAGTGTTCGGGTGTGGCCCAACCCACAGAGCCATTTAAATTCTACTGCTATTTTTTTCTGCAAATGAAAGGAAGACTCTCATGGCTTGATATACGCGCAGGCGTTAATGAATGCCAGAAGATTGTAGGCATGCACATTAAGACAGTATACAGCATCAGTAAAAAGTCCATTCTCATTAAGTTTAGCAACAAAGAGCAGTTGCTAATAGACCCGCCAAGCAAGTTTCACTTAACCTATGCTACCCACCCGAAAATCAACCTCACCCCCAATGCCATGTTCTTGAGAAGGGCTCTCAACAACTGCCGGGTTGAAAAAGTGAGACAGCTAGGTTTTGACAGAATAGCTGCAATTCACATGAATTCAGCAGAAGGGCCGCTTGTCCTGGTTGTTGAGATGTATGCCAATGGAAACATCATTCTCATTAACCAGCACTCAGTTATTCTTAACCTGATGAGACCAGTCGAGCACTTGGACATGTTCAAGGACTCGGTGTACATGATGAACGAGCCACAGCTAGAGCTCAGCCTTGAGAGATTTGCAAGTGTTCCGGGGGACACGCTAAAGAAAAAGATAGGCAGTTTTCTTTCCCTTTCGGGAACGGTGATTGATGACGTTATTTTTAGAATGAATAAGGTTTTTGGGGAAAGGCTCAGCGCAGAAACACCGCTGACGCTGGAAAAGGTTTTGAAGGCCCAAGAGGAGAATGGGGAAGCATTTGAAACGGTGTTCAGCGAGTTCTTTGAAGACATACTCACCGAGCTCACAAACGTTGGAGACTGTGGAACAATCATTTATGACGGGGCTCGGGCAGTGTCTTTCACGCCGTGGAAGCTGCAAAGCCCAGAAGAACAACAGAGAACAAAGGTTCTAGCCGGTTTTGGAGCTGCCATGGATGCCGCATTTGCCACCCCAGTGATAACGGAAACCGCCGCTGAGAAAAAAAACCGGAAGATCAGAGAGGCCCAGGAAAGAAGTTTGAAAGATAAAATTGCCGAAATAGCTAGGCACCGGTCCCAGGCCGAGGCCCTCTCCGAGCACCAGGAGAGTGTCCAGGCAGCCGTCGGGATTATCACCCACTCGGTTGCCTCGGGGGTCACCGGGGAAGAGTTTAGGCGGTTCCAAAAAGAAGCAGAAGCGACAAACCCACTTGCCAAAATGATCAGGAAGGTTGACTTCGCCAAAAAGAAGGTGGTTCTTCATGTAGAAGGGCAGGACATTGAAATCAGCTACACGTCCTCTATCTTTGAACAGATCAGCAAAATTTTCCAGCTGGCCAAAAAAACAGAAGATAAGGCCACCAAGGCAAGAGCAGCCCTGGCAGAAAGCAACCAGAAAGGAGAGGAGATTAAAAAGACAACAGTTAAGTTTGAGAAAGTCAGCAGGCCAATCCACTGGTTTGAAAAGTTCCACTGGTTTGTTACCAAAGATAACGACCTTATCATTGCGGGCCGAGATGCCAAACAAAACGAAATACTAGTTAAAAAGTACCTGAAAGAGACAGACTACTACTTCCATGCCGACATACAGGGAGGGTCAAGTGTAATCGCTGGAAAAGACGCCACGGAAGAAACAAAAGGCACGGCAGCATCCATGGCCATGTGTCTATCAAAAACCTGGGAAAAAGGCGTTATTTCCAGTGTGTTCTCAGTTAGGGGCGACCAAGTAAGCAAAACAGCGCCGGCAGGAGAGTACCTCACCCAGGGAAGCTTTATGGTCTCGGGCAAGAAGGAGTTCTACCACCCCCACCGCCTAGAGTACGGCTTCTCAATCATCTACAAGCTATCAGATACCGAGAACAGAGACCAAGATAACGACCGAAAGCTTACAGGCTTTACCACCGAGCCAAATGACGAAGAGGTAGACTATGCCATGCCATTTATTGGTCCATATAAGGACATTTCCGGGTTAAAGTATAAAATACTTCCAGGTAAGGCAAAAAAAGGAATGATTATCAAAGAAGTGCTTGCACTGGCACAGGCGGATGCCCCGGCCCTGAAAAAGTACATCCACAGCATCAATCCGCGCGATATGGAGCTGGCAATCATTTCCAACTGCAAACTGGCACAGGCAGAGATAGTAAAAAGAGGCACCCAATCTGTCTTTGCTAAAAAAGATAAGAAAAAGAAGTAACGGCCACGGACTGTCACCAACCTAAACATTGATGTATGGCAGGAAGTCCTCGCCTACATAGGGAACAAGCACGGAAGGAACCATCACTCCGCCCTCTGTCTGGTAGTTTTCCAGAAGACAGCACAGGGTTCTCTGAACAGCACAAAGGGTTCCGTTGAGCATGTGAACGTACTTTTTAGACGACTCATTTCCATCAACAAAACCAAAACGGATGTTCAGGTCCCTGCTCTGGTAGTCGGTACAGTTGGAGCATGAAACTAACTCCCTGTACCTCTGGGTGGCCGGGAAGAAGGCTTCAAGGTCGTACTTAATGGCGGCTGCATCATTTAGAGCACCTGAAACGATTGACACCACCCTAAACCCGAGCTCAAGGCTGTCGTAAAAGTCCTTGGACCGCTCTACCATCGCTAGAAACTCGCTGGGGCTTTCTTCAGGTGCTGTGATAATAAACTGCTCAATTTTTTCAAACTGATGGACCCTGAAAATGCCTCGGTTGTCTTTTCCGTGGGCCCCAGCCTCTTTTCGGAAACAGGTGGAGTACCCCCCATACTTAATTGGCAGCTCAGCGTCTCTCAGCCACTCGTCCGAGTGCAGGGCTGAAATGGGCTGTTCTGAGGTTGCGATAAGATAGGCCTCATTGGCCCCCTCTATCTTGTAAAGTTGGTCATCAAAGTCACTGAGCTGTGCTGTTTTCTTCATTACCTCCTTGTTCATCATGTATGGTGTCTGAATAAGGCAATACTCTCTTTTTCTCAAAAAGTCCATTCCGTAGCGAATGAGACTCTGGGCCAGGATGAGCCCGCTGTCTTTAAGGAAGTATCCTCGGTGCCCTGAGATTTTTGCGCCTCGCTCTGTATCGGTAGCCCCAAGTCTTTCAAGTACTTTGTCAAATGGAAGAAAAACCACTGGAGAAAACTCTTTCCTTTTTAGGTCTTGCAGAAAAATAACGGGATTCTTATCTTCGTTATCACTGGTTACAACGTTGGAGTCTAGAAGGTTTCCGATTCCCCCCGAAAGACTGTTTGTTTCTGCCTCCAGGGCGGAAAGTTTGCTGGCACAGGCTGCCTGCTCCTCCTTGGTCTTGGAAATGCGTTTTAGCAGCTCCTCTTTGCCTTCCATTACCTCCTTTGACTTGAAGTACTTTGCTCCCTCGCGCGTGAGGGCATTTAGTTGCTTGTTTAGCTGGTCCAGCTCGTATCTTACCTTGGTTCTTTTCTCAATGAGAGAAGCCACTGCATCAACTCTGTCCGTCTTGTTTCCCCGCCGGATTTCACTTGCTTTCACTAGCTCTATCCCCTCTGGTGTTCTTAGCAGTGCCAAGTCTATCATGAGGGGGCAAATATAAAATAATTTATGTTCTCGAGGTTTCGAGGTTTCAGACATTTGGGCTATTTATTGGGGGTTTGGCAGGCCTAGTGCGGTGTAGGCCTCGGCCGTTCTTTCCTGGAGGCCCTGGAGGTTGGCAGCAACCAGGGCAGCAACTCGCTGTATTTCTGCTTCCTCCGCAGCTATCTGGCTGGCAGCTCTTCCCTTTTTTATCTTTAATCTTTCAAGGTTTTGCTCACACTGGAAAAGTCCGTTATCACCTTCTGCAAGAATTTTCAGAAGTTCGGTTTCTGCTTTGTCCACCCGCCCCACTGCTCGCCGGTACTCTTCCTCGGAGGCCTCTTTTTTTTCAACATAAACCTGGGCATGGACTTTGATTCTTTCTTCTTTCTGGCGTATTTCTTCACCTAGCGCCTTTTGTGCCTCTAGGTGTCCCGTGTGCTTCTCGGTTTCTTCTTCAAGTCTTTCTTCTAGGGAGGTAAGCGTTTTAGTCAACTGCTCTAAAACCTCTTTAGCTCGCTGGTGCTCCGCCTCAATGTTTCCAGTTACTTCGTACTCGCTGCACTCCCCCAGGTCGGTGAAAACCCGGGTTTTCTCTACCTTAAGGCATATTTCCAGACCCGAAGGCATACTGGTGAGGTCAAAGAGGTACCTTTCAGCCTCCTCTACCAGAGCCCGCAGTTTTTTGTTCAGCTCTTCAATTTCTTTGAGAAGCGTGGTTTTGGCCCTCTTGGTTTCGTCCAGCGCTTTGATAAGCGCGTCCCGCTCCTCAATCATTTCTTCTAGATCTTCGGGCTTGATTGTTTGCATTTTGATTTCATCTTCAAGGTCGTTCCTGGCTTTTTGGGTGGATGAGGCTTCATTAACTATCTTACTGAGCACCTGCTGCGCCTCTTCAAGCGCTTTCCTGTACTTGGCGTGCTTGTTTTCGTTAAGCTTTCTCAGCGATTCTAGCTTCTCCAGGTCATTCTGCACCTGGTACTTCTTCTCCTCCAACTGCTGGATCTCTTTTGCCCCGTCGTTAAGTGCTGATATCTCTTTTTTCAGCGCCTCAAGGGACTGTTTTATCTCGGATGCAGCTTTCAGGCGTTCTTGGTTGATTTCGGATATGGCCTTCTCAACCTGCTGCCCCCCGGTGCTGGCACTGTCCCGGCCCTCCATGTACGCGGAGTACTCACTGTACAGGTACTGGTAGAAGATCTTTCGGGACTCTTCATCTACGCCGGTTTCTTGGCAGAGCATGGCCCGGCCCTCAAGCGTTTGAACGAGCGCTACTAGCCAGGCCAGCATTGACAGAAGAACGGGCCAGGTGTGTGGGGTAATTGCAACAAGCTGGCTTCGGTTGATTTCTGAGGCGTATGGATACTTGATGCCTTTAAGAAAGATGATGACCTCTTCTTCAAATTTCCGCGAAAAGTCTGATGTCGTGTCAATAAACTGTTGAATGAACTTGAAAATTCGCTGGAACTCTTTCAGGGACGGGTTGAGAAGGACTCCAATGCTCACAGGCATGTCGTACTCCTTCCCTGCAAGAAAGTCTACTATTCCATGGGCCGCCTCTGTCTGGTACTGCTTATCTCTTACATTCCGCTGCTTTCTTCTTGGATCTTCTGTGAACGTTGCTCTTCCCGTGTCAAAAGAGATTGAGTGCTTTGAGGGCGCTCCTGCCATGGTAGCTCGTCTCATTTATTAAAAAGTTTTTGTTGGGTGGGGTTGTGCTTGCTGCTCCCTCCAAGTCAAGGTCCCCCTTAATCAAATAAGGTTCAGGTGTTCGGGTTTTGTTACCCTTTTTGGTAGACATTTCCTTTTTTGGGTCTTTTGACTGTGGACCGTTTTATGAGCTGGATGTCGTCGTCCATGGCCACAACAATCTTCTCGTTGTCCCCGGGAACAAAGCTGTTTGAAACAACCAAATGCTCGTTTTCCTTGATCTGGTAGCTGAAGACCTCTCCCTTGAGCACTTTCTGAATGTCCCAAATGATTACCCAGGTTCCAGTGCTGACAATCACACACTTTTCTTCAGGGTCGGTGCTGATGCTGGCATTGGTGAAGTTTATCTCCCCGCTGAAGTGGTGCAGGTGCTCTGGCCTGATGCGCAGCTTTTTCGGGACGGGCTTCTCTTTGCCCAGGCTTTTCTTAAACCCGCTAACACCGTTGGCATCGGTGGTCACTAGCATCAGGTAGGTTTTGCAGGTGCAGATGATGTACCTGCCACTTGGCGAGATAAACATGCCAATGATGGCGTCTCCGAGTCCTGGGAGAAGGGTTTTTGCCCGTTTGTCGAGCTTATCGTACATCCGAATGTCTCCCGTCTGCGACCCAATGGCAAACTCTCCGAATGCGTTGGCATCTCCGGCTGAAAACTTGGTGGCGGTGGCATACTTCTTTCCCTCAACGACCCCCGTTGCTCTGGGGTCTATCTTATAGATGGAGTTCTTGGAAATGCTCAGGAACTCGTTGTTAAGCGGCTCCCCTTCTGTGTTTTTGGCTGACGAGAAAAAGTCGGTTAGATCGTCCTCGGTTTTCCAGGTTTCAGCGATCTTCCCAGCGTTCAGGTCAAGCTTGTAGAGGTGGGTGGGGTTGAAACTGTCTGACAGAATAATGGACTCGCCTGCCTGGGTGAGAAGCATTTTCTTGGGGTCAATTCGGTTTCCCTTGATCGCAAGGTCTCTGACTGAAGTAACAAATTCAAGTTCATCGCTATCATTTCGGAACACCCCAATGTTTGAGCCCCTTGACACAAACGTTTTCTCCTTTCCAACGGCAAGTGCCTTGTTTACCTCTTTTGTTTTGCCTCCAAAAATGTTGCCTGAAGCTGTTTTGGGCTGCGTGGGGTTCTTGGCTTGGGCTGTTTTGACTGTGTGCACCGTGTAATCGCTGCTTTCTGCCTCGGCCTCTTCCTCGGACTCGTCGCTCTCTTCGGCTTCGGCCCCGTAGTTGTCTATCTCCATCTTCTCAAAGTACTCCGTTTCGTCGCTTGTGGCCTTTCCAACGGACAGATAGATAGAGATAAACGAGAGCAGAGAGGGCGTCATCATAAACCCAAGCCTAAACACCCGGCACTCTTCCTTCTGTTTCTCTGAGGCAGCCCAGGAAAAGCTCTTGGTGCCCTGGTCGATGTAAAACTCGCACTCTGGGCCAATGTGGTCTCTTTTTCTGTACACCTTGTACTGGTTGTTCACCCGCAGGAAGGTTTCTTGCCCTATCTCAATGATGCTAATCGTTGCATTGTCGTCCACCAGGCGGTAGTCGCTGGTCTCGTGGTTGTACACCATATAGCTGGCATGGTCTCCAGTGTAGATAACCTTCCACCCATTGATTTCTGGCATGTGACTGGCTATCTTTCCGTAGAACTGCACAACTGAGGTAGGAAGGTTCTTTCGGAAGACAAAGACCCACTTGGTCTTTCCTGTCACAAACATGACACCTACTTCTTGGCTTTCTGTTTGGACAAAGTCCAAATACTCGATATCTTTGATAGGGAATTCTTCTTTTTCGCCGGTTTCTGTGCAACAAACGACTTTCCTGTCTTTTACGTCGATTGATGCGCTCTCTAATATGCTCTGTTTGTTCCTGTAGAGGTTCCCAACTGGGGGTAGTTGCCGGTTGAAGATGTTTTTAATGTGCTCCAAGACCATTAAATAAAAAAATCTTTAATTATTTATGTACCTCCCAGAGTTCCTACGGACGATTGACCGAGAAAACAAGATATGTTTTGAGCCTAAAAAAGAGCCAGAGACACTAGGCATGCTCCAGAAGATGATAATCTCGCAAAAGGCAGAGACACAGATGGAATCAGAGTTTCCCATCCAGTTAAAGAACAGATGGGTAGACTTCGGGCTAGACAGGGAAGAAGAGGCGGAAAAGAGCCTAGAAGGGAGCGCCTGTGTGGATAGATGGATGTATTAGGGCTGTGGCTGGGCAGATGGAGGGCTTGGTGAGGTAAAATATTGGCAAACTTCGTGCTTCAGTTCAGATACGTTAAGTATTTGGTGGATAGCTTCCATGTGAAGCATTCTTGTGGAGGTATCATGAAGGTCGCAGAACTGCCTCCCAAGCGCCAAATTGGTTTTTGAGGTGCTTTTAATCTCACTGCGCGTAAGAATGCTCTGAACTTCGGGTTCTTTGAACTTTATCGACGCTAGGCCGTCGGGATGAATCACCCCGCCTTTAGAGGTGGGATGGGCTGCAAAGCGCACAGAAGACCCAATAAACTTGTCAAAAACAACCCACGAGCCGCCTCTAAGCTCAGAGTTTGGGCAGATGTATGAAAAGATTTTGGTTTTGGCGGTGGTGATGTTTTGAATAATCTTTGAACCTGCCTGAAGAATCCCATCAAACATGTCCAAATGTCCAGCACTGAAGCCTTTCCAGTTGAGAAGAATTAGAACGTCAAGACCTTCGTTGCTGAAGTCTTTAACGGCCTGGGCTATCTTTTTGGAGGTTTCTGGGAGCAGAACGTTTTCTATCCAGAGCACTTCTCTCTCGCCAGATGTGCGGCAGGGGACCTTGGTTGTTACGGTGCCGCACCTCGGGTAGATAACGCCGCAGGACACTCCATTGAGCTTCATTCTTCCCACCCGGACGTTTGGCGCCCAGACAGCGAGGTACTCCACAAAGCTGTTTTTATCTGAGACAGTTTCCACAATTTCTTCAGGATTGAAATTCTCTATCTGCAAAGGCGGGGGGAAATTTTGAGGCGGGCTTGGGAGAAGGTATCTTGAAGACGTGTGCACAAAATCAATCCATCTAAGTATTTCCAGGACCCCTTCGGTTTCGGTGGTAACAATCCGATGAACCACCCCGTTCTTTGCCAGAATGCCTGGGCCGCCTATTTCAATGTTACTCTGGTAGAGGCTTTGCTGAATAAGTCTGTTCAGGGCCTGAAACCCGGTGAGGATAATAGGAGAGTCCTGCTTTTGAATGACTCTTTCGCCAATGCTGGCTAGGTAGGCGCCTATGCCCACGGCGCGCCCTGTGGCATAGGTAAGGGTGGGGATGGCGTTATACGCCCGCGCCATTTGCTTGGCTATCTCGGCGGAGTAGGACAGATTTTCCACCCCCATTCCAAACTCCCCGAGAATAGCGGTTATTTCGTAGATAGTGGCTCCTTGGTGGGTGGTTTTCTTGGTTTGGATCTGGTCTTTGTTTTCAAATGCGCGGTAGGCCTCTTCGGAGAGGTAGATCGTGTTTTTGTCTTCCAGGTAGAGCATGTTTTCTTTCAGCTTCTCAAACACCTGGATTTTGGCGCCTGAGTTGCTTGAGACGTACACAAACGGAATCTTGAGGGCCTGCGCCTGGGCTGCACACTTGGAGAAGAAAATGTCTTCGCTGATAGAGAATGCCCCGCTGTTTTCGGTTATGTCGCTCCCCACCAGCAGAAAGTCTAGCTTGCCGCTTTTAAACCGCCACCCTTTCATGGCGTGCTCGGGAACTTCAAAGACGCCTGCTGGGACGCCTGTTTCGTATACCTCGGTCGTTTCCATCCGGAGGTTGGTCTCTTTGGCGCCAAGGAACAGCTCGGTGACGGCCAGACCTTTGTGCATCTCTTTGGTGAGCACTTCCAGGAGAGTGCAGATGTCGTAAATGTACGCTGTCCCTAAAGATCGGGCTTTTTTCCTTTTCGGGCCATAAACCGCATCTATGGTTTTAGCCGATAAATCTTCTGTAAACTTGCATGGCGTGCTTGGGGTGTGCTTTATCTCCATTTCGTCGATGGCATAGAAGATCTGGTGCCCGCTAATAAAGAGCGAGCTCTCGTTAAACCCGCGGTGGGTGATCGCATAGAGAATAAACGGCAGCTCGCCTGCACACGGACTCAAAACAGCACACCCCTCCATAGTGTTTTGGTGGCCAGACATGCCTCCTGGGAGGATGCTTCCCCGAACAATGACTTCTTCCAGGTCGTATTCGGTGAGGGTGAGCACTCTTGGAAGAATCTTCCTTTTCATGAGAGAGGCCAGGCCCTCCTGGTCCAGATGCATCTCAGCAGACACGCACACAACCACCGACAGAGACGCCTCTACATCTGCAAGGATGTATGCAGCTTTAACCTCCTGGAAAAGCGCGTCTACAACTGCGTCTTTTTCAAGCAGGTCATGCGAGGACAAAACACAGCGCATGGACACCCTTCCCTCGGTCTTATACACAAAAATGCGCCTGTTCCAGTGCACCCCCACAAGCACAGAGTTGGTTGGTAATTTGTCGACCCCAAGGCGCTCGGAAAGAAGGGGGTCTATTTCTGCATATCGGGTGTCTTCCACGGTGTTCTGGTAGGTTCTAAAGGCGGCGGGGGCTTCTTCCGAGATCTCGATGGTGGTGACTGTCCCTTTTATGCTTGGTGGCTGGCTGGTTTTTTTTCGGACCAGGTAAACCATCCCCGCTTCTTCTCTGGGCACGTCCTCCCAGAGCAGCGTACAGAGAGCCCCACTGATGGTAAAGTGGACCCCGTTTTTGGTGAATGTGCCCTCCTTTGCAAACGTTCGTTTTACCCAGAGCAGGGCTGAAAGGTGGCTGGTTTGTGGAACAAGGCAGAGTGAAAGCATGGTCTCGGGGGACAGCTCCAAGGCTGCTTTTTCTTTGAGAAACTCGGTCCCTTGGGTCTGTATCCGGGCCAGCACATCGCCGATCTCTTTTTTTGCTTTTTCCAGGCCACTGCGATCAAGCAGGCTCTGGACCATGCACAGGGTGTTTTTGTCCTTCTTGCTGCTAATCGCGTACTTCAGAGCCGTGAGCATGGGGATGTGCTCAGTTAAGGGCGTGTTCATGTTTTGAAACGCCGTGAGAGCCTTCGAAATGTACAGATCAAGGCTCTGGGTGTGGTCTGCGCTGCTCAGAAGCGTGTACTTGTGCAGGGCTGCGATGACAAACTCTTCCTCATACCTCCACTCTTGTTCGGGCACTGGAAATTGGCTGAACAGGCTTAGGGTATAGTTGGCAGCTGTGTTTCTGTGAGAGATGGGCTCGGTGTGGGCAAGAATCTCTTCCTCCACACCCCCCACGATTGTTGCAATGACGTCCCCTGCAGTGATGGTGTCCCCCGAAGCTACCAGTTGGGTAAGTTTTCCCTCTTTGGGCGCAGATAGGCGCATAATGTTTTTCATGCACTCGATCTCAAGATACTCCTCTCCTTTGGTGACGTAGTCGTCTTTTAGGAAGCGCACAACTCTTCCCGAGCCGGCAGCAAGCACCTCGTTGCCGCCAGTGCCGTTTTCAAACTGGTAGGTGTGCCCGCAGCAAACGATTTCAGAGATACTCTTGCAGGTGGTGAAATAGATGGTTTGGCTTTCTTCCTGGAGGTTTTTGATGCGGTATTTTGCATCGGCAAGTTTTGATATCTCAATAACGGAAAAACCTCCACAAATCTCAACTCCGTAGACAAAAGCGTCCATTGGTGCCGCGTGGGCTGTAAACAGTATGCCCCCCATGCGAAAGATGACTTCTGTGCGCGTGGTAATCTTCTGGGCGCTTGAGAAGAGGGCTACATAGGCAAGCACAAAAAAAGCGTCAAAACCCCTTTGCTCCACCCACCTTCTTTGGTAGCTCTCAGTAAAGGCTGTGGTATGGGCGCCCGTTTCGAAGGCATCTGTGGAGATAAGGTCAAGAAGAAACTTGTTCAGCGTTTTTACCTCCCCCGAAATCCTGAGTGAAGACAAAATCATCTTTAGCGAGTCGACCGCCTCTTTCCTACACCCCCCCACCCCGAACACATGCCCAAACTGGGAGTCGTTGTACTGCCCAATGACTCCACTGTCCACCCCAAAGTACCCGACCGTCCCCGAAGGAAAAAACCCCGAAACAGCCACCTTTCCAGTACTGGGCGAAAACGCGCTGTTTGGGCACTCAGCAATGATCCTTGCAGCCACCACGTGTCTTTTCTCTGCTTCGGGTTTGATGACGCCCATTTCCCTGAGCGTGGCTATCGCCACCCCGGTGCTGATGAGCCACTGGGCTGCACACAGGTTGCTGTCTGTAAGAAGCTCGCTGACTGTGTGCTCCACCTGCAAGCGAGGGTTAGCCTCCAGGAAGTAGATCTTCCTATCCTCTACCGTAAAAATAAACTCAACGGTGCATGCACCTGAGTAATTGGCCGTTTTAACCAGAGACTGGGCCTGCTCCATTAGCGGCGGGAGCATTCCGTCCGGGAGAGTTGCTGGGCCTTCCTCAATCAGCTTTTGGTTGCGTCTTTGGAGTGTGCAGTCTCGGGTTGACAGCACCACAGCTTCGCCGTGGGTATCTGCCAAAACCTGCACTTCAATGTGTTTTATGTCTTTTAGCAGCTTGGTCACAAAAACCTCCTCGGTGCGCACCTCTGCCTTTACGATCTCAATGCTTTCTTCTAGCTTCTCCTCTTTCTCAATTTCCCGAATGCCTTTCCCCCCTCCACCATCTGAGGTTTTAATCATGATCGGGTATTCTACCTTTCTGCAGAACTCTTTGGTCTCTTCAATCGCGCCCACCTCCATCCACGGGATGGTTGGAATTCCGCACTGGTCTGCCAGCTTGTTTGCTGAAATCTTTTGGCCCAGAAGGGTCATGGCCTCCTCTGTCGGCCCGAGAAAGAGAAGGTTCCGCCTGGCACATGCCTTTGGAAGCTCCGGGTTTTCTGATGCGTGTCCCCACCCCGGCCAGACGTAGCTGCATTTGAAATGTTCGGCGGTTTCACAGATTACTTCGACGTTGCTGAAGCATCCACTCGCTTCTTCAGTGTCGATGTCCCGATAATCCGTGAGATACTCCAGATATTTGCTCTCACCTACCTTGTCTGATTTTCTGGCGAGCCCGTAAAACTCAAAAACACCTCTCCCGAAGCGCCTAAAGGAGAAGTCATTCATCGACAGAATAAACTTGAGGGCTGCAAGTGAGTTGTTGGCCACAAAGATCTTGTTTCCCCGATAGCTACCCCCTGCTGCGTTCAAAAAAGCTTCAATGGTATTGGGTGTCATCTCCAAGCTAAAAGATTTTGTTTATTTGACCTGAAGCTTAATTATTACCATTCTGTCTGAATTAGAAGCCCAATTCACTCGGTGCTGTACGCCTTGGATTGGGGTATCCGGGCTGAATATCCCGTATAAGCAAGTAGAAGCGTAGACACACACTTGACCATACTTGCCATGTCTATAAGCAAGGGTATGTGCAGGCGCCCAGTCACCTCCACCCCTATAAAAAACACTTTGGACGCAAAATCAAGCATAACAGAGCACACCAGCACCAAACAGACCCCTGTGTTCCAGTCTGCAATTTTCTGGGGGAGGTACGCCGTTGTTTTGCCCGATGGAAGATCTTTCCTTATAAGGATAATTGTTAAAAGAGAAAATATCACCACGAAAACGTCAAAAATGCTGCTCATAAGATAGAGAACCACAACCCCAAGAAACCCCTTGAATACCGTTTGCAGCACAAAGAATGAAGCCCCCAGGATAGCGCACACCCCAATCATGCACTTCCCCCACGCGTTTAGCTCGAGGGCGTCCCCGGTTTTGCGCGACTGCAGAGCTGCCAGGCTCAGGATGAGGAACGAAATGACCTTTTGCCCGATTTCAATGAGAATGTCTGTTTTCTGCAAAGTCTCAAGAACCTGCGGCCCCCCCTCCTGGAAAAGCGAGAAGTTCCCGAAATATGAGGCAAGTAGCCCTCCCCCGCTCCAAACAACAAAGAGTGACGTAATAACAACGCTGCACCCCACAATTGACATGTCAACATTCGATGCCAAGGTTCTTTTCTTTTGCGACATTCTTTCATGGGCCGAGTACTTCAAAAACATCCCACACATACCAACGACTACACCCATGTTTAGCAGAAAGTAGAATGGGGACACGCTTATTGACATGCCCTCTGTTTTACCTAGCTATTAATACTTGGCCGTGTTTTAGATGTGTTACAGGTCCCTTGCCCTCGTGTGTTTTTGTAGTGCCGCGAATGATCTAGCAAACCTTTCTGAGCCTTTGCAGAGAAGAATGAACTCTTTCTCCCCCATCTCTTTATCAAGCACGTAGCTGTCTTCTGAAAATATGCCTGTCATCTCCCCGCAATTGTTTCTGACTCTGCCAATGTCTTCTGCTGTGATGAAGCCTTTTCTCCCCTGGTCGATGTAGCTAAACACCCACTGAGCAAAGCTTTCCTTGCTCTGTCTACAGCTAAGAATGGTTTGTTCGAGATTATTTCCAGTGCTCGGGTTAAATGACCCATTGATATCTTGTACGACCAGAGCTCCTTCGCCCATTGGAAACACCTCCTTTAACACAGCAGTTAGGTTGAGCTGCCCTCCTTTCTTCATCTACGTGTTTTAATTACGCAAATAAATACGTGTTTGTGTGTTTGTTATGAATATCATGCCACGGGAGGTAGAAGGCATCATCAAAGAGGAGTATAAGAAGTATCAGGTGCGCACAAGCATCCACCACTGGCAGCTCAGAGATATGGTCACCACTTCTCCCACGGCCGGCGAGGTTATTTACGCATACTCAAACACGGTGAACCTTCTTAACACCCGAACGCAGAAGACGCACACCCTGGTGAAGAACCTGGTCTTCAACCCCACCTCTATCTGCTACGGGTACGGGATGATTGGCATAGGTGGGCAAAGAAGCCAGCTAGTGGTAAAAAATGTTTTATCCGGTACCGAACAAAAAATCTGTACGGGTGGTTCAATTAATAATGGAGTGGAAATATTTTGCAACTCCGGTGACATTCGGGTGCTTGTCTGCAACAACGACGAGACAATTAAGGAGTACTCTCTGTCAAACATGAAAAGACAGTCGGTACTCATCCACAAGGCGCCTGTCAACAATTGTTCGGTAAGTGCGGATGGAAAAATGCTGGCCACTGTTGGTGATAATAACGAAATCAACCTTTTTTCAATAGATAAGGAGAAGTACCGCCTTGTAAAAACGCTAAAAACCGTTAATGATGCCTCGTTTAAGGTTTCGTGGAGTCCTTCTTCGATGTACTTGGCTGCAAGCACCCAGGACGGGTACGTCTGTGTTTATGACATTCGGAACACTGCGCAAAAGCTCGCCACCATTCCGTCCATGCAGACCCCACTAGTTAAGGGGGCGTGCAGAAACGTTAAGTTTTGTCCCAAGCTCTCGCTAGACCTCCTGGCATTTACCGAGCATGTCTCGCACTTTACGGTTGTGGATATCAGAGACTTTGGAAAAAAGCAGAGCATAGCTGTTTCCTCCCCTGAAAGCGACAAACACATTTCCGGGCTCTCGTTTTCTTCCGACGGGGAGTCTTTGTACGTTGGAACCGAAATGATGATTTTTGAATTTGACATTAACACCCACGGAAGAAGGCTCTTCCAGGTAGGAGAGTTCAATTAATAATTGAAATATTTAAAAACCATGTCCGGGATCGAGGAGGAGTTCATTGCGGAAACGGAGGACACAAAACGATCCAAACCGGCAGAGGGGTCTGCCGTTCTTCAGATGCAGACAGAGGCCGTTGAAAAGCTGAAAGCAATCTCTACCAGGGCCTTCCAGCACACAAAAGCATCGATAGCAACCGTTGGAGGGAGTAAGCTTTGGGTTAATTCATGGTGTAGCCCCGATGCCCCAAAAAACCAAAAGGCCACAGGTGAGCCCATAGAAGCAAGCACAACGTGCAACATTTGCCAAAGAGTGTTTCTGGATAGAAGGAGACTTGCCATCCACAAAAACGTCCACATGAAAACAGAGTCCAAAAACAGCTAAAAATTTGCATGCGCCAGACCGAAGAAGGCGTCATCCTTGAATGCATAATAAAAACCAATGTCAAAAGTGCATCTATGACCATGGAAGAGGGCTTTTTTGTGGTGGCAGTTGAAAGTGTACCCGTTGACAATCGGGCCAATAAAGAAGTTGTTGAGGCCATGGCCTCCCTGTTTAGTGTAAAGAGAGCGTCTGTATCCATTATCACCGGGCACAAGTCCAAGCACAAATCTATTCTCATCAAAGGCCTAACCCTTGACCAAGTTAATCAAATAAAGTTCAGGTAATGTTTTTGGTCTATCCCGGACTAACCCCTCACCCGAGCCCCCTTACCGCAAACCAATTAAACTAAAAAGTTTGGACACCCCCTAGAATGGAATTAACGCCAGTTTACTATTTCAGAGCAGTGTGCAAGAAGCTGCACAATCTCCGAGTTTGGGGGTTGCTTGCGGTGCTTGCGGTTGCTTGGTGTGTAGAGGGGGGCGATCAAGACTTAGACTATTGTTTGTCGCCGTATACGGACGAAACAATCCAGTTCTTTTCCATAACCCGGCCGATTTTTAGTTTTCACGGCAAGCTAAAAACTGTCCAGATAGGCACAGAAACCCACATTCTAAAGAAACAGAGCGAATTAATTGAGATTACCCTCAAAAGACACACTGTTGACTCGATTCCTGATAGATTTGTCCAGGGCATTGAGTTTAGCCATCTTAAAATAGGGCCCGCCCCTCCAGATGGCCCACAACCCTCAGATATGGCCGTTTTGAACAAAATATTGGCAGCATTTGTCACCATTTCAGCTGAAACGCTAGAACTGCACGGTCCAAATCTTGTTAGTGAAGGCTTTGGAAGAGCTGCCATCCAGAGCTTGGGCGCGGCAGGGCAAAGAGCCGTTTCGGGAATTCTGGGCAGATTGGGGATGCCGGAAAACGCGCCAAAGTGCATCCTCAAAACCCACAACATCAGGCTTTCTAATGTCTACCCCCCTACCATTAAATGGCTTCAGGAGCGGATAGATCTGTCACAGTGCCAGACAAACCTGGCCATACGCGGGCCCCTGAGCCTAGACAATCTAGAGCTTCTGGACGGGTTTAACGCTGCAGGCATTGGAAGGCTGGCTCTTTACAAACTGTGCAGACTTGGCAGCTTAGAGTGCAAGCTACTGCGAGAAGGCCCGTTTCCAGACATCCTGGTCATAGACACCCACATTCCAGCCCCTCCAGGGGCTTCGCCCCAGATCCTACACAACATAGCCCAGCACCACTGGAAGGGATTGCACATCCACCAGCAAATATGGGAAGGCGTGGTAAACTCAGCCGAAGACCCGAAACGCCTCCGTATGGAGAACCTAACGATTGGGATGGATCGTTTCAGCGCCAATGGAGAACCTTCCACCAGTCTATTTTCACGACTGGGGGACAGCCAAACTACAACCAGGGAACTTGTGCTTAAGCTCCAAGCCGACACAGGCCCGGCAACGCCCCCGCTCCTAATCCACACGCTTGAGTGGGTAAGTAGGTGCTTTAGAGGCCTGGAACACCTTACTATTGACGCCAAAGCCACACCAAATGACCTCATCAGCTTTATTGCCGACCACCAGCTTGAAATGACCACCAACCCAACCCTTACATATATTCAAATTGGTAAGGGTGTGCGCTGGTTTCCAGCAATAGCAAAACAGAAAAAGACCATGCTGTCTCTTTCTCTTGAGGCCTGGGAGCTCTGCACAGCCGGCAAACTAGCTCGAGAGCTAGCCCAAACACAAACCAATCTCGATCAGCTGTCATCTGAAGAGCAAGAAATGATCACCCTTCAGAGGTGGATTGCCAGTGAAAGCGAGTTTGCCTGCGCTACATGCAAGAGCACACTTGCCGATCTTAAAGAAACCACCCCAGCCCCAGACATATGCATTTTGGACCATCCGCTGCACTGGGTTTGTAGTAATTGCTTGGGCCATCTTCCAGAATCAAGCACCGGGAGTGTCAGTTGCCCAGTGTGCAGAGGTAGCATTAGGCACCCATTTCTTACAAACAGGATCGAAAAGAACAGCCAGGGCAGGTTTGAGCTGACAATGGCTGAAATCCCAGACCCCAGACCCGTTCTGTCCTTTCCCAGCACCAACTTCGAGGAGCTGGTGGGTATCTATCAAAAAAACAAGAGTTGGTTTGATTTTGGCCGTTTTTTCCAGTACTAGTCCCAAAACACCACCAAGCCAGGCCACCAACAAGCCATTTGCCCGGCCTGGGGTGCTGCCAGTTAAACCCGCCCCAAGACACTATTTAAAGGCATCCCGAACACTGGCAAATTTTTATGGAGTCAAAGAAGTTCTATGAGCGCTGTGGGCTAATACTGAAAAACATCCAGGAGAAAAGAGTGGGCATTAAAACAGCCTGCTACAAGACAGCAATGCCTAAAAAGTACATGGCAGTTATTTCGAGCGTTTTAAGAAAAATGGGGGTGCTAGACAGAGTGCTCAATCTGCTGGACAAAGAGCCAAAGTCAAAATGGACATGCATGGTGCTGTGCTACGAAATCCTTTACGGAAACCACCGAGAATCGGTTTCATTCAACAAAAAAATGGTCAAACAGGTGAAAGAGGCCTACCAGTCCCTAGGCATCAAAGAAACAGAGAAGGAAATTGTCCACGAAACCACATATCTCCGGCTAAACACGCTGAAAGCAGACGAAACAAGCATTTCATCCCTTTCGTTGGACAAAACCATCATTCCACACGTCTACAAAGTGCTGGAGCGTGTCAATTGGTCCAAGCTTAAATGCTACCAGAACGGGCACGTCTTCATCCAGAACCTTTCGAGCTGTATGCCAGCACACGTCCTCAACCCCCCAAAAGACGCCGTGGTCATTGATGCGTGCGCTGCACCCGGGAACAAAACCACCCACCTAGCCATGATAATGGGCGGGGAGGGGCAGATATACGCGATTGAGAAGAGCTTGGAGCGATTTAAGATTCTCAGAGAAATGGTTGAAAAATCAGGTGCTACCAACATTGTAACGATTAATGACGACTTTTTAGCCATTGACAGAAGCAATGACCGGTCCATTCTTTCAGCCACCCACATTCTTGTAGATCCTTCCTGCACCGGCTCAGGCATACACCCGGACGAAGAAAAAGACTATGCCCGGCTCACCAACTTAACGGCTTTTCAAATCAAAGCGCTCACTAAGGCGCTTAAGTTCCCAAAGGTGCAGAGGGTCGTTTACTCCACCTGCTCCCTCTACGAGGAAGAGAACGAGTCGGTAGTCTTCCACGCCCTCAAGGCCAGCCCAGAGTTTGAGGTGGAGCACATCCTCCCAGACTGGCCCAAGCGCGGGGTGGCAGGGTACGACTTTGCCGACCAGGTAGTTCGGTGTGATAGCGACACTGACACCCAAGGCTTCTTCCTAGCCTGTCTCGTGCGCAAGTCCAAACACAGCGACAGAAGCACTTCAGCTTCCAAATAGACAAAATAAACTTTATGAGAGGTAAGTATCTAGAGGGAGCAGCGCTGCAAACGCCGCAGCACAGCACAGCACGGCAGCACAACACAACACACCGAACTAACCCGAAAAAAACCGCAGCACCAATCAAATAAGGTTCAGGTACGATGTTTATTGGGTAAAAAAAGCAAGCCATAGGCTAAATAATTGCCGAATTGTTTTTATTTTTATGGACATAATAGAAACGCTTGAAGAGAAGCTTACCTCCATTGAGTCCCGGACAATGATCAAGGAGGCCGTTTCCAGTGCCTTGCGCGAGTCTAACATTGAAAGCGTCCATGCTATTTTAGACATGATAGCAAATACGAAAAAAATAGCTAAAGCAACATCAGCCATCCTCCTAAAAGAAGTGCTAGACATCCTTGAGAGGGAGGGGATAGACAAGCACCAGACCATTAGCGTTCTTGACCGAATGATTGGGTGGAGCGAAAAGAACAAAAGAAATCTTCTTAAGCTCGACTTTAAAATGAGAAAGGCAGACACGCTCCTGGCACTGCAGGAGTACAAGCAGTGTCTTTCGCTGATTGCAGAGACGGCCAAAGTCTTAAAACAGGCCGACGACAAAATTGGTCTGGTTAAACTGTACTACCTAGAAAGCAAGGTTTATTACGAGCTAAAAAACCTGCCCCGAGCCAAGTCAGCGCTCACACTCTCGCGGTCTACATCCACGCTTGTCTACTGCCCGCCGTTTCTTCAGGCCAAGATGGATCTTCTCAACGGAATCTACCTTGCAGATGAAAAAGACTACAAAACCTCGACAGCGTATCTTCTTGAGGCATTGGAAGGGTTTTCTTTGAGCCAGAACCAGGAAATGGTTGTTCAGTGCGCAAGGTACCTTTTGCTAATGAGAATCATGGAAAACAAGTCGGGGGAGGCGCGGACTCTTCTCACACACAAGCTTATCAGTCCACACAAAAAAGACAAGTGTCTGCAGATTCTGGGAAGTGTTAACGAGTGTGTTTCCGACCGCAATCTTCGAGAGTGTAACGACATAATCCAAAAAAACCTCCACTTTATCTCCAACGACCAGTTCCTGATGAACCACCTGGTTTATCTCTGTGACACGCTCATTGATTCCAACATTCTGAAGATCATAGAGCCGTACTCAAACATAAGCATTGAGTACATTGGGAAAACCCTAGACTTTGACGTGCCAACCATAGAGAACAGGCTGCGCCGGATGATTTTAGATGAAAGAATCAAAGGAACCATTGACCAGGAAAGTATGTGCATCAACATCACCCAAACATCCAGCCATGGAAAGTGCGGCCAGAGAGAGATGGGAGAAATACTTTCGGTGCTGTCAGAGGCAACTGTAGCTATTTCTCAAAAATAAATGTAACCGTTTTTATTGTATCGGGGATATTGGGACTAGCTATGGCTTTCGGGGTTCTGGGTGGCGAATGGTGACAATGTGTGTTGTTAGTTCAATCTCGTTGATGATAACAAATTGCTGGGACAAAAAAACAGGATCAATTCCAGAAAAGGAAATGCTTCTAAGTTTGTGGTTTTTAGAAAAAGGGTTTTTATCCAGGTATATCGGTTGTGAATGTGCAAAGATGAATCGGAGGCTTGTTAAGACTGGGCAGTGGGCCTGGAGCACAGTTATCATCGTCGACACAGTAGCAGCCGGGATGTCAATCTGCACTTCCGCGTGTACAATCTTCTTTATGCCGGGATTGTTGAGATAGTCAGAAATATGCGCAAGATTGGTAAAAGGGGCCAGATCAATGAGTAAGCTGTCATTGTTGGATGTAAGCGCAGCAATTCCATTGGGCGTGTGGATGTTGATCTGTTCGGGCAGATGGGCTCTTGTAGCCATTTTTAGCCAATTAATGTCTTTGGCGAGAATGGATATGTTCTCTGCCCTGTTATGGTTGGGTGAGAAAAGATCAAATTCAGGTAGCATGGTTTTCGGCAGGTTAAACGCTGCAAAGCTTTTCAACTGGACAAGAGAGGCAATGTCAGTCGAACTAAGCCACAGGGCCTCGTTTTTAAAGTCCACAGTTAGCTCTTCAACCTTGTCAGCAAACAGGCTAACGTCCAGAGGCCTTTTATCAGCATAGTTTAAAATCGTTAGGTTTAGCTTGGGGGAGTCAAAGTAGCCAAGTGTTGTTGTAATGAAAGTGAGGTTCTGGTTGTCAAAGACCACTGTGCCAATAGTGGCCGGGCAATAGCGCGAAGGTTTCGACCGGAACCCAATGGAGACGTAGGTTTCATTGTTGTTTAGATTGTACATCTTAATGTTGCAATCTTTAAAGACAACTGTGGTTAGTTTTGGAACTGTTTTGAGCCAGAAGATAAAGTTTACCAGCTTGTTTGTTGGCTGGTTTTTGTTCTGCTGCTTGACAAAGCTTCTACACACTCTGTAGCTGACTCTGGTGACTGTAATCGTCTCTAAGTTCACAAAATCTTCCAACGTCCCAGGCAGACCAGTAAGGTTCAGGTCTTCCAGCCCAAGCTCTCTGATGTTCTGGTTCATGCTAAGCTCCTGAATAAGGCTGGCAAACACTTTCCCAACCAAAGCCTCGTTCCCGGAAGGGTTCCCACAGATAGTTACTTTGGTAAGGTATGGCAGCTGGAAAAGATTCTGTGGTATTGCTCTTGGGGTGAGGTTTTGAAGGTTTATTCTCAAAGCATACGCCCCAAGACATTTGCTGGTCAGACACTTGGATGAATAGTTTACACTGACTATGTCCACAACGTGTTTCGCCATAAATGTGGCTAGAGTATCATCTGGAAAGTTGCTAAGCAGGGTATTTTGAGCCACCCAAATCTTGTTTGTGGGCGCGTCCATTGGCTCGTCACCGTCCTCCTCGCTAGAGGATCCTCCAAGGCCTGCTAGGGCCAGAAACAGGATCGCACTAAAGACCGTCACTAGTTTGATCATTTTCTTGAAAAGTTTTAAGACCAAGAAAATCGGACTAGGTAGCGCTCAGCTACCGCTCCACCTCACCCCGAACCCCGGAAACCACACCACCACCAGCCCCCAAACCAGATGTGCGGCCATATGCTCGGGTAAGCACCGGATCCCGTTTCGATCTCCGAAGTTAAGCCCGTGACAGCCTTGATAGTACTGCGAAGGGAGACCGCGTGGGAACACAAGGTGCTGCATTTTTATTCCAAAAGCACACTCAGTATGAAGGCTGAGTCAAAGTGTCCACTGCAGGCTTTCAAGTACTGTCTGGCCAGCGGCCATAGCGAAGGATTTTGGAGCATAGACGCCAGCTCCTCTTTGGTGAGCAGCTCTTTTCTTGCCATTTTTTTTGCATTCTCTTTTAGTTGGTTCCTGGGCATGTTTTCTTCTCGCTGCCTGTCTAAGTACAATAAAAGATGTACCATAATAGGAAAAATTGTCCAAACACACCCAAACGTCACTCTTCAGTACAAATCACGGGAGGTCAGCATCAGAGCCACTTTCCCCAGTGCATTCTCTAAAGGAGAGACCATTAGAGCGTTTGGGGTGCTAAAAAAAGACACGTTTTTTATGGACGCATACGTTGCCCTAGCATCGGGTGATCTTGTTTTTATTGACGCCTTCAAACGGGAAATTAGCGCATTTGTGGTGCATGAATTATTTCTAAACAAATAAAAAATTTACATGAACTACTCTTTAGGGATGGGCCTGCAGAAGGAGGCGTTTAATTTAGGCAGCAGCTACGTCAACAAAGCTATTTCTGGAAGGAAGTTGGATAAAATAAGAAGATACTTCCAAATCGACAATTTTTATCTTCTGCTGAAAATCTTCCTGATACTTTTCCCATTCAGCAGCGGTCTTTGGGTGCAGAGCACCAACAGAGACGTTCCTTCAGTTCCTGTAGGGCATCCGGATCTGTACATTCCGCTCATGTCTGTGATTACCTATATTTTATTCCTGGCCGGTGAAATGGAGATAAAGAATAAGTTTGAGCCTGAAAAGCTGGGAAAGATGGCAACACGTATTTTTATGGTGGACATCCTTGAGATGTTTGTTATAAAGGGGGCTAGCTTCTTTTTTGAGTCGCAGGATGTAGAGATTTTAGAAATTCTTGGGTTTATTGGGTACAAGTACGTGCCCATTCTGGTCATGAAGGTGGCAGGTGCACTGGTCGGGGTGGTGCTTAAGAAGATTATTTCGATCTGTCTCTTCTTTTCCTTTGTTGTTTTCCTTGGGAAGTGTCTCAAAGGCTTCTTGATTTCCGGAGACTCAGTGATGAGCGTAAAAAAGAAGAGAATGTACTTTTTGTTCTTAGTTGTAATTATAGAGGGGCTGGTGTTTATTGGATTGAAATAAATGAGCAGGCATGGGTAGGTGTTTGGGCGCAGAAAAAGCAGAAATCACGATGCTTACCTGAATCTTAATTGATTGGCTTGGGCCATAACCCAACCGCCAACACCGAGCACACCGCCAACACCGAACCCGAACACGCCGAACACCAACCCCGCATGCCCCACTAACCCCGAAGAAACCAATTCGTTGATTTAGCCACTTCTAGAAGCATTGCCGACCCAACCTGATAAATGTGTTTGTTTTCTATTAATTAATGTTGCTGGCTCGTTTGATGAGAGGAGGACTAATGGTTGCACTGAGCGGCGTGGTTAGCTCAAAGCTGTTTACATACTCGAACATGGCGCAGAGGGCTGCCATCGCCAAACTGTGCAAGACCGAGGAGTTTTCCAACATAGTTCTAAAACTTGACGAAAAGTGTCCACTCGGGGTCAACAAAACGCTCCAAAAAAACGGCGTGTCCTGCAACCTGAACAGGCTGGAAGTTGGCACAGATAACTCTCTTGCTAAGTTCCAGAAAGAGGCAGGTGAGAATGTAAGAATCTTCAAAGACAGCATCACCAAAGAAAGATACATTGAAATAGACCTGAGACAAATCATCGAAAGATACACGGGATACGACGGCAGAATCATCTGGGAAAGCATGTACAGAATATCCCAAAAAGAGTCTCTCATGACCCAGCTGCTTAGTGGTGTGCATTGCTCAATTAGCATCCACCTTTGCGCTTTCTACAACGAAAACCCGGCCGGACGCCCTCTGTACATGAACCATGAGCTGATGAGAGAAAGGGTGACACCAAGCCATGTAAAGAATCTTTTATTCACCCTCGACTTCCTTCTTTCCCTGCTTCCTATAGCCACCAACCTAGCTAAATCAGAGGGGTATGGTGACGATTGCAACAAGATGCTTAAAGAGGTAAAAGGCACCATTCCACCAATTGCATACGACTACCAGATCTACGGGAGCACCAAGAGCCTTGTAACCATCTGTGACCTCTGGATAGAAGTTATGTCGTGTGTTGAGTGCTTGAGATGCAAGGTCTGGGGCAAGGTCCAGTTTGAAGGCATGCGGTGTGCGATACTGCTTGTAAAGCACGCGCTGGGGGAGAAAGTGGTGATTGGGCATCAGGACCTTGTTTGCTACGTTAACCTTATCAACCGCCTCTCTACGGGGGTGTCTCTTTACCGACAGTTCCTGGTCGAATCAGAGTTCCAGACACAGGCCAATCCATCCACGTGCGGGGAAGTCTCAGGTAGTTCTTGCAAGCAACTACCCATCCCTGGGAGTTGCCAATCTACTTGGTGACCGCGAAGAAGGATTCTGATTACTTTGGTTGTTAATAAACCCTCTAAGCTCATTTTTGGTGGCGTGGTGGTTTCTTAGGCTGGCCATGCTAGCGTAAATAAAGGTGTCAAAGCAGGATACAGCACCAGTGGCTGTTCTCAGCAGGTTCTGGCACGGTTCATAAAGAAGCCACAAAACGGCGTAGTCCTGGTAATTGGCTTGGTTTTGTTTGACTTTTGATAGCGACTGTGATGGGTAGGCTTTTGGAAAGATCTGGAAGGTGCATATGAATGTTATAAGGGCGGTCTGGTAGGCTTTGGGGTTGTTTGTGACCGTATAACACGAAAAAGCCTGTTCTATCACATCGGAAGCGGGTAGGCTAATGTCTATGGCAGACAGGCAGTGTCTGGCGATGTATAACAGAACCCCTTTGTACCTGCTATTCGTTTTGAACATAGTTGCCCTTTTTTTTACTTGGCTTTGTTTGTGAATCAAGGTGCTCAGTGCAAACTCTGCATACCCAAAGGCTACCACCGCGTCATTGAGCGCTCTTAGCTTGTTGATATGGGCAATGGAGGGCTGCAGCTGGTCCTGGGTGATTAGTTCAAGCAGTTTGGTAACTAAGGTAGCAACAAAGTATCTTAGTTTGGAAATAATTACAATCTTTGCTAGGGTTTTTGGAAGGCCCTGAAAGGCCCATGGGTGCAGACAGTCACCGTCATAGTGCGTTATTAGGTTTTTTTTTTCTGGGTTTAAGTACTTGCCATGGCTCAACAAAAGAAGGTTGCAGACTGGTTTCAGGTGCTGTTCCATGCTATGCTGAGTAAATAGCTGTGGTGTTAGGTTTAAGATCATGCAAACCTCACCGAAAACTTTTTTGATGCTTGGTTTTTTTTTCTTGTGTATTTGTATCAGGATGATATCAATTTCATGTAAAATCTTTTCCAATTGATTGATTTTGTTTAACAAAATTATCATCTCTGTAGGCAGATTGGAAGTGCCTGGGTGGGTTGCGTTCAGCATGCGAGCCTCCCACTCCCTTTTGTAGTTCGGGTACATCTTTTCGGGGTCTAGCCTGTTAAAGAGCCACCCGATTTCTTTGTCTCTTTTATTGAGCACAAGCTCTCTGGTGCTAGCGCTTAAATCATTTTCTAGTTTCTTAATGACCTGGGCTGTTTCTTGTGTTAGTGGGGGTGTGTTTTCCCTTCTATTGGTCGTAAGCGCCTCGTTAACAATGCGATTGTGGAGGCTAAACAGTTTGGTGTAGAGAGGATCGTCGTCGAGGGTGATGGGTTGGTGGCTCTTTGGACTCGTTTCAGAGAGAACTGCCTCGATGAGCTCCAGCGCTATGTGGCAATTAGCCTTTGTTTGATACACGTCAACATGGATGTTGGATTTACACGCGTTAGAGCCACCAGCACACTTTAAAATCCACCTATTTACCTCTTCAATGTATGCGGCCAGACTATCCCGGAGGTTTTCAATGCTGGTGGATGCTTTGTTTTTAATTGTGGGCTTAAGCCTGGCCAGTGCCTGTAATATACCGGTGCTTGGGGGGTGCAGATTATCGATAATCTCTAAATCTTGAAACACTCCCACAATATAATCCTGCTGTGTTATAACGCTACTATTCCGGCGGGAAGAAAGAACGTTGCCGGCCAAGAGGCATAGTACTCCTCCAATCGTTGCAAATGTGATGACCTTCATATATGGTTTATAGAAAAAAAAAGAGAAATTTATAAGGCGGTTTCCTTTTTAGGTAATGTTGGATAGTAAAAGATTTCTCTTTATTATAGACAACGCTAGCGCAGAGGCAGATAAACCGGCTGAACACAACCAGACATTCCCTACTCAAGCAAGTGGAGGTTTTTCTTGTAGTTGCGAATCGTTTCTTCGTTGACCAGGTTTTTGTCCAGAATCTTGCTAACCGTTGTCGCAAAGTATTTTCTGTTGTCAGGGGCGTATGCCAGAAGGTTGGTTGCTAGCTTTACATACATGAAGGCGTCTTTGCTGTTGCCTAGTACTTGGAGACCTTTGAGGAACATAAAATCAAACTCCATCCCTTTCGCAATAAAATACTTGTAACAGTCCAGAATGGGAAACTTTTCCTTGCTCTCGGCCACCCACTCGCTCAGGATAGCCTCCAGGTTGGATGAGGTTTCTTTGAAGCACGGGGAGGAAAGAGTAAGCACCTGTTTCTCAAGATCCTCAATTGCCTTGATGACTGTTGCACTCTCGCCCAAACCTTCAATTTTCTTTTTTACACCCTCAACTGAAATATTGCCATATACGGTAAATTGTGACACATCCTTTTTTTTCTGTTGCTTAAAGTTTTTATCAAGAAACTCCACTATTTCTGAAATGTACTCCGTACTAATCGAGTGCTTTTCCACAAAGTCTTTAGCGACCTCTTCGTAGGCATCTGTCTTGTTAAAAGAAAGAGTGAACGTTTTTTCTGCAAGGGTGATGTCGATGGTGTGGTCCTTCTTCTCCTCCTTTATTACATCCCCGAAAATCTCCCAAGTGTCGCCTTTCTTCTCGTAAACAATGCCTTTGACCACCTTGTAGTTGGGAGAGCCGGGGCTGGCGGTGGCTGGAGTTTCCGACTCTGCTTTTTTCCGGGCTAGCTCGGTCAGGTACGCCTCCTGGAGACCCTGGAGCTCTTCGCGCGCCTCAGCACGTGGAGACCCCCCGAACACAAAGACTCGGCCGTCGGAGCCGCATACATAGACCCTTTCTTCGTGCGGTAGGCTGTTCCAGCACGAGAGGACAGGTACGCCAAGCGTGCAGTCAATCTCCAGTGCCTGGCTCAAAACCCGAACGCTCCCCTCGTCCGAAGACACAACATACTGCGCATACTTCTCCCAGGCCCGGATCCTGAAGCTAATGCTGTCAAGATCAACGGTTTTAATCACCCGACCTGAAAAGTCGCAGATAATAACACACCCTGTATTTGAAAGAGTGATGATTCGGTCTTTTTCCACAAGCATGTCCCTGATACACATTTTGTGAATGGCCAGGCCCTTAGACACCTCGTACCTCTTCCCCTCCCGCTCAAAGTAGACCAGTCGCCCGTCCGTACACCCAGCAACCAGGGTTTCTCTTCCATTTGGAAGTATTTCAGCAACCCAGAGACCTTTGTCAATGGTAACCACCTCCACGCTCTTCTCTGTGATGATACAGATCACACCGTCCCACGACGCACTGACCACCGTGTTTTCAAAGGCCCTGAGCGAACAAACGTTGCTTTTGTGGTGGTTTAAGGTCTTTACCTGCATAACATGGGCTTTAACGCCCTCCTCTGTCTTCTCCATCCCAACACTCCATACCACCACGCGGCCGTCCTGGAGGCCGGTGTAGATGCACTCTCCCAGGCAGAGCACACTATTTACAAAACACCCAAGGTCCTCTGAAACGTATATCTCTGTAAGATCTGAAAGTTGGTGAATGCGTAGTTTCTTGTCCCTTCCAACACTCACCAAACACTCCCCGTACACTGCGCAGTCTTTAACATCTGCCTCCTGTAGTTTTTTAATAAACTCTATTTCAACCATCCAAATAAAAAATTCTAGCACTTTAAATTAATGGCAGACACAAAGGAGAGCAGTAATGTCATCATCCAAAGACTGCTAACGGTGCGAGATAGTGCATTTAGCCACCTTCTAATGACGTCATTACATGTTGTTTTGATGAAATTTGAAGACCACTGGGTAAAAAACCCAATTGAAGGGTCTGTCTACGTGTATAAAAGAACAGACATTCCAACCACCGCAATTACCATCCTTAACCGCAAGAGTCCCTGTGACTTTCAGATGTTTTTGGATGGGGCTGTTGTTGACATAGAGAGTCACGACCGCTTTATTGTCATCAAGCGGGCTGTATCCTCAAAGGAGATAGAGATTTTGGGTTTTTGGTTTTATGACAGCCAATCTGCAATTGAAATGTCGTTTATTTTGTTTGACCAGTTAGGCCTACTCAAAAGATCACAGAAACTTTTAACGGTAATTAATCAAGAGAAGAAAGCTTTAAAAGTAAAAACAAAGTCAAAGAAGTAGGTGTACGGGGGTTTATGTGTGTTCGGGTCGGGTCGGGTCAGGTCAGGTCAGGTAGGGTATTAAAACATACACCCGTACACATACCCAGACCCAGACCCAGACCCATACCCGTACCCATACCCGTACTAGGCATCTATCTGAAGTTTTCCTTTGCTCCAGTCAGAGGCAAGTGTTTCTTCTCCCTGTTCATTAAATATCACGGGCCAAAACTCTTTGCAGGCCCCAAGTATATCACTTCGCTTGAAACGGTGCTGAAGCATCACCAGCCCTTGAATCCTGGCATAGGTTATGTCTCCTTTCTTCTCGCTGTTAAAATTCTTCCATTTCTTTCCTTTTATGGCATCAAGGAACAGAGGAATGTACCTGCATTCTCTAAAGTTGATGAATGCGTAGCCATTGTTGCACTTGCTTTTAAAATCCATTCTTAGATAGACAAAGTCAAAGGAGTTGTAGGAAATGGAGGCAAGAAGGGTTACCAGCTGCCTGGTGGTTAGCTTATTTGGAATGTTCTTGATCATGCAGGTGGTTCGGGTGTCTATCCCCCTAATTATCTTATCTTTGTCAATCGTGTATGGGGAATACTCAAAGAAAGTGGGGTAAAACGAAGGAGCTACCCTGACAATGGTGTTTAGCTCAGCAAAGGCTTTGTTAACGTCTAGAAGCGTGCCAATGGGTGGCTGTTGTATGAAGGGATGGGCCTCACAGAGGCACTGCTGCATGTTTAGCTCTTCATCGGCATAAATCATGACTTTTTCTGAGGTATCTTCGTTTACAAGCATGTGCTGTATACCGTTTACGTATTTAAACCCTCTAAATGTCCACTTGACACCTGAAACCTCATCTGCCTCGTGCACTCTTCCCAGACCACAAATGAAGCAGGTGCCAACCTCAATGCACCCCAGGGAAAGCTTTTCCTTCAATGGGTACCTTTTATCGATTCGATCTTTCTTCATAGTTTAACTTTTCCATTCGTATTTAATCTCGTGAACTCTAAATAATTATTGATTGGGCTCGGGGAATAGAGCATCTGGTGGACGGATGGATGAGGATGGGCGTGTGGGGGCGGGTAGGGGTCTAAGCGAAGGATTGGGTTTGTGGTCGGGGGGGTATTTATCTTGTCTGTGGAGGGGTGCACATACGTCCTTGATACCTTAGATCTAAAAACCACTTTGGCCCTGAACCTTATTTGATTAACCCGGGTTTTTCGGGTTTTGCGAGAGGGGTTCAAGTGTTCGGGTTTTTCGGGGTTCGGGGTTTTCGAAAGGTTCAAGTGTTCGGGTTTTTCGAAAGGTTCGAGGGGTTGGGGCTCGAGGGGCTGGCAAAGTCAAAAGACAAACTTGGTCTTGCAGTGCCTGCAAATGGGTATAAATTTACAATAGAGCCCCAGACAGATCGGGCAGAGGTAGCCTTTTTCAATGGTTGTTTGGTGGCAGATGCACGTTTTTGCCGTGCTTTCATATCTTTTGGAAAGGTTTGGGTTGAGAGAAATGGTGGAGATAAGGTACTCTAGGAGTGACGTCTCTGAGTTGCTGATCGAGTGGACGGTGCCCTTCATGATGCTGCTTATTTCTGCCAGCACGCTATCTTTGGCAATGATGCAATCGACAGAAACATTGAGCTTTTTTGCTGTGAACGCACACTTGATGAAGTTTGAGGGGGCCTCGGGTGAAGAAAAAAGCAGAACACCATCTGTGGACTGCTTCTGCCTTGCTTTGGAGAGGAGTAGCAGCGCATAGCCAAAGTCTTTGGAAAAGTTTGCTTTGGCTTCTGAATTAAACACCGCCTCTAGCCGGGAGGGAAGACTCTCCTCTATCTCGGTGCTTGAATCGTAGCACACTTTTAGGTTCTGCAAAAGAACAATTCGATGACTCTGTGAGATTCGGGTGAAAATTCTGATAAAAATCAGCAAGTCGTTAAGAATCGCTGCACTTGCTGGGAAGGCGCTTGAGACAACTAGCACCAAGAGCATGAAAAATTTGGTGCGCGTTTATTAAATTTATCCAAAGCTACTAGGCAAACCCAAAACCACTAGAACACTCCTCCGCTGAAAAAAGCAGGTTTTTGACCAGTACCTCGTACTCTTCATACTCTGGGAGGTCTAGCTGGTTAAAACAGGTGTGCGCGGAGGGGAGGCGGTTGCTGCTCCCAGACGCCTTGTGGATTTGGAACTTTTGGGGCCCATTCTGTCCCTTCAGTGCTGCAAAGCCTTCAAGTGGCAGCTTGGAGGTTCCCGTTGCGAACTGGAGCAGCTTGGTTCTTTCTTCAACGCTAAAGTTCCTGACGGCTCGCCAGAACCACCGAATGACCTGGGAGTTGGCAGTGTACCCGTGGTAGACCGTGTTGTTTCTCCAGTCATCAACGTCTATTTCAGGTAACCCACTGATCAGTAGCTCCAGCTCTTTTTCATCAAACATTTTCACAAGACTGCTATCAAGGACCTCGACAAACCCTTCAATGAACGCTGCCAGCTGCCTTTCAACCATTCTGATGAGCTTGAAGGTGCAGATAAGGTCAACGTACTCTTTTTTGTTGGCGTTGGTGACTAGCAGGTTTTTTCCGTTATTTTTTAGCTCAACAATTTCCGTTACTCCAAAGCGGTCGTTTTCAATGGAAAAGGTTAGGTCCAACCCAACGGAGTCAATGTCGTTTTCTTCTATCCACTTGAGCGAGCGGTGAAACTCTGGGTCCATAGCTTCCATATCTGTCAGGTCAACGTTGATGCCGAGTATTCGCTTGTAGAAGACCCGGGTGAAGTAGCAGTCAAGGTTCATTCCGTCGTGGACGGCCTTGCCAATGATTCGCCCAATAAACTTGAAGTAGAGCAGGTGCTCGGGGTTGATGTAGCTGTTCGGGTTTGGCTGGTAGGCCAGCCCGATCGGGGTGAACAGGGCATAGTTCGGGTTAAACATTTCTTTGCTTAGCTCGCTGTACCACTCTCTGGTAAGCCCTCCTCCATCAATGCCCTCTTCCTCGGCAAACTTGATGTTGAACTTTCCCTCTCTCACCTCCTTACCTGAATACTGCATCAGCTGGTGGAAGGTATCTTCAAAGATAGTTTCTCGGTTGACAGTTAGTGAGAGAACAGCTCGGGTGGTCCACTGCGTTTCAATCTTCTTGTAAAAGTAGATCCGCTTGTTGTCAAAATCAAGAATTCGGGTGGCAAGTCCTGAAAACGACTCAAACAGCAGTTCAGGCTGTGCCTGAACAAAGGCGTTAAAAATGTCTTTCTCTTTTTCAATCACCCCGTTGTAAAACTCTTTTTCTTCGGGGGTTAGGTCTGTGTACGTCTCTGGCTCGGTCGTTGTTTCGCTGTCTGAGGCGCTTTCCTGCTCGGTGTCTCCTGGCGTGTCTTCAAAGAGCTTTTTCTGTTTGTTCGCCAGGCCAGCCAGTTCTTCTTTGTGCTCGGTGCTTGTGTCGGCCGCTCTGGCTCTGATGTGGTGCACCAGAACAAAGGCCTCAAAGATGGGCAGCAGCGAGGGAATGAGCAGGGAGCCTCTTTCTTTTGGAAGGATTGTTTCAAAGAAGTAGGCCCAAAAGGGGTTGTTTCTTAGCGTGTGCAGATCCTTGAGGGTTTCGGCAGTTACACCGACCCCGCTCAGTATTTTGGTCATTCGCAGCAAGCAGACCAGCTGTTTCTGGGACGGGGCATTCCTGAAGCTTTCCTGCGTCTTGAAGAACGCGGCAACCACCTCCAGGGCCCTGGTTGAGGCGTACTCAAGGTATTCCCTGTAGAAGTACGCCGAGCTATCAATTACAAACTTGATCAGAAAATCAAACACTTCGTCCTGGAGGTCGTACTGGAAGACTTTTAGGAAGCTGTGGATCTCCAGGGTCTTGTGCTCGGGCTCGGGGAGCTTTTTGGAAACAAAGCAGAGGCTGAGCGCGCACAGGAGCTTTAAAACCTCTGCAACCGTTTTTTTGCTGATTGTGTAGAAAATATCGTTAAAAAGCGATGGCTCTTCGCAGAAAACAAACACAAAGTCGTCTGACTTGGTGCAGAGGTACGTTAGTGCCTCCAGGCTTCTTTTGATGGTTGTTCCCGTTCGGTTGTCATTGGTTGGCGAGCTGGTGTAGTTGATCGCCCCAATGTTCTTAACCAGCTCCAGGACCACGTGTGTCCGTATCCCCCGGCTGAGTGAGAGGTGGTTGAGCACTTTGTAGAAAAGCTTCCGGTTAGTGCACTGCGCCACCATGCGGATCAGGTAGGTCACTAGGCGCCGGTCAACTATTTCGTGCCCATCCCGAATCGACACAAAGTGCTCGGCCTTTGGCTTCTTCTTTTTTTCCTTTCGCTGGGGCCTTTCCGTTGCAAACGACTCAAAGTAGCTGATTTCTTCCTCCTCAAAGATCATTCTAACGTTATTTCCCAGTCTTTCAAGGAAGTGGATGCTAATGGGCCGGTACTCAGTGTTTGAAGCAATTCTTTCTTGGTAAAACTGGAAAATTGTATCTCTTAGAATGTCATCTGGCAAACTGTTAAGCACGTCTACATCCATTGGCGGAACGTCGCCGTTTTCATCGCCTATCTGGATGCCTTCTTCGCTGGCAAATCCCTCACTGTCCAGCTCGTACGAGTCGTCTGCCCCCTCGCTGCTGTAAGAGGCGGTGGAAATGTCCTCGCTGTACTGCGCAGTGTACTCGGACGGCGAGAAGACCTCCACCGTCCACGGGTCTCTGGCAACAGGCTGGGTCATTTCCTGGTCGCTGGTGTCTGTTCGGGTCGAGCTTTCAGCTGCGGCCTCTATACTGTGCAGGGCCTGGGTAAGCTCGCTCCCAAAGAACTTGAGGAAGGTCTGTGGCGTGTCTGCAAACAGCTTTAACTCGTCGGAGAACCTTTTGGTGGCCGAATGAATCCCAAGCATTTTGAGAAAATCGACAGCTTCATTTAGTACTTCGGTATGCAAAGCCGGGGAGTTTTCGGGAAGGTGGTAGGGTCTTTCGGTGAAAAGCTCTTCCTGGGTGCTTGTTTCTGAGACGTACGCTGACTCCTCCGAGGTGTAGGAAATGCCCACTTCTGACGATCTTTCCTCTTCAGTCTCAAAATCTGTCCGTTCGCTGTCCATCGTTTCGTTGGTGTCAAAGTCTTCCATGCACCCCTCCCCGTTGTTATCTGTAGACTCTTCCTCGATTTCTCTGGGCTCCTCATAGAAAGCTTCTTTTTCATCGGTGGCCAGCACCCGGGTCAGGTACTCTGCAGTTCTTCCCAGTCTTTGCAGTATTTCCGTGTAGTTGTGGACTCGTGGGTCGATTTCAATCGTTTGCTCGAGAAAGGTTTTGATAATGTTGGACTCTTTGATGATCTGGATGTTTTCCTCAAAGGAGTTTTTGCTGAACCTGGCTGCCAGAATTTTCTGGAGTATCTCTGCTGCAGCTAAAAACTCGCCTGTTGTCGCGGCCATGTGCGCCTTGATCTTTTCCATCAGACAGATTTTCAGGGCCTTGGCATTCGTATAGTTGTAGACGGCCACAATGAAGTATCCTGACCAGTAGGCCATAAAGTCTCCCTCTGTTTCTTTTTCCGTCTTTTCAAGGTCTTTCTCCAGCCTGACCGCTTTGGCACTGATGTAGTCGCTCAAAAAGCAGGCTACCTCTGAGAACCGCGCGTCCTCCAGCGTGTTCATCAGCTGTGGGTAGTTGAACACCAGCTCGCAGAGCACCTGGGCCCGCGAAATCCGCTCAAGGATGTTGGCTGGCGTGCTTCCATTCGAGATCTTGGCGTGCTGGCTAAGAAGCTGGTCGAGGATCCCGCTGTCTATGCCTTCGTACTCTTTCACCGGCTTGCTGAACAGGTCGTTGGTAAGGATGTTGAGCGTCCCTACATTGATATCGATTTGGTGGATCTTTTTGGTTTCCGATTTGATCGCTTTGTGCCGCAGCCCCTCGCCATTCACCCGCTCAAAGTGCTTCTTAACGTACTCCATGAATTCGGTTACCGAGTAGAAAAGCACACTGGTTAGTAGCGTGCACAGTGTTGACGGGACCAGGGTTTGCGACTTGGAGGCAAACTTGGACTTGATCAGCACCTCAAACAGCTGCTTGATGCTTAGCCTGCTCTCTGTGGCCCGCCTCACCACCAGATTGATGATGGGAACGAGCGAGGACTTATCCTCTGCGCCCGGAAGAGCTTTGAACAGCGCATCGACCAAGAGCCCTATTCCGTCGATCTCAAGGTCCATTTGGTGCTCTCTCTGCACCCGCATCACTGCCAGCGCGAGCAAGCCCCGCGCCTCCAAAAGGTCTCTGCTCCCCTCTCCTGAAAAGACGATCTTGGCCCTTAGGTGCTCGGGGATCGGGTAGGCATGGAGCGTGGCTGAAACGGAGGAGACAACCAGCGTGGTGGCTGCAAGCCGCACCAGCGCGGGGTTCTGCGAGCTTTCAGCTTGTTTTAGGAGCTCGGGGAGCTTGTCCTGGAGATAAAGAAACACCTGCTTTTCCCTGACTACGGCCCGGGTTAGAATGGAGTAGAGCCCTGCGCTGTAAACCGACCGAATCGACTCGGGCTCGTTAAGGAGGATTTGGAGAATGTCTGCAGACATGCACGAGTCCAGCTGGGCCCTGGGCATGTCTACCAAGGAGGACAGCAAAAAGTCCCTGAGCTGGTTCCTGAGCTGGTTTCTTTTTCGGGAGGCAAGCGGGCGCAGGCCCGAAGCCTTCCTCTCTGCTGTTTCTTCGGTTCCAACGATGCCAAACGCAGCCTCTGTGATGGAGACCAGGTGGGCCACTGACTCCTTCTCAATTCCGCTTTCCAGGAGCTTAAGGATGTCAACCGCCGTGCTCTCTATCTCAAGCGCGCGTTTCCCGTGTTCCTTGGCTCCGGCGAAAAAGTCTGGTATGCCCCGAACGCAGACACTCAGCACCTCCACCAGGCAGCAGACAGTCTTTTGGTAGGCCTTGGCTTCCATTGCCCCTTCTCTTTCTGCCAGACAGATCGCTGTCTCTTTGAGGAACCGGTCCACTGAGAAGGTGGTGAGAATATCTTTGCAGTGCCTGAAAAACGGTGTTCCGTTGCTTAGGAGCATGTAGTTTCGGAGGGCCTGGAGGTGCATCTGAATGGGTTTGGTGCCACTGGTGTAGTTTTCCGCCACGCTTCGGTCCTTTTCCAGGTTGCTGGTGGCGAGCGAGAAGACTTCCAGGAACAGGTGGCGGTAGTGGAACTTGCTGTCGTCCTCGGTGGCGCCTGGAATGCACTGTCTGAGCATGCCCAGGGTCAGCGAATAGAAAAGGTTCTGGACGGTGTGCGCCGTTGTGGTTTCTGGACTGTGGCTGCGAATGGCGTCATTTACTGCTGCAATGGTGGCTAGGAAAGGTTGTCCAGATACGTACCCGGCAAAGACTTCTGGCGCCTTGACACTTGAGAAAAGCAGAGCATTCATGATGAACATAACCCGCTTAAGCTCTTGTATGTCAATTTCAGGTTTTCCAGGGTTTTCGGGGTGCTCGGGGTTTTCAGGTTTTTCGAGTGTTTCGGATAGGTCGGAGACACCCGAGCACAGTACTTTGTTGAGTCGGGCAGAGAAGTGCTCAATCACTGTCAGTGGGTGCTCTGAAAGCGCGTGCTTGATAATGTCCAGGCTGACCTCAAAGAGCTCGGCCTCGACTGGAACATCGAGCAAGCAGAGCCAGTCCACCGTGCGCTCCAGCAGCTGCCCTGCAAGTAGGTCGTGGGTCGGCATGGGGTTGCAGCTTGCACAGGAAATCGCCTTAAAGATGTTTTCAAGCATCATTAGCCGCGTGTCCCCGTCAAGGCCGCCAATCTGTGCCTGCAGCCTGTCCAGAGCGCTGAAAATGCCCTCGTTAAGCAAAGCAGTCATCTGTGGGTAGTGTCTAACTATTCTCTCCATCACCAGCCCGTAGGTCGTTGGTATCTCATAGCACATGACTGTATCACACAGCTCTACATGCACAAAGCACCTGAACAGTTTCTGAATGATTTTGGCCTCGGCCATCTTTTCGTGAAGCTCCTGGCACAAAAAGAACGCTTCGGTGATCGTTAGCACCTCAATCAGGTAGTCTGGCACGGCTGGAGGCTCGTGCTCCATGCTTTTGAGAAAGCCTTTGAAGATGCCTGCCTCAACAATGAATGAAATGTTTGCAGGCTCGGTGTTGATGTAGTCTGCAACGGCTGAAAAAAGATAGGCAAGCACCGACGGATGAAACTGCTCTGAGGCGTGCAGAATGTGCGTGATAGCCCGGGGGAAGTCTCCCTCCAGAAACCCGCGCATTGACTCTCCCGTTCCCGCATTCTGAAACAGCTGCGAGGTTATCTTCATAATCGCCTTGACGTAGCACATCAGGTTGTAATCCCCGCTTCGTCCCTGGAGCACCAGAGAAACTGCCATCAGCAACTCTTTCCCAAGAATAACCATGCCCCCCTCCGAAAGAAACCGCGGGAATGGCGCTGGAATGGTGAAAAGAAAGGTGTTGGCACACATCACCAGCTTGCTCTTTTTTCGGAAGTCAACATCGGACCTGTCCCTTAGGGTGCTGCATATGTACTGCACAATCCCGGCAGAGTACAGCGCTGAGGCCCCTGGCGCCGAGGCAAAAAATGAGCTCAGAAGGTTAAAGAAGCTAACCACAAAGTGCTCTGGCATCTGCTCATTGACCACCCTGCTCAGCGTCGCCATAACCATCCCGTCGTGCAAGTGGCTGTCCATCGCTCCAATCAAGGCGCTGTGCCTGATCCGCATCCTAAAAAGAGCATCAATCATCACCAACCCTGCCTCTTTTAGCCGATACTCTCCGTTTTTCACAACGTCCAGCACCTCAACCAGGTCCCTGCCAATGAACTCGGAGTCAATCGAGAGATCGGTGTGCTTGTAGTAGACAAGAGCGCCAAACCCAAGCATTTTGACCACGGCCAGGCTGCTCGTCTCCTCAACAAAGTGGAAGCTTCGCAGCGCGTGGGACAGTCTCTTGGTTTCTGTTTTCGGCACCAGTTTTTCGTTTAGGTTGTAAATACCTTTTTTCAGGACTTTGCTGAGGCTCAGCCGGACTGTTTTCTTCTGCTGCTCGTCGTAGTAGCTGAACACCTGCAAAGGCTTCGATCTGACCCGGTCCACCAGAACATTCAGCGTTTCCATTGACATAAGGCTCATACTGTTCCTAATCGACCGCTGAATGTGTATCTTTGATGAAAAAAAACAGACAAGATACAGCGCCTCTATCGCTAAATCCAGCTCAAACGAGTAAATCAGGTGCTCAATGACGTCAAAGCTGTTGAAAATGCTCTTGTTGGAGCTGTTTTCTACCAGCACCTTCTGAAACCTCAGAATTTCTCTGGCAACGTCTCGGTCTTGCGGCTCCATTGGCTGACTCTGCAGTCCATCAAGCCGGTACTTCTGCACCAGGTCCTGGAGGATCGTGTCAAATCTATCAAGGACTTCAACCCAGTAGACAAGGTCTGTTTTGCAATGTTTCCATTCGTCTATTTTGGAAAGATATCCTGGCATCTCGCATGTGTCCATGGTTTCAAGTGCTTTAATCATTGCACACACTTTCTCCATTGGCTGTGAGAATCTTCTTTCTACCGGTCTCTGTATTCTCATTTTGCAAATAAAAAAAATAGAGTATTTCTGTACTACCGTACTGTACCACTGTACCGCGCCGTACCACGCACCGTACCACCGTACCGCGCCGTGCCACGCAACCGCCGATAGACCATGTACCATTTATTGTCTGCCACCCCATACACACCGTACCGCACTGCACTGTACCACACATTGTACCAAGCAGCACACACCCCGTACCGTATCGCAGATAGACCAAGGCCTCCCTACTGTCCAGGCTGTCTCTCCTGGTCCAGAAGGATCTTAGGCTTGAAGGTAAGCGGGGCAAATAAGGTGCCGCCCCCCGTGAAGAACTTGGACCCAAACTCTACCCAGTGGAGACGCAAGCTGTGAAGAACGGCACTGAGGCCCTCAAGGCAGACAAGAATAAGCACCGTTCCAAGAAGCCAAATAATGCTTGATCCGAGCCTAAAGGTCATTGAGGCTCCTGGGGCCCCTATGGTTTTGAAGAAAAGAATGGAGCTGAGCTCGCCGTGCGCCAGCGACACGGCCCAGAGCCTCAGGTACGAAGAAATGTTTGAAACCAGGCCCATTAGAAACTCAACCCCCTCAATGAGCGAGTGCACCCAGAGGTCTAGATTGGTCATCGCTGGGGGAATGGTTTTGGTCACGGTGTGGTAGATGGGCACTGAAAGGAGCATGATGGGCACCGAGGCTATAAAAACTGCCATCAGTAGCTTTTGAATCAGGCCCTGTGCAAAAAACACTTGGTTTTCAGGTAGCGGGCTGGTGAATGAAATCATCTCAAGAACAATGGCAATGATGCCTGGCCAGTTGGTAGATGGCGTTACCCACTTCAGCACAATCAAAAAAGCCATGTATCCTATCAGAGATAGGAAAATAAGCATTTGTGGAACAACTACCCCGAAAAGTCGGGCTTTTTCGCTCCTAAACGACGCGTTCATCCCGTTAAGCACCATGCCCAGCGTGATGTGGATAAACCCAATCACAATGCTCATTTTCATCTTCAGGGAGTTAATGAACATTTGCCCGTTTTTGGCGTGGTGCCAGGCGCTGTCTATTCCAAAGAGGCAGAGGCGGTAGTGCTCCCCCTTGGCATCGTACCCTGAGAACATGTCGCCAATCGGGTACCCCAGAAAGTCGCTGTAGAGGAACCCGAAGTAAATTGACCAAAGCCCCATAAACACCAGCAGGTATCTCCCCTCAAAGATAATTTCAACGGACTTTGGGATGCTAAGCACCTTTTCTTTCCTCACCAGGTACATTCCAACTGCCAAAACAATCAGGCCGTGCCCTACATCCCCAAACATTGCCCCAAAGAAAAAAGGGAAGGTTGTCACGGTAAAGACTGCCGGGTTGATTTCCTGGTACTGCGGGATCCCGTAAACGTTGGTCAGCTCCTGGAAGCACTTGGTGAGCTTGTTGGTGTCAAAGTGTGTTGGCCGAACGGCGTCTTCTGGGATGGGCACCACTTCTGCAGCTACGTCCCCATGTGCCTCACAAATCTTTTTGATTACCCGCCCAAAGCGATCTTCGTTGCGCTTAAGAATGAACCCCTGCCCGGTAAAGTAGGAGTTTTCTTTGTTTACCTCAAGCTTTTCTTTGGCCCCCTCAATCTCTATCTCCCGGATGACGTAGTACCTCCAGGTCAGCAGCTCCTTGGCAATCACTTTTCTCTCTTTTGACAGCGCTTCCAGGTTGATTTGGTGGACTTTTGACACCTGCGAAAGATTTGTGCTGATAGAAAGCAAACTGCCATCTTCTTTTTGCGCGTTTTTTTTGTTATCGTACCTGACAATCCGGGCATCTATTTTCGTGCAAATATTTCTGATGCGCTCAATCGCTCTTTCTCCGTGGGTGAAACAGATAAAGCCTGCTTTGGTGGGCGAGGCCATGTCTATCGGCAGAAAACAGAGATTGCCGTGCAGAGACTTCCACAAAAACTTTTCCAGATTGTGGGTTTGGCTTTTGGTAATAACCCCCGAAACGTACTCCAAGCCTACTTTTGACACTATGTCTAAATCAAACTCGGCCCCCGGCATCCCCTCTTCCACCACTTTTTGCAGCTCCTGGAGGACCACAACGTCTTCCTGCAGCTTTTTCTCCTTTTCAGCTGTTTCTTTGATGATTTGGGCAAGCTGAACCACCCGATAGTAGTGCTTGTCTATCTCTTTTTTGATGGTGTCGCTGGACGCAAGGTCTGGCGGAAGCATTGCTGACTCTCTAGTCAGTGGAAGCTTCTGTTTCTTCAGCTCCTGCACTAAAAAGTCAATTCTGGCCAAAATTCTTTCCATTTCAAGCCTGTGCGCTGACTTTACTCGTTTTTTGTCCGACAGAGGAACCAAATGGAGGAGTTCTCTACTTCCCAGCTCTTCCAACGCGTTTCTCACTATATCCGGCGAGATATAGACCCGGACCATGCTAACATCTTCACTTCTGAACATTGCAAACTAAAATTCTAAAATTAAAAAAGGACAGCCAAGAGCAGCCAATAGAAAGAAAAACTTTGTCTTCAGCCATCCATCCATGCTTGAATGCACCTACAGATACAAAAACAAGAAAAAATGGCTAGAAGGCTTTGTAACCGTTACAAGCGCCAGAGTTACTCTCTTTGATACCCAGAACACGGTCCTAGATTACGTCGGCGCACAAAAGGTCCAAGTGCTAGATGATGACACCTTCAGCACTGCCTACTTTGTTGTTCTCCCAGAGAGTCCCAGCACCTTTCACCTTTCACTCGCATCCTCACACCCGCCCCCCTCTACCACGCCCTCTACACCTCCCCCCGCTTACTACCGCAGCAACCCAGACCTAGACAAGTCCATTCTTAATGCCATTGGTCCAGGGTTGTCCCCGACCCACTCCCTTCCCAACCCCACCACCGTGCCCAACCCCACCGCCGTACCCAAACCTGGCCCCAAACCCAGAAATAAGCTTCTAGATCTATTTTAAGGTCCTGGTAGAATGAATAAAATTTATGAGACTTAAACTTGCAGTGACAACGGGAACCTTTGGATACAACGCTCTGGTTGATGCAATCGTTTACTCGGCAAAAGAACTATCCGTAAAATACAGCACCATCCACATTCAGTACGGCAGGTCTCTTCCCGTGTCACTTGGGTCACTCTCGGGCTTAGACGGTGTTTACACCATTCACGGCCTAGCCATTAAGGCTATCCCGTACTACCAGAGCCTAGCAGACTTTACGAAAGACTCTTCCACCGTTGTAACCCACGGAGGCACCGGAACAGTAATTGAGCTGCTTAAGCTAACCCTTCCGTTCATTGTTGTCCCAAACACCAGTCTTAGCGGCAACCACCAGGAGGAGTTTACCCGCCTCCTCAAAAACGATCTAGCTGTTTCGTCGCCCCAGGCCATTGTTAAAGACCTTCTCTCGCGGCCCGCTCCTCCCAAAACCCTCAACGTCTCCGGGGAGCTGTGGACCCACATCCTCCGCCACTGACCCAGCCCTGACCCAGCACCTTGCCCAGCACAAGCTAGTCTTCCATGGTGTAGTGGTTATCATTCTCGCTTGTCACGCGGGGGACCAGGGTTCGATTCCCTGTGGAAGAGTTTTATTTTAGCTTTTATTTGATCTTGGAACCAACTAAGCACCGAAGGCGGCATCCACTGCCCGATGAAAGAGTCCTTTGGCAGCCGCCATGCCCCAGTGCCTGAGAAGTGCTGCGGCCCCAATGGCTCCAATGGCAGCTCCTACCTTGATAAAGACCTTGGCACTGCTCGTGCTAATTACGCTTACTCTTCCGTTAATGGACGTACAAATAACGGTTTTTCCAATACTGGTGATTGATGACACGGGCGTGGAAAAGACCTTGCTTCGCCAGAGCTCCTTTCCCCTGCTGTAATTAATGATGTACCCATCACCGTTCCCGACTAAAAAGCTCTGGTTGCTGAGACAGTGGATGACAATACACTTGGACTCAATCACCCGGTGCGTCTTTCCATGGCTTGTCATTGTAACGACTGATCTCGTGCTTTTGGGCAGTTGAACGATGTACCCCAAAGACCTTTCACTGGTGTAGTCGCAAATTTCTCCATCAAGCAGCGACTGCTCTCCTTTTTGGGAAAGAAGGTACTCGTTTTCCTTGGTAACGATTTCTCCCAACTGATTGTTAATGCCTAAAATGGAAATAACCTTGTCGGTGGTTTTTTTTTCGGTTAGGGGGTAGGGAAAGTCTGGATTGTCAAGGAAAGCTTCAACGCTGCACTCGTAGATGCCCTCCTTAGCCACAAAGTGGATCTGGTTGTCAAGAATAATCGGCGAAGATGCCCCCTCGGGAAAGTGCACGGGCCCCTGGATGGTGTTTTTGTGGATGGTAAAGAGCTCTGAAGAATCCTCGTAGGAGACAATCACCTGGTTCTGGTACGCTTTGGCTGAGACAACCACGCTTTTGACAATCACCTCGTGCAACAGCTCCAGCCTGGGCGTGAGAAGTGAGAGTTTGTTTGGAAACCCGAAAAGCGGGTTTCCTCCCCCGCCCCCAACCAAAATCTTCCCCTCCACCGCGAGCGCTGTCGTCAGAGGCATTCCCTCCTTGTACCTTTCTCCCATGTAAATAAACAAATTTAATTCTCTTTATTCCTCGGAGTGTTACAGGGAGAATTCGGGTGGAGGCAAGGTGGCCGAGCGGTCTAAGGCGCTAGGTTTAGGTCCTAGTCTTCTTCGGAAGGCGGGGGTTCGAATCCCCCCCTTGTCATTTTTTCTTTTTCATTGGGCGCTTCTCCCACTTGCAGTGGCACGTCGTTTTATGGATGTTTCACCGTGGAGATAAAAATACCCATGTCCTTTCGCAGAGATGTTCCCCTGCCTTTTTGCCTCTGCAAAGATAAACTGGGAAGACGTCAAAACCTTCCACTTTTTTCTGTTCTCCTCCTCATCCGCGGACTGGCAGCTAACGAAGGCCCTCAACGACGTCGAGCGGAGGTTCATTGCCCTTGGGTCTCTGTCGTACGCCCGCGTTGGCGGCGTAGCGGCTAAAGTTAGCTTGATGGTAACCAAAGATACGGCCCAGGACGAAGTGCTGCGGGGGGTACAGAGCGTCTTCCCCCACGCTGTGAAGATAAACCTGCCCCCGTACCTTCTCTCCAACAAGGAGGGGTTTTTGCTGAGCATTGAGCGAGTGTCTCAGTGGAACGGCGCCCGGATCGAGGTTACCTACGCGCTCAGCTCTTTTGGTGTGACCATATTTGGCACTGTTGAGCAAACGAGCAAAACCAAAACGGAAATCTACCGCCTGGTGGAAGAGTTTTTGGGAAATGAAACACGAACGGCCAAATCTTACGTCCAGGCCCCTGCCCTGATCAATTCGGGGGTGAGGGTGTACTTTGAAACAAAGATCTTCTCCAATCGAGCTCTTTTTTCCAAAAACAGCGCTAATGATATCTTTCCTAAACTGGACCAAAAAGGAAAAGTTTTTAGAAAACTGATGCCCATTGATAAGATCAAGCTGGCCTACATCATGACATACACAAAAGACACCATTGAGGACATTCTCGCCCTGAACGACGCATACATCGACAAAATCGTTGAGGAGGCCGGGCTGTCCTACCTGGCCGTGTCCAGTCTCTCGGAGAAGGACTTGGTTGAGGCCGTTTCCGAGCTTTCGCTCCTGTTTGCCTCGATTGTTTCGGTGCACATCCAAACCATCAGCCTCCACTCTGCAGCCAGGGTCTTTGTTTTGGAAATGGGCGGGTTTTTGGTGGTGATTGGAGAAAGCGCCGAAATAAAGAAGATTCTCCGGGAGACTGACCTCACCTGCGAGCTGCAAATGGACATAAGCGCGTCCATTGAGGAGTTTATCTGCGGGAAAAAAAACGGTAAAATCAACAAGGTCGCTAAAGAAAGCCAGTGCACCCTGTTTGTCCGAAAAACGGAGCCTTTGCTTGAAATAGCCCTGGTGATCCAGGGCGGCGCCAAAAACATTGAGTTCTCCCTCTCAATGATTGAAGACGAGCTCCCTGCCGAGTACTCCTTCTACCTCCACGAAAAACACCACAAGCGGATCATCGGCTACGGCGGGAAGTCCATCCAGCGCCTTATGAAGAAACACGGGGTCTACATAAAGTTTGACAGTTGCGCACACAAGGGACACAACGTCGTTATCCGCACCCCGAAAAAAAACAAGGAGAGCCTGCACCGGATGTACAAAGAGGTGATGGAACTCGCTGGCGAAGTTCCGGAGATGTCTCTGGGCGTTTGGACTAAGTTTTCTCTGATTGACTTTTATGCCATCAGTTTTGGGATCTACAAACTAAATTCAGGGTCGGTTGCGGTTTTTTTGAATGAACCGTTAGAGGTGTTTTACTTTTTGGTGCCCGGCACAAGACCTGACGCCATTTTCAAGGCCAAGCCCCTTTGCACCATAGATGGCAGCGCAGTGGTCCCCTCTATCGACCCAGACTTCAAGGGAACACTGATTACAACTAATTTTTGGAAGAAAAAGTCTGGGATATCTATGTACATGGCTAACGGCTATGACCCGTTGCTCTTCAGCGAAGAAGCCCTCTGGAGCAAAAAGTGGAGTCTTTCCCTTCCTGGAACGTGGCAGCGCGCCCTGTGGGGCGAAAGACGCTTTTTCAGGATGTGAGAGGAGTAAATGTCCTTTGATTTGTTTGTTGTTATGGATGTGCTGCTGCAGGACGTACGAAGTGCCCTTAGCCGCGGGGAAGGCATCAAAGCTCTCCTCCTTGATCACTCCACGAAGAAGGCCCTGAGCCCGCTTATTTCTCACGGCGAGCTTCTCTCCTATGACTTTTTCCTTTTTGAAACGATCGACCGAGAAAGACCTCCCATCTCTGTCAGCTGTGTGGCCATTCTGACACAGCAGAGCCTCGACCTGCTTGTGCGCGAGGTGGGAGCCCCTAGATACGGCGAGTACTTTGTCTTTGTTACCGACGAGCTCTCTGAAGACGAAATCCTGCAAATTGCTGAAAAAGACGTCTTCGGGGTGGTCAAGGAGCTGCAGGAGCTGTACATCGGCAACGTTCCCGTCGACAGAAGCTTTTTTGTGACGGATGAGCCCGACCCCAGGCAGAGTGCCCGCGCCCTGGTCTGTTTGCTGCGGGGAATGGGCATATCCCCCCGAATCAGGTATCTTTTTGGGTCCGAGGTAAGCTACAAAACCGCGGAAGTGGTTCTGGACGCCTTTGTCCCTGACCCCGCCTGCAACAGCGACCTGCTGGTGCTTGAGCGGAGCTTTGACCTCTTTACCCCCCTCCAGTACTCCTGGACGTACCAGTGCATGGCCGCTGAGTACTTGCACTACACGGCAGGCCTGATCAGGTGGGACACCCAAACATTACCCGTTTCGGACAACGATCACTTTTTTCAGGACACAAAATTCAAAGACATTCTCTCAGCCACCGAGTACCTGAGCAACTCCCTGAAAAAGATCAAAGCTTCGAGAGAGGTCGTTGGCGAGTTTGTCACCACCCTCAGACAGCGCGCCAAGGATAGCGAGAGATTGATTGCCCACCTCCAGGCGCTCAGCAAAGTATCCGCCGAGTGTCTGGTGAATGACGCAGTCTCCGAGACCATGGCCGACGTCATCCAGGGAGGCTGTATCGACCTAAAAGCGGTGGATACGTACACCAACGCACAGAAGCTGCGCCTCGCCCTCGTGGCCCGCGCCTGCGCTTCTGCAAGTGACCTATCCTTTGCCCGGATGCTCTGGAATGACTCTCCTGACTATAGCGGCCTGTGCCGTGCATATCCCAAAGAGGTAGAAAACTTTGCCAAGACTTTCCTAATGGAGAAAGTGTGCCGCAAAAAACCTGGATATGACAAAACAAAGAGCAGAAAGCTTGGGTACATACCAGTGCTCGAAAAACTCCTGGAAAAGATGCAAACAGACGCCCTGAGCGAGCGAGCCTTCCCGCACCTTAAAAACGCGCCTGGCGAGAACAACGTAACGGTAATCTTCATTTCTGGCGGCGCCACTCTCCTTGAATACAAAGCGATGTGTGAGCTGTTTGCTCGCCGCTTCCCCAAAAAGGAATGTGTCTTGGTTAGCGATAAGCTTGTCACTGCTGAAGATATTATTAAAAGCGTGAAGCCCTAGCCTCTGGGACCTACCCCGACCACGCCCACTTACAAAGCAGCGAGACATACTCCCTCCCCAGCCCTGCAAGACAAAACAGCCTCGCCCAGTGAAAACCGGGGTGGCTCTTTAATGCCACCTGCTGCACATAGAGCGAGGACATCACCGCGTTTGTGTAGCACTCGTCCAGGAAGACGCGGTGCCGCTTGGCGAGCAGGTACACCTCCAGCCCAAGGGCGGGCGTCTGGGCCTGCTTCTTTTGTGTTTTGCGCCACAGAGCGCTGCTTTCCCGAATAAACAGCTGTTTTTCCTCTTTCAGGTGCTTGTTTTTTTTGTTGCGGTCAACAATCAGCGATAGGGTGGCTTCGGGCCGGTTGAGAAGAACGTTCTTCATCAGATCGACTAGATTCTCTCTCTGCTGCTTTTGCAGGACGTGGGCCAGCCCGGCGTCGTAAACCACCAAGGCTGTTCTTTGCTCGGCCTGAACGACTGCCAGGTTCCCCGGGTGCAGGTCCGAGTGGATAAACCGGTCCTGAAAGGTCATTTTGAGGAACAGGTGGACAAGAGCCTCGGCACTGGAGGGCCCAACCTTGCTCCCCGCCCAGTACTCGGTAACAAGCATGTTCTTGGTTGCAACAACCGGCCTGGGGAAGATGTAGCTGTACCTGTGTCCTCTGAGGGCTTCTAGCACCCGGTTGCCACGCGTGTTGCTTTCCAGTGTCGATTGGAACATCCAAAAGTTGCGGCGAAAGGTGTCTGTGTTGTTTTTCTCGTTTCTGAGATCAACCTGCTTCTGCATCATTCCCTGGAACTCGGAAAAGAACCTTTCAGCTCCAAACATTTTAGATAGTTTGTGAAGCACAAAAAGATCGGCAAAAATCTGCACCCGGGTCTGCGGGTTGATGATTTTCACCGCGCAGTCCCTCCCGCCCAGACTAACCCGGTACACCTGTGAGATGCACCCCGCCCCAATCCTTTCGTGTATGTTTTCCTTTGGGAGAAGAACTCCCGTCTCTTGCAAAAAGACCTCCTGAACGTTTGGCACGCCTGCATACGGCGCGTTCATTTGCAGCGTGGCCAACCTCTTCAGCAAATACGGCGAAAGAAGGTCTGGCCGCGTCGAAAGAAACTGCCCCAGCTTCATTGCCACCGCCCCGTTCCCAGCAAGCACCCGAAAGACCAGCTTTGACCCGACTCGCGCCGGAAGCAGCAGTGAAAAGAGAGCCAGAGGTAGATCTACCGACACACACCGCGCAACCTTCACTCCTGACAGAAAGTAGTCCCAGCAACTTGCCTCCTGCTCCACACGCCGAACATGCTCGATCGTTTTGCTCCGCACGTCCACCTGCGTTCCCGCCGGCCTGGGCCGCAGGAGAGAGAAAGGATACGACACTTCCATTTGCAAACCAAATTTTTTCCTCTTATATACACGTGAACCTTATTAGATTGGCTCGGGTTTGGGTTTTTTGAGCTGCGCCCCTCTCCCTGGAGGCACTCTAAAGAGATGCAGCCTTCGGCTGTTTGTTTGGTTTGATTAGCTCCCTAGATACATCGCCCCCAAGCTATAATACATCCCAATGTTTACTATTGTTGATGCATTGGACACAGCTGGTTCGGGTGCTTGTGTTCGGGTTCGGAGTCATGCATGTTTGCGCCAAACGAACCTCTGGGCCTATCACCGACAAAGACCTTGCCAAAGCAGCCAAAAAGAAATCGCCATCTGACAAGGATGCGGCCCCAGCCCTCCCCGGCTTGGACCTTTTGTCAAAAACCCTCAAGAAGACCTCCAAAGCCAAAGCTGCGCCTGAAGACGGGGACGATGAGGCAATTGCTGCTAAAAAGTCTTCCAAAACAAAGACCAAAGCCTCGGCCCCAAAGAAACGCCCCGCCGAAAAAACAAAGCCCTCAAAAAAAGACGCCGTTGACGAATCTGATGATTTTTCAGAGGAAATGCTTCCTCCGGCACCCAAATCTGCTAGCTCCGGCATTGGCGTCCTCCACATCCTTGGGTTTGCAGCTGCAGGCCTTGGATTTGCCATTGCCGCCATTTCCTTCATAATTTATGCTGTTTCCAAGGTGGTGTCTAGACGCTCGCGGCGTCTTCGCTATATGGAGTCTCTCAAGCCAGCATACATCCGCAGAGGCGATGGACTAGACGAGTACAGAGAAGTTATTGAGTAGAATTTATTCAGCAATGTCCATACAGATGCACTTTCGTTTATTCAGCAATGCAATGCCCATACAGATGCGCTTTCGTTTATTCAACAATCTCCATACAGATGCGCTTTCTTGGCTCGGGATGCTTTTCTTCCACCGGTGCTGGTTTTTCTTCTATGTCTGGTGCGCCCTCAATGATGCACCCTTTTCTGGGATGAATGATAAGATCAACCACACTTAGCAGGTGGGAGGCCTCCTCAGTGGCTATAGACACGCTAAGTAGCTGCCGCAGTATTACAACGTAGTTTGAGACTGTCTGGTGAATGTCTGGCGAGTTAAATGGGATAATTACGCTGTAAAGAGTCTTCCACGCACACAGCAGCAAATCAGAGTACCTTTCAAACTCCAGGCATTCAAGCATTGTGCTGATATGTTCTTCGCTACATACCTTGTGTGCTTCCATTGCAAATAAATTTTTTAGTGCTTAAACCGGAAAGAAACCACATATCCGTTAACATTTGCAGCGAAACAGTACGTGCTTCTCTTCTTTCTTCGGCGAACCTCCAAGAACACCTCTGTCACGCCCTCTGGCTCCTTTATCTTTATCTTGGTTTTTGAGCTAACCACAGACAAGTGCCTGACTCGGGGAGACTGTGTTTGGGTCGCAGGCTGTGTTCGGGTTTGGGTTGTGGGCTGAAGGTTAAGTTCCAGCCTTGGCTCGGAGCCCGTCCCAAATTTGGGCCTTGGGTTGGGATTTGCTCGGGACAGTTCGGGTTTGGGGGCAACACTGCCCTTACGAATACTTTTTTTGGTACGGGTTTGAAACAATGGATTTAGAAGGGAGATTTTGTACTTGGTGAGCGCCTCGCTTTTCAGAAGAGTCAGCCGAATAAACCGCTGCCGGCCAATGCGCTGCATTTCAACAATGTACTTGAACGTCAAGGGCAGAGAAAGAGTGCTGGGGAGAGAGTACTGTATTTGTCCAAAACAAACAGTGACCAAAGGCACAGGCCCCAAATCCTCCATCTGTGATAGTTTTAGCTGGTATCTTCCGTTTTTAAAGGCCATTTTTATGCCATTGAGGGCGACATCTGACTGGTAGGCAGCTTCTGAGGGCAGGCCTTTGTCCGGGGCAAGAAAAACCAGAGCGTAGTTCCCAGACACTTTTTCTTCAATGGCAAACGGCGCTCTCACGCGGAGAGTTTTCAGGCAAACAGACACTTCCTCCACTCCGTTAACAACCGCAGAGAGACAGTATTTCTCAGAGCACGCGTTATCTTTCACAAACGATATTTCTTCCATTTTAAGTGTTTTATCAGTGGCAGACACGCTGTACATCTGGTGGGGCATGGTGTACTCCACCTCGCCATCTTCTTTCGTCAGCTTAACGCTGTCGTAGACGCTATCTATGAAGACACACTCTCCATTGTACAAAAAGTCTCGATGCATTTAGTAAACAAGAAAAAGACTTTCAATTAAGCTTCAATATTAAAACCTTTGCTTGTAAAAAATTTGCAATGGTAGAACTCAGTGGAGGACCAAAAATAGACAAAACTGACGCAACAGTTATAAATTTTGACAATCTCATAGATAATCACAAGGAGAGGGTTGAACAGATTCCAGAGACAAAGGACATCCCCCCTTTTGTCTTTTCTTTTGAAGATATTGCATATAAAAATGTCTTACACAGTGTTTCCAACAGTTTGGAGAGCGGAAAGATGACAGCTATCTTGGGACCGTCAGGCGCAGGGAAAACAACCCTTCTTAAGATTATCTCCGGAAGAAAAAGACAAACAAGGGGCGTGATTTCCTCAAATGGCCACAAACTTTCTTCGAAACAGATAAGAAAGCAAACGGCCTACGTCCACCAAGAAAACCACCTATTGCCTCTGCTTAAAGTGAAAGAAATGCTGGAGTACACCATTAAGCTAAAAGCCCCGAAAGAAGAAGACCCAGGGGCCCTGGCAGACACCCTGCTCAAAACGCTCGACCTCTACCACGTAAAAGACACCCGCATAGGCGACCCAATCCAGGGGAGTTCCGGGATTTCAGGCGGAGAAATGAAAAGACTCTCAGTTGCTCAGGAGCTTATTTCAATGCCAAACACGCTGTTCCTGGACGAGCCCACCAGCGGCCTAGATTCAAAGATTTCTGAGTCTTTGTTGCTGCACATGAAAAACCTGGCACGCTCGGGGATGCTTGTTGCGCTTACAATCCACCAGCCGTCCTCGGATATCTTCCACATGTTTGACAACATCATTCTTATGCGATCGGGCAACATCATTTACTCGGGAAGTGTGCCAAACTGCATTGTGTACCTGGAGCAGCTAGGACATCCCTGTCCCAAGTACACCAACCCGGCAGACCACATCTTCAGAGTCTTTGAGCACTTTCCGTCAAGCCCAACCCATATGTACGCCGGTGAACAAACAAAAGTTCCGAAACACAGGACCGTGCGCCACAAAAAGACGACGTACACCCAAATAGCCAGAGAAACCAGGATTATCATCTCAAGGAACTTTATCTGTGGGGTCCGGAACAAAAAGTACCTTTTAGCCAAAGTCTCACAGGCAATGGTTATTGGCATGGTCACTAGCATCCTTCTATACAACATACCAGGACAAATAGACCACCAGCAAGAGACAAACACGCTTGGGTGCTTCTGGGCCATTTCAATGGGTATTTTTGGGTCTTTTTCTTACGGGGCTGTTTCGGTGCTGTTTTCAGACCGAAAGCTCTTTATCAAAGAGTACAGCTCAAACTACTACTCCTTCACAGCATACTTCATAGCCAAGGTGGTGGTAGACTTCATAATTACGTGTGTCCACCCACTAGTTGCCGTTCCAATGATTCTTTTGTCTGCGCGCATTGGCTCAATCATGCACATTGTGACCTGTTTGCTTCTGGGAGCTGTCGGGCACAGCTTGGGGCTGATGGTGGCTTCGCTTTTAGATAGCGTTGAGATCGCGCTTGCTGTGTTCCCAGCAGTTGTTTACCCGATAAACATGCTCACGGGAACAGCAGTAGACACCGAGAGCATCGTTAAGCCCCTAAAGTTTGTGCAGTACCTCTCGCCAACTAGGCACGCGTACAACATCATGGTTAAGCTGCACTACCGCGGGGAAACGGACGTAAGCCCCAAGATAGAATCACAGCTGAGAACGTTTTTAAGCATTGAGGAGTCATTCTGTGTTCTTTTGTGTGGGTATGTTGTTCTTATTCTTCTTGCCTCTTTTTTCCTTAAGAGGAAAGTATTAGCCCAAACAAAACGCTAAGCGCTAAAATTTTTTATGAGAGTCCCAGAGGTGCAGAATGCAAACTTCCAGACTCAAGAGACCCCAGAAAAGCGCCGAAGAAAAAGAACCAAGCGCTCAGAGCAAGCAGAGGAAAGCACACTCTTTCCCGAGGTTCCCTTTAAAACCATCCAAATTTCAGAGTTTACGTCTACAGCCACCAACAAAGACCACAAGACCTATAGACAGTTTCTGGCACAGAGGAAAAACGGAGAAAGAGTCTCTCCCGTTAATTTTTTACAATAAAAGACTTCAGTTGAGCTTTTGTGGGTCCGAGTCTTGTGCTGGTCCAGGTAATTTGTGTGGTGGTCTAATTAAGGACTGGTCTTTGTATTGAGTGGTGTCTGGGGCACTCTATTTGGGTTCAGGGCCGAGCACTCTATTTGGGTTCAGATTTAGGTTTGGGTCTTTATTTGGGTTTGAGTCTTTATGTTTGAGCAATTTCAAGTTTTTAAAGAATTTTATGGAGCTGGAAAATGAACTACAGCGGTTAACCGTCACTAAAAAGCATATTAACATCGTGTTTATAGGACACGTCGATGCAGGAAAGTCCACAATTGGTGGACAAATACTCTACCTCTCGGGAAAGGTCGATAAAAGAACCTTGGAGAAGTACGAAAAAGAATCGCGCGAGAAAAACCGAGAGAGCTGGTATCTCTCGTGGGCGCTCGACAGCAACCCCGAAGAAAGAGAAAAGGGGAAAACCACTGAGCTGGGACAGGCATACTTTGAGCTTGAAAACACGGTTGTGCAAATTCTTGACGCGCCAGGACACAAAATGTATGTTCCAAGCATGATCCAGGGAGTCAGCCAGGCAGACGTCGCCATCATCGTTATCTCAGCCAGACAGAACGAGTTTGAAGCAGGTTTTGAGAAAGGGGGGCAAACAAGAGAGCACATCTACCTTGCCAAAGCCTCAGGCATTCCAACCGTTTGTGTGGTGGTAAACAAAATGGACGAGCCAACAGTTCAGTGGTCAGAGGAAAGGTACAGCCAAATCATCAACTCAACCCAAAAAATGCTTGGGGCCCTATTTGGCAAAGAAAACCTTACCTACATCCCAATCAGCGGCTTCCTTGGAGAAAACATCGAGGAAAGGGTGCCCAAGAGCACCTGTGGGTGGTACAAGGGCCCAAGCTTTTTTGAGTACCTAAGCGCGCTCAAGGTGCCAAGAAACGAGACAGGCCCCCTCTCAGTGGCCATCACCGATGCCACCAGGGACATGGGGAACTCCCTGGTGTTTGCGCGCGTAGAACAAGGTATTCTGGAAAAAAAAGCCGTTAAACTCATGCCAGGATCAAGAAAAATAACAATAACATCTATTGCCAAAGAAGAGGAGGAGATAGACCGGGCTGGCCCGGGAGAGTGTGTCAGGCTAAAGTTCAAAGAGACAGAAGACCTCTCGCCCGGGGACATGCTCACCTCCCCAGACACCAACAGCATTCTAGACTCCAACTACTTCATGGCCCAGCTAAGCATCCTGGACGCCAAGTCCCTGATTACCAAGGGGTACGGCGCAATCATGCACATGGGAAGCAGAACGGTGCCAGTAAGTATAGGAGAGCTCTACAAAAAAACAGACAACAAAATCCACAAAGTCAAGTTTACCAAAACGGGAGATAAAGTCGTTGCAGAAGTTTTCGCAACCGAAATTATTCCACTTGAAGTATTCCAGGCAGGCAGACGTTCAGGCATTTTTACGCTAAGAGATGAGTCACGAACAGTTGGTTTTGGAAAAGTGCTAAAAATCAAAGAAAAGAAGTAAAGCAATAGTTTTTTTTACTAAGCATGATGAACACGGCACAAACAGAAGAAGATTCACCACCAAGACACAACAGCACCCCAAAGGAGCACACTTTTGAAACCAAGAAGGATGCACTGCCACTCAAAGAGAAGGTAGAAACCCTGGAAAAACAGATAAAACAGACAATCAACGAGTATGAAAGACTCTCAGATATTGTAGAAAAGCTGAAAATCATCAACACCCTTCTTTACAAAGAAGTCTGCAAGGAGTACACCGCCATAAAAAACACCGCCGCTGACGAAGAACACCACCACTAGCACCACCACTGACACAACCCAAACTAGCCCAGGCACAGCCATTGAGACAGTGTACGGTGCACATTGGGCAGGGCGGTCGTGCACAAGGAGTGTGGGGTGTGGGAGGACGGGTAGGGTGTGGGGAATGACTTATTCAATAAGTTTAATGAAAATTTACGTAAAATATATTTATGGCAGAAGCAGGCCCAGAGACGTGTTTGAAGGAGCTCTATGCCCGGTGTTTATTCGATTCGGCCGAGTTTTTGTGTAAGTCCGGGATAGTAAATGACAGTTTGGTTACTGTAACGAATGAGTCACTAGTTATTTCCAGAGCTAGAAACCTGTTTTATATGAAGGAGTACCACCAAGCATACTTTTTGCTAGAGTGCGCCAGGGGGGAGCAAAGGTACAGCTACTGCACATGCTGCTCGTCGGAGAAGGTTTTTCTGAGAAACTATGCACTGTACATTCTATCACAGATTAAGTCAGAGGCTGTTTCAAATTTTTCAGTTGAAGGCTCCCAGGTCACCGACAAAGCACTTGACGAGGGCATTCGGCACTCTTTGCGGATGCAGGGAAAGAAAAAGAGCTTTTTTGACTCCCCGGTCTTTGATGACGGTTATTTGGTGTTTCTCCTGTTTCTCTCAAAAAGAGAGCACCTTTCGTCAGCAACCCTGAAAAAATTATTACTGTATACGGTAAAAAAGCTGCCATACTTTTGGGAAGTTTGTAGAATGCTCTCAGAGATTGTGACGGCCTCAAACCTGGAGGAGGTCTCGGGGCAAGTCCCAGATAAGCCCATGCGGATACTTTTCATCCTTTATGTCGGAAGCAAGCGATCGATCCTCCACCCGTCCCTGAAAAAGCTTGTGAAGGCCGAAGCCTTTACCGATCCAGTTATGACCACCGACTATGCCCAGTCCATGATCGCTGGCCTTGCCAGCCACTACAACTACCACGAACAAGCCATCTCGATTTTTGAGCAAATTGTTGCCAAAGGACAGATCAGGGACAATCTCGATCTTTTTACCAACGTCCTTTTTTCCACGGGGGAGGTTGAAAAGCTGGCAGCTCTTCTCCTCGTTGTCTACACCAGATATTACAACCTGCCACTCTACCACTATGTTTCAGGTAATCTGCTCTCCCTCAAGGCCAACCACATCAGCAGCATAGAACAGTTCCAGCAAATCCTCCGGGAAGACAGGCCGGGAGAGTTTGACATTGCCTACGTCTTTGTGGCCCAGGAGTACCTGCGCCTGAAAGACACCTGCTCCGCCATCAAAGCGTGCAACGTTGCCATCAAAAAAAACTACAACGACCACCGCGTTTGGTCAAACATGGCGCAGATCTACTACTCGATTGAGATGTTTGAGTACGCCCTCCACTTTTTCAGGAAGTCGGCAGAGCTTGCCCCAGCTAACTTCAGGATTTATGAGGGCTTAGGCCAGTGTTTTGATAAGCTGAAAAAATCAGCAGAAGCAGCCAGGTGCTACAAAAAAGGAGCCAAAGAAGGAAATATTCGCTGTATTTCCCTTTTAGGAGATCTTCTCCACCGACTCAAAGACCCAGAGTGCACCGTTTTCTACAAGAAATACCTTGAAATTGGCCTGGCCCAAAAGAGCGCCGAAACAAAAGCCAGCTTCTGCTTTGAAACGGCAGAAAGGTTCCTTGAGCTCCTGGAGGGCCAGGCCGACGCCAAAGAAGTGGCCAGCTTTCGCAACCGGCTCAGCATTCAGCGACACAGCACGCTTTAATAAAGACAAATTTTCTCAGTTTAACGGTTTTATTAAGAAGAGGCACTCAAAAGAGTCTGTCTCTTTCTTGTAAAAGGGTTAGATCTGTCCTTTCTGTCTTCTGCTGACCTTGACCTAACAATTCTTTGGTGAACAGCGCATGAAATACAGTATTCGAGCTTGTAGTAAAACTTGGGAACCTCAAAGTCTTCGTAGACAGAGGCTAGTTTTATGTCGTCAAAGGAGGCTGTGTCAATAACGTTCCTGATGTGGAACCTTTTGATTGCCTTGTCCTTGGGGCAGCATCGGAAGCAGTTCTCGCATCTGATGTTTCTGGTGTGTCCCCTGTTCTGTTTGGCTCTTCCGTGGTTTCTTCTCTTCTGAGTCATGTCTGGGGTAAAAAAAAGAGAAAATCTATTTTACTTGAGAGGAAACTTGAAAAAAACCGAAGTAATCATTGCCGACAGAAAAACAGCAACCAGGATCATGGGGCCGTTGTGGTCGTCGTATGGCCCCGGGTTCTTGTTTTTTAGCTGGTTTGCTCTCCAAAAATAGAGGTAGAGCGCATAAAGCGAGAAAATGACGGAGACCACGACGAAGCATACCCCGGAAAGAGCTGCCTGTCTGTCTCCCAGGCCCATTAGTGCCGCGCCTATCCCCCCAATGAAAATGGCAAAGTGGAGCCAGGAGAGGAAAGTTCTTTCATTGGCAAAAAAGACTTTGGGCTCGATGCGCACGGGCACAATAATAGGCTTGTCTGCGTCAGCAGCGGGTACTGCGTCTGACTGTGGGCGTATAAGTGAGGTCGATTCGTAAAAGCTCTTTTCTTTTTCTCCGGCCATTGTTTGTGTAGTGTTTGGGTCTGTTCTGTTTTGTATTGTTGGTAGTGCATAATTTGATCCAGCGGCTGAGGAGTAGGTTGAGGAAAAAGCAGAGGGCTGGGCTGTGGTGGGGGCTGAAGAAAATCCTGATGTCAGGTGTGATGCAATATTTTTTAATCGGAGTAAAATTTTGATTAGCTCCTCAGAAATGTCTAGCAGCTTTGGATCAGTGGGAAGATCCTGCTCGATCTCTACCGCTCTCTTTTTACAGGTTCTGATTTGGTTGTACCAGTACGGAACGGAGGGAACGTCGGGGTAGTGCACTGAACATGCGTGGAGGTACTTGGAAAACTTGTCAACCGGAATAACCAGCGGCGTGTTCATTAGCTGAACAATCCATTCAGGCTCTGCTCCCTCCTCTAGTTTAACCTCAAGAATCGCGTACGGGAAAGACTTTCCATCTAGACCGTTCCACATGGTGAGATTTGTGTCCATGGAAAGGCGGACGGAAGAGTCTTCGGGGAACTGGAAGGCTGTTCGGGTATAGGCAGTTTTTACAACGGGGACAAGACCTAGCTCGCCAATTAGGGAAAGCACTTCGGCGTAGAGGCTGTGCGCTTCTGGGGCATTGATGCTTTTTATCTCGTCCCAGACATCAATGCCTTGCGAAAAGATGGGAATAAGCTTGGTATGGATGAGAAAGCGTCTTTTGGTGCTTCTTTCACCCGTCCACCCATCTTCGTGGGTTTTTAGCTCGACGTAGGCGATGAATGAAGACTCCCCATACTTCCGGATGCGGAGGGCCTTGGCGCCCTGGTCTCTTTTGATGCGGTGCTCATAGAGGTAGAACTCCGGGGTATCAAAGTATACGCTGGATATGGTGGACGAGATTCGGCCGCTGCCGTCGTCTCCAAAGATGTAAACGGGGAGGTATGGTATAATAAGAGACAAAACTGTTTCGACGTTATCTGGGTGGATCCAAAACTTTTTGGTGCGCCGTATGAAGCAGGTGTTGATGTTAGACGCTGCTTGCAACCCTTTCATGTGGATGAGCATGTGCCCCAGGCTATAAATCATTGATTCAACCGAAACCAGCTTAAGCATCTGCTTAAGTGCCTCTTTTTCGCTGCTTTCCAGGGCCAGGCCGTCTATGCAGTCGGCAGCCAGGCGGATATCATTGGCGTGTCTTAGCACCATGAGGCACATCTCCAGGTACCTTTCTTCCGAGACACTTTCTCTGTTTCGGGCAGTTTGGATCATTCGGTTGATCATAGCCGTTCTAATGGTGCAGCGAAAAATAAACTCATTGACCAAGTCTTCAGGGAGCGCATCTGTCTGTGTGCTGCTAATGGCCATGGTCGTGCCTGGCCCCTTGCTTATATAGACCCATTGTAACTATGTTTCAAAAAAGATAGTCCTGCTACGCTGTTTCTTTTGCAGATATGCCTGGAGGGTTTTAGGCGATTCTGGAGGTTCCAGGAATGGTGCGTGCATGTGCGGCCCCAAGAAAAAGACGTGTGCGCTGGTTTGGGGCGTTGCCATGGTTTATGCAACTGTTTATTTTTCGAGGCCCAATAGATTTCGGGGTGGGCCAATAGCAGCTACTGGTCTAAAACAGGGTGAACGGGGGTGGCGCCTAGAATGAGGGGTTGTAGCTTTTTTCCAAATGCGCCACAGATAGTTTGGGCCCGGTCTTTCTCGTTTGGTGCAACAAGGGTAACAGCTATGGATGATTTTCCAAACCTTCCGCCACGCCCAATACGGTGCAGATACTCTTCACTAGATAGGGGAATGTCGTAATTAACCACCAGGTTGACGTGTGCGGCATCAATGCCTCTTGACATCACATCGGTTGAAATAAGAACCCGGTGCTTTCCGGAAAAGAAGCCTTCGAGTCTTTTGTCTCTTTCCAGCTGCTCCAGTCCACTGTGGATGGCTGTAACGGAAAACTCGTGCATTTTCATTGTTTTTTCCAGGTCTGAGACGCCTTCTTTGTTATTGGCAAAAATAACTGCCTGGGAGATAGAAAACGTCCCAAAAACGTCGCAAAGTGCCTCAAACTTGTCTGTTTGTTTCTTTACCTCGGCATAGTACTGCGCGATTCTGTCCACCGACAGCTTGTCCTGTGGTACCAGGAACATTTGCGGCGTTTTAAGCAGCGAGCTGAGCATTTCCTTTACAGCGCCTGGAAGGGTGGCGCTGACAATCACAAGCTGTGGGGCGCTTTCTTTTAGCGCATCAAAGATGCTTTTAACTTGTGTTCCAAACCCGTTATCTAGTACCCGATCTGCCTCATCAAGAACAACCATTTTCGTGCCTGCAAAGCTTTTTGGTCTTTCTCTGAGAAGCTGCAGCACTCTGCCCGGCGTGCCACAAACCACGCCGCAGTTGGTCTCCACCGCCTTCATGTCTGCGGAGGCTGAATGCCCCCCAACAGCACAGTGCCCCTTGATTTTGGAGAACTTCGCCAAGCTGTCAAAAACGGAAAAGGTTTGGAGTGCCAAGTCCCGCGTGGGCGACAGAATAAGCCCCTGGACCCCCTCCCCGCCGTCGCCCAGCCTCTGGAGCAGCGCTAGCAGAAACGTGGCTGTTTTTCCGGTGCCGTTTTTAGACTGTACAACGGTATCTTTTCCCAGAACAATGGCCGGGATGGCTTCGCACTGGATGGGCGACGGGGATGTGAATCCGTGGGCGTAGACACCCCTCAGGATGTTTTTGCTTAGGCCAAGATGCTCAAAGCTCAGCTCTGAACATTTCATGTAAAATTTTGCGCTTTCTCACTTATGGCTGCAGAACAAAAGAAGCAGGCTTTGGTCCACAACATGAAAAAAGAGAAAGATGTGCCAGGATACCTTAGATGGCAGCACCTAACCTCTGGCATTGGCAATGCAAAACTTCCCTCTTCTATTCTGTTGCTTTTAAGAGTAATTCCGCTGACAGACTCGGTGATAGCCTTTAATGACACAAAACGCCTCACCAACACGCTGGCAGCAGTTACAAAAACAGTCTCGCAACTTGCCAGGCAAACAATCACCGAGAAGCACTACCGGCAGATTCTCTCAATTTTTGGCCCCATTTACACCTACACCCTATCACACCTCAAAAAAGAAGCTGTCATCCTGATTGAGGCCGAGGAAATAGAAAACAAAGCCATGCACTGCGAGAAGAAAGCGACTGAATGGGTGCGCCGGGCTTACACGGCCACAGTTGGTGAAAAACGCCGATACACACCTGAAGAAACAAAAGATTTAGACTATCTCCTAGCAACAGATAAGGAGTTTCAGATAAGCATTCCAGAAATGGACATAGTTGACAGAGACCCAGACAAGCCCTTCAGAGACGTTTTGGCTTCTTCCATTGCCGTCTCAGAGCCCCAGGGTCCGCCCACCCCCAAAAACCACACAACTTCCCCAAATATTTCGCTAACATATGCAAAGCCGGCCAACCCCCGAGCCCTTAGTATTCTTGAGCGTATCCGAATAAGAGAGGAGGAGAGAAAAAAAGAGTTTATAAGACTGGAAATCGAGAAAGACAAGGAAGTCGAGAAGATCGTTCATACAATCTACCTTCTTTGTGTCTCTGAGGAGAAAAGATCGTTTGAAAAGACGTTTCTCCAAAAAAGAATGCCAGCACTCAACCGAGGCACTCTGGACATAAACGATGTAATTAAACACCCAGACGCCCGAACATACATAACCGTTAAAAAAGTAGAAGGCAGAGAGTATCTTCTCTTCAACTTAGACGCGTACAAACAGACCCGAACCATTTTGCAGGCAAACGCTGCCAAACACTCCCCAAGCCCGAACTAGAACACGCCGATTAACAGGACGGGCGCTATTCAGGCAGATCCTTTGTACGATGCCCACACGACCGTCAACAGAAAGAACAAGTTGCCAATTATGGTAAGCAGATGAAAAACTTCATGGTACCCAAAGGTTTCGGGCCAAGGATCGGGCTTTTTGGCTCCATAGACCGCGCCTCCTAGGATGTAGGCGGCGCCCCCAAGAATGCAAAGAATCCCAATAACAGACTCCTCCACAAAGCACTTCATTGGAAAAAACAGTGCTGCCGAGGCCCCGTGCAAAACGTAGTACAAAACGTTAACGTACCGGGGAAGGGTGGTCAGAAAAAAGACTTTAAGTATGCCCAAACCCCCGATAACGTACGTTAAGGGCACATACGTCATGGCAGACGCGGCGTGTGGTCCGCACGTCTCTTTAATCGCCATGGCTACGCAGGTTTGCGTCCCTGAAATTAGCAGAAAAATTGAAGAATGATCAAGTTTTCTAAAAAACGCTTCTTTTTGCTTGCTAGTCCATGCAGTAAGGTGGTAGGTGCTGCTCACCCCGTAAAGTATGATTTGGGATGCGAAGTAGATCGTAAGGTATATCTTGTTTGTGTTTTTCATGAAAAAAAGGAGAACGGCGTACATACATAGTGCTGCATAGAAGGCAACTCGGTGGAGCCGGCCCCTCCAGTAGGGCTTAATCTTTGCGGTTAGGTAGGAGGAGGACTCGTCACACGCCGAATCTTCTTCACTTGTAAGGGTTTCGGTCGGCGTTAGCTCATTACTAGTCAAGTTTTGAGACACTTCTCTAACAATTGATGCCTCCTGTGTTGTCTCCATTAAATAATGCTTTCAAATTTTTACTAATACTGCTTTTGGCAGACAATAAAGTAGTTGCCATGATCCTTCCCCTGCTCCATAATGTCTACATTGCATGTGGAGACAAGGTTCTCCAGCTCTCCTTCTTGAAATAGGTGGTAGTACCTGTTCAGCATGTTTTGTTTTTTCCACCCTACAAAGACGTCATTAGCCACGACTTTGGGCATGGTTTCTGTGATGGAGGTGTCTTCAATGGCTTGTAGACTGACAAACTTAGCTGGCGCGCCCTCAGGCGTGTCGCTCCACACATACACTAAAAGATACCCCCCAGGTTTTACCACCTCAACCATGTGTCTAACCGCAGCGAGCCTTCTTTCTTCTGTGGAGAGGTGGTGGATAACAGCAATGGAGATGGCTACGTCGCACGAAGACGCTCTGACTGGAAATGCATCTGCCAGATCAACTCTTCCATAAAAAGCTCCAGACTGTCTTTCTCGGGCGATAGACAGAAGCCCGTGGGAGTAGTCAAGAGAAAGCGTTCTCTCGGGGAAGAATGTGTTTCTTCCATTACCCGATCCAGCATCTACAACAACATCTGTATCTTTAACGTACTTCTGGTAAAAATATTCTACTTTGGGCCATGTTTTGAACCTAGTAGCTGAAAATTCCTTTGACGAGTCCTCGTAAAACGCATGGACGTGCTTTTGCTCAAACACATGCATTCTTTTGCAAATTCTTTAGTATTTATAGTGGGGGAAGCGGAGAGCTATGAAAATTTTTTCATTGCTGCTACTCCAGTGTAAGAAGGTTTCCTGCCGAATGGAAAACTCCCTTGTTCCAAAGAACTCCGTCATTGACATAGTCCTTGTCGACCCCAAAGAGAAAGAACTTGAATTTTTGGATGCTCAGGCCGAAACAATTTGCTCAATTAACAATGAACAGAACGACTTTGTCCTCATGATGGTAATTGAGAGCATCAGAGAAACATGCACTGTTAAAAGCACTGAGTTCACCGACAGTATGTTTACCACCATTGATGAGTTAGAAGACATTCTTGCTGGAACATCAGTTATTTCCTCAATTGGCGAAGCAAGGACCAAAGCTCTCTTTTCCCTTCTTCTTAGCTCGCGCATTGAAAGCGGTGTTCTTGCATGCACTAAATGTAATGAAACATACCCCATTACCAATGGCATCATTGATTTTGTCCAAAAAGAAGAAGCTCTTGGCTCCTAAGGCAAAGGTTTGTGACTGTTCACGACTGTTCGAAAAAGCTCTGGACTGTTTGGGACGGAAGGTCAAAGAGTTTGAGATAAAATGGATCAGATAAAGATTATCATCACAGTCAGACAGGGATAACTAAAGAATCATCATTTCCAAGGAGAGTTAACTATTAAAACTGGGGGTGTAAAAAATAAATTATTAAATACCTCCATTCTTGGGTTAAGCTATGTACTTTAAAAGGTCGGGTAATAAGTTGGTACTTTAAATAGCACAGGTACTTTAAAAGGTCAGGGAATAAGGTGTGCACCTTAAACGACTGGGTACCTTAAATGACTGGGTACCTTAAATAGCTCGGGCACCTTAAATAATAATAGCTCGGGTACTTTGAGTTTATTAATGGGAGGCTGGGCAGAGAAAAAAGATGCTTTGGAAAAGCTTCACGGTATTTGGAAGAGAAGAAAGATGCTCTTTCGAGAAGAAAACAGCACCCTTTTAAAAGTAGCTAAACGAGCTACTCGGGCACTTGAAAAGCAGAAGAAGTGTTTTCCAGAAGGACGCCCAGCTCCTTTGAGTGGTAAATAAAAAGCGGTAGTAAAATACTCATAAATTTCTTAGCCCCAATGTACGGAGTAATAATGACAAAGTACCGAATAACCAGGAGGGAGAGAAAGAACTCGTTCCTTGTGAGGGACTTAGGAACTGAAACCTCCCCGCCCAGAGCCAGCTCTAAAAACTCCGAGCAGGGAATTGCCGAGTCTTTCATGCCGACCGAGCACCCTAAAAGTTTCAAAATTGAGGCGGAGTATTGGTGCATCTCCTCTGTTTCAAGGACTCTGAGGGTGTAGGAGAGGTAGTCTAGGTACATTGGCATGGCGTGGGACAAAAGCTTTTTTTCGGGAAGGTTTGAAAATTCGTTGTTTTTGTTGGCGTACGGGAACTTGGGGGGGTGGTCGCGAATGATGCGATTGACCTCTTTAAGAAGCGTGGTTTTGAGAGCGTACGTTTCAACTGAGGCTCTTTTCTCTTTGGTAACTTTGGATATGTCACTGAGCGAACTGTCCACCCACTTTTTGAGCGCAAACAAAAAAGAGTCAGGTAGCTTGTTTTTGCGTCCGTAGGTGTAAATGTCTGATGAAGCCACAAGCTTTCGCTGCTCAAGGATCGCAAGCATTCTTCGGTGGCTTTTTTGAACGTCTGTGTGATGGAGACGGTCTCTGCCCTCCCTTTCCACCGGGATGGTGTCTGGAGTAAGCGAAAGACAAAGACCTGGGGTTTTGGGGACACTTTCGCACCTGAAAGCCTTTAAAAAGCGGGCCACGTACTCCTCCGACTTAAAACTTAGCCTAAACCAATGAACACGCATGTCGTTAACACAATCAACCACGAATTCAAGCGATGGCGGGTAGATGGAAGATACACAAATGTCGATGTGTTCGGTAGCAGCGTCTTCATTAGGGACGGGAGAGCAACCCCAAATCTCTTTTTTCGGGATAACTGCTCTAGTTGCGTCGCTGTACATGAGGATAAGCGTGTCTTTCGTGATGATGACGGAGCCCTGGGGCAGCTCAAACATGTCGACAAAATCGCCAACAACATCGGGTAGCTTAGCCCCCGTTTGAATGAGCTTAACCATCTTCTTGTAGCGCTCGGTAGCATCCAAAAGCTCTCCCATCTTTACCGAGTGTTTGTGGAGGGTTCGGATCTGGTCCTGGAAGGTGGTGGACCCGTGGCTTGGGCGCCTGAGAAGCTTTTCAGCCTCTTCGGTATACATCCGGTACTTGATCACTCGGTGGTAGATGTCCACCAGCAAGAATGCAACTGTGCACCTGTTTTTTTGCTCAATGGCTGTCATTTCGGGTTTTGAGACTCTCTTGTAGTGTGAGATGGTTTCCTCAACCGTTTTGATGTACTCGACAAAATCGGCTGAGTAGATGATTGCTGATACCTCTTCCAGGTAGGCAATGTACGGAAGAGTGACGTTTTTCATTGTAACTTCAGCTTTTTGCTCGCTTTCAATGGCTTTTAGCAGGTCAACCATTTGTTCAAGCGTTGTCGGGCTATTCGGGCTATTTGTGGTGTTTCGGGCTTTGGAGGTGGAGCCGCTTTGGGCACTGCGGGCAAGGGTTGTTGCTGAGATGTACTCGTTTGTCTCTACAGCTACAGGGAGTGTAGACCCGGCCATGTTCACAAACAACGTTATAAATCGGTTAATGATGCATTCTAAATTGGCAAAGATTTCTCGATAGTCTTTGTTGTATATCCAGGCACCTATCTCCTCTATGCACTTTTTACTGTGAACAAGTGTCATGATAAACTTGAACTCCCCAACATAGAAGTGGTGCTGGAAGTGTTTGAGCACCTGGTACACCTGCTCTTCACTAGTTACCTGGCTTGTTTCCCTGCCCTGCTCTTCGGCGCGGCTGCTTTTTTCAGGTACTCGCTCGCTTTTTCCTGCGTGCGCCTCTTCAAAAACCACCTGGTACTCTGGGTCGTGCTCGTCTTCATCTTTTTCTATCCTGTATGCCACCAGTGCATCAATTGGGCTGTTTTTTCGGTTAAGTCTTTCCACACCTGAAAAGTCTCCTTCAACGTACGTTTCCACCTTGTCTTTTCTTATCGTTCCAAGAATCTTCTTCCTGAAAAGATCGGCAATACCTGAAACAATAATGTTTGCCAGGCTCTTCTTCTTAGCCACCACCGAAACACTCGCCTCTTCTGGCGCTTCCCCCGTGCTTGTAAGGATTTGCAGCTCCAGAACATTTACTTTCTTGCTCTGGGCCCTGCCATACTTCTGCGCCTGGATGCTCTCTATGGCTAGCGCCATAAGTCGTTGAATGTTTTCTTCTTTTTCAGTACTACCGGATAGAAGCTCTCTCTCGTACTGAAAAGAGAGAGTGTACTCCGCGCCAGCAAACAAAGCCTTGTTCCACCGCTCCCACCCTTTTTTCCTTCGGTTCTCATGAAGTACCACCGGACCTTTGCTTGTAAGGATGACGTAATCTACCATATAAATTAAAATAATCAAAGAAATTAAATCATTTGAGCTAGCTTGAAGGACTGTGATGATACATGTGCTGTGTTTGTGCTGCATTTGTGTTGTGTGCGTAGTTCTGATTCTTCGTAAATGTACCAAATACAGACCAAATCTTAATTTATTGCTCCAGAGCCTTTACACGACTGGTCCAAAAAGGAGCGCTGTTTCTAGTGACGGTGCATACCACCGAACCACTTGCCTCGACCTCTGTCCCCGCATACTCCGAGCCCAGCCCTAGGTGGCGCAGGGCATCGCTTAAAAGCTGCATAGCTGGAACAATAACCGACTTGGAGCTAAAAATATCAAAGACTAAAGAGACTTTTTGTGTTGGAAGCTTTTCAAGCTCTTCTTTCACAATACGTGTAATTATCCCCTTTAGGAAAGGCGCACTCTTTTTTCCTGCAACGTTTACTTCTATATTTGGAAGGTCTGTTTTTGTAGGAAGACCAAGTGTCTCCTCCTCCCGCGCCTCCACAAGAATGCTTGCAACGGCCAGAACGTCTCCCTGGCAGCGGACAAAGCGGGTCACGTTTTGGTGCTCTCCGCTCACTAGCGTATCCTCCATTTTTTCAATTAAAAATTCCCTTTTTATTTGTCGCAATGTCTGGGAAGAAACTAGCAGAGATAGAACGCACGGGAAGAAAGATTCAGGAGGGGGGAAAGATCGTGTTCTCCCTGGTGAAGAAGCTAGGATACACACAAAGTGGTGGAGAAATAAAGCCAATCCCAAAGCCAGTACCGTTGATCTTCACTGAGCGCAGCAAAACAGAGAAAGAGCTAAGAAAAGAGGTTAAAAAACTCTCGGCACTGAAAGAAATGTTCAAAAGCGGCGCTAAGGAGGATAAGATAAAAGAAGAGGTTGAAGTGTACAAAAAAGGGGTTGATCTGATGGTAGAGCTGGAGGAAAGCATCTCCTTGTGTCTTCGCGAAGAAGCACAAAAGTTCTACAGCGCAGATCTAAAAGATAAGACCTTAATAACCATTAAAAACATTGATTTGGAGGCAAAAATAAGAAAGTATCCGCAAATAGACACCCACCCCTTAAAAGTACTTCTGTCACAGGACGGTGCCGATAAAGCCGTTCTTGGCCCCGCCCTTGATGACTACTACGATGGAAAGATCCAAACCATGGAGCTGCTTAACCACCTTGCTAATAAAAAGACGGAAGAGGCCCCGCCGAAGGAAGAAGCGTGGAAGGGAGACGTTTCCATCTCCACCCGCCGGAAAAAAAAGGATGCTGATGAAAAGAAAAGAGTACCTGAAAAAGAAGAAACACTTTTTCCACAGTTGCAAAAAAAGATTAACACCCTAACCATCCCCTTCAACATCCAAATTATTAACAGTTTGAGGCACCCGCTGCACTACAACGACACCTGCGCCTCCCTTCGTCTCAGGCCAGAGTTCTCAGAGTGCCCGTCTTTTTTCCCAAAAAAGCCCATTGCTCTCCTCAGCAGCCCAGAGTTCTACCAAAAGCTTGATATGGACACACTTTTCTTTATCTTTTACTTCCACCAAAACACGGCCTGCCAGTACTATGCTGCCAAAGAGCTGAAAAACTACTCCTGGAGACTGCACACTAAATATATGGCGTGGTTCCAGCGCCTGGAAGAGCCTGTAGTTCTCACGGAAGAGTACGAGCAAGGAATATACATTTTCTTCGACTATGAAGTCACCTGGACCAGCCGGAAGAAAGAAAACTTCCGGTTTGACTACAAGTATCTTGAAGACATAGACCTGTAATAAACATAACATTTAGTTTTATTATTTATGAGCATTATTCTGAGTGGACTAGAACTGTTGGTAAGAACGAGCGGGGACGCTCTTCACGTGCTGTCAATGCTTGTACTTCTTCTAAAGATGCGCAGAACGAGTTCTAGCTCAGGAATTTCTCTAAAGTCACAGATTCTTTATGTTTTGGTGTTTTTCGGGAGATACTTGGACCTTTTGTGGGTGTTTATTCACCCGCACAGGATCTTCCAAAGCAATCGTCTCATATACAACACGATCATGAAGTGTGTCTTTATTTCGTGCCAGGGCTACATTATTTGGGTTATTGTCAAAATATACCCCCATACCTACGACAAGGACTGTGATGAGCTGCCACTCTGGGTGCTTATTGCCCCGGCACTTGCTGGCGGCTTTTTCCTGATGTCCTGGGGGTCTTCTTTTCTCAAAACCGCCATTAACTGGCTGTGGTCGTCAAGCATTGTTCTGGAGTCTGTTTCCATACTCCCACAGCTTGCAATGCTGCACAAGCGCGGGGAGGGCGAGAGTCTGACCATCCACTACATCATCTTTTTAGGTCTTTATCGGGCGTGCTACATGGTGGGCTGGCTGATTAAGTGGATGAACAATGGGGGGTACCACTCCATTCTTATTTGGAGCGCAGCCATTCAGACGCTCATATATGCAGATTTATTCACCACATATGCCCAGGCATTCATTTCAAAAAGGAAGAAGCTGACAACAACAAATCCGGTAGAGTTTTTAAAGGAGGCGTTTGGTCGTAAAAAATAAACGGTGTCTAAAAACTTACCTGAACGCATTTATTTTTTGGGCAATTTTTTAGCAAGAGCTTCTTCAAAGAAAACCACTAGCTTTGACACGTTTTGTGGGCACTCGTTGCAGCTGCCGCGGTAAAAGGTGTCGAATGTCTTTGTCTCTGAGAAAGCAACCTCTTCAGCTAGGTTGATGGTGTTGACAATAAGCATGTCAATGATTTCAACAAGCTTCTCTTTCTCGCGAATGCTTCTTTCTTTGGCAGCAATCGCTTTTTTTAGGAGACACCCTGTTAGCTGGGTGTTGTTGGTGCGGTAGTATACACAGGCTATCTTATCTGAAACAGGCATCGGGAAGCGTGTTTTTCTGCTTTTATCGCTGGTTCTGCCGTTTTATTGGGCGCTTTTCTGTGGTGTCTTTTCGCTCAGGTCGGACTGCTTGATGTACTGCTCAAGCAAAGCGAGATCAACTGCGGTTTCACCAATGTCCTGGAAGCCAATAATCCCCCCAATAAAGAATCCTTTGGTGAATGTTGCCAAATATGGCAATTCGGTTATTTCCAGTTTTTCGGTGATGAAAGGAAACATGGCTGCATCTGCCAAGAGAAAGTCTATCTTGGGAAACTTTGGCGCTATCTCCTCCAGGGCCTTGTTCATTTCCTTGCACCGCTTGAATGCTTTCTGGTAAAAGTGGACAATCATGGTGTCTGTCTTTGTTTTCTTTAAAAGAAGCGTCTCGTCCTCTATTTCCCTAAGGGTTCGCAACTTTTGCAGCTCTGCCATACGCTTGGCTGCAAACTCTTCCAGGATGTTGCTGTCTCCTACGTCCATTGAAAATAATTATTGTTTCGTTTTTCTTACTTTGTCTCAGAGCCTGTAATAAATAGGATAGTCTTTGGTGGTAGGAGGCATGAACAAGAGCAAAATAGAGTGGGGATGGTTCAAAATCCTTCTAACCTTGGTTGTTTTCCTGTTTACCATTGGAATTGTATTTATTAGCCTTATGCCGGTGCTTGACGGAAGACTTAAAGCAACGGACACCTTTACGCTGCTAATTGGGCTGGCGTGTTCTTTCAGGATGTTGGAGTTTCTCTCAGTTTCTACTACCAGCAATTTGTTCCTCTGGATCTTCAGCACCCTGGTTCTAGATATGCTAGGGTTCTTTGGGCTGAACTACACAGATATGATGGGCATTCTTGAGAAGATAGGGCAAAGCTCTGGATCAGCACCCGCCCCAGAAGGATAGTTCGGGTTTGGGCAGATCTCCGGGCAGGTCTTTGGGCAGGTCTTTGGGCAGGTCTTTGGGTAGTGTGCTTTAAGGTTCGGGCTCAAATTAGAGTTCAGCGTCTGTTCAGAGTCTGTTCAGAGTCTGTTTGGGGTGGAGATAGACCCAATCTGGCGCCTGTGTACTACCAAGGGTTGTCAAAGCTTGTAGCTGACCACGTTACAACCAGCTCTGAAGATCCAGCCTCTGACGCTGACTGTGGGGACGAAGCTGGCCCCTGGGGGTTGATGAGAAGATAGAACTTTCTTATTTGCTGCGATGAAACCCCAATAAGCCTGGTTTTGTTGGAAAAGAACCTTGAAGAGCTGCAATCAATCGTTATTTCTTTGCCACCCGAAGAAAGAGATATACATGCATCTTTGACCAAAATAGGAAAGTTTTTTTCAATAGCCTTCATGTGCTGTATATTGTCAAGTAGATGTTTGTTCATTTCTTCCAGATGGTCTTCTCGCTGCATGGAGAGTTGGTGTGGTGGGTGCGAGCTTAAAAACCCATCTGCAGGGTTCTGAGGGCAGCTCTTGATAAATAAATCTTCAGAGACCTTATCAAGTGTTCTTGCAACGGAAAACGCGTGGATGTACTCGGTGCTTGTATAGACAAGAAAAACAGGATTGGATTTGGATGGTTTGGTGAGGTAGAACACCCCACACCCTCGAATTGAAAGGTCTATTAAAAACGGGTACAAACCAGATGTTGTTTCTCTATCTGCTATCGCCTGGCGGTAAATATCCTCAAAACGGTCATGCTCTTCCTCTGGAGTTCTAAGAAGCCGGGGGCAGGGTACAGGATGTTCAATCACCTCGCTTCCAGGCGGTGTGAGGGCTGTTTGGGCTATTTCCGAGACCTCGCACAAAAGAATGTTCATGTGGTTCTTGGTGGCACACATGTACTCGTGGAGGGTTAGGTTATACGCACAGAGAAGGCGACTGTGGATGGCTTCGTACCTGGCTTCTTGTACGCCCTGCTCCCTGCGCCAGCCTGTTTCTTTGGCAACGTACTCTTGGATGCTGTTTCTTAGGTCAAAATCAGCTTTCCAGATGTCTGCAGCACCTTTCAACGCCTCCGCTCGTTTTTTTACCCCCGTCTCTATGCAGGCGTAGTACTTGGTGCGCTCTTCTTCAAAAAGAGCATCCCGTTCCTTTTCTTGGGCCAGCCCCTGGGAAGCAAGCTCAAGTGCTATTTCCAGGTTGTTTGAGACAATCTGCGATACCTTCTGGATGTTTTGCAGGGTGGTGGCCTGGGTGTCGCAAAACTTAAGAAAAGAGAAGAAAATAGGGTCGTTTTTCCATCCTGATAGCCGCGGCTTAGACACTGCCTTGGCAAAGCCTTCAATTACAGTCGTATATGCATGGGCAGCCTCTCTGTACGCGCTAAGCATCCACTTTCCCCGCTCAGTTAGATCAGTCAATGCATCCAATGGCTTCATTCCACAAACAAACCAAATTCCAACAATAAACAAACCCGAGCACACACTACACACCCGAACACCACACACCAACCCGAAGATCCAAATGTTGTAATATTTTTGCATAAAAGCACCATGAATGAAGAAGAGACCTATTCTACCGAGCAGGAGGCCATTGCACGGCTTTGTTTGCTTGAAACGTATGCTGGTACTGAGCTAGATCCTTCCGACGAGTTTGGTTTCTTAAGCATTTGTAAAGCCTTTAAAATCACCGAGAAAAACAGGCTGGAAACAGACTCAGAGGCTGTAGAGATCATGCTGCGCCTTAAAAACCTGTGTATAGGGCGTGGGCTGGCAATAGACCGCGATTTTGAAGGGCTGCTTGGAGAAACAAGAGAAAGAGAGGAGCTGGAGAGCATAGAAAAGGAAAACGACCGGCTAGAGATTGAGTTTGCCCAAACAAAGGAAAAACTAGCGGCCATGTACGTCCAGAAGACTAAGTTGGAAGAGCTGAGGAAAGAAAAAGCTTACCTTGAACAAAAACTGAACACTCTTGAAAAAACAGAGAAACTTTCTTCGGTCTCCCAGGAAGCTGTAAGGCTTGCCGAAAGCCTGTCCGTAGCAACAAAAAAGGAACCAAATGGAAAGATCCAGCCCATCCTGCCCGAATGCGTTGAAGAGTTTCATGCTCTTTTTCTTCCATTTGTGAGCCTTTCAGTCGACGCGGTCAACTTTTTGTACAGCCAGCTGGTGGTAGACGCGTCCCAGGCCACCACCAAACAGCAGGCCATTCTAGAGTACATCTCCCATGTCAAAGGAATACAGACTCTCCGAGACATGCGCAACCACAGCAGCAACCTCAAAAAGCGCACAGACTCTGCCATTCTTGAAATCCTGATAGATAGGAAGAGCATAGAGGTAGAAACACTATGCACACTAACCAATCTACCGCGGGAAAAGGTGATTGAGCGAGTTTTTTTCTTATCAGCAAAAAATGTGATTAGGTTTCAGCGGATAGAGGATAGAGTTTCTTTTTAGGCCAGCTATGGCACAAAACACCGAAAACACGAAAAAACCGAAAACCCGAGAAACTGGAATGGGTAGTGTTGTAAATATAGGTTTTTTGTGGTTGTAGGAACAGGCAACTAGACCAGAGATCAATAAATTCAGTCACAACGCATTCCAAGCCTCGAACACCCAGTCTAGACTATTTATTGCTACCCAATGCCTGAATGTCTTTGATACACACCACTACTTACAGATCTTCTCCATTGGCCTTATCTGTGGCCAGCTTTGGGGAAATAGCCGAAACAATGGTTCTTGGCGAATTGTCATTGCCCGGTGCCATGCAGATGCCATAAAGTAGAGTAAAATCACTCGTTGTCTGGGTTTTCTCCAGGAAAGTCTTTAGCTCAACGGAGGTCGAGTAGCCCTGGAGCTTTTGTCCGTTCATTTCTGTTTTTTCGATCTCCTCAAGAGATACGTTATTTTTTACTGCAAGCTCTGAAAAACGGAAGTTGCGCCCGGATGTGCAGGTTACAATCAGATCGGCTATTCCACAAGACTCAAGAAAGACCCTGGAAACACTTTCCTCGGTGCTGGTTTTGTTTGAGAACATATCGCAAAACCTAATCATTTCCAAAAACCCTTTCCTAATAACTGCTGCAACCGTGTTTGGTCCATACCCGTGCCCTGTAACTATTCCACACCCCATAGCCACCACGTTCTTTAGTACTCCGCACAGCTCAATTGGCCCACACTCTTTGGTAAAGTTAACCCGGAAGTAGTGCGAGTCAAAAAGAGGAACTAGCTCTTGCCCAACCACTTCGTTTGTGCACCCAAGGGTACACTCGCTTAGCGTTCCCTTGGCCACGTCTTTGGCAATGTTAGCCCCCATCAGCACAGCCATTTGGAGCCCCAGCTTGGTTCCAAGCATGTCTGAAATAAGCGTTATTTTGTCCTCGGCGAAAAACGCGCCCTTTATTAGGGTCACCCCAACAGCACCTGCTTTAGTGGCTCCAATAATTGGCTCAATGGTTGTTTCCAGAAACTCATGGGGCACAACAAACACCAGGACGTCTGCGTCCACCACAGCCTCTTTCAGGCATGTTACTGCCATGACATTTGCAGGAAGCAGCACATCGGGCATGTACTTGACGTTTTGGTGCTCCGTGTTGATGATTTCCGAAAGATTTCTTTCTCCAACCTTTTCCTCAAAAATCCAGAGCGTAACGTCATTGTTGTACTCCTTCAGCTTTTGGACGTTCTCTCCTATGAGTTTGGCTATGGCTGTTCCCCAGCTCCCTCCTCCGACAATGCAAACTTTTTTCTCCATTCTCTAAGCAGACCTTCTCTCTATATGCAGGTTTTCCCAGCCAATCAGCTGCTTCTATCTGCTATAAACACCAACCTGCACAATAACTGGGCACCTCTAAAACACGCATCAGAAACCCGTTTCCCAGCTTGGGCTTGGTTTGGTTAGTCGGGGCCTAGCTTGGTACGTCCACAAGCTTCCAGGTGGTCGGGATATAGGTGTTAGCTTTTGAATTAAGGTTGCAGCCTTAAGCTTGGTCTGTGGTGGGGGCTGTGCCAAGACATGGGGCGGATGCAGGGATTATGCCAAGCTGTGGGTTGTAAGGGGTTGGGTGGTTCCCATATATTGTTTTTTTGTTCTTACCCCAGTCTAATAATGTTCTTCTATACACGCGTTACAAATAAGTTTTTCTTGGTGATGCTTTTCATCCATGGTTGCCTCAGTGTGGGTCCGTGGAACTAGACAAGCCGATGTAATGTGTTCAGATACACAACACATCCAGCAGACTCTTGACTTCTTTGAGATTTCAGATTGCATGCTACATTCACGTGAGAGGAGCGGTAAAAAATACATAGCAACGGATCAGAGTATGTCGTACTGCCAGATTGATATTGGGAGGTACTCCCTTGAAACCATACCTGACCAAATGGTCCAGGGAATGTCTTTTATAAATTTAATCCTTGAAAACAAAGATCCTCGAGTGGATCAGCCGCTGCACAAAAAGATAGTGGAGAAAATCTTTCGAGCTTTGGGCTCTATCAAAGCAGACATCCTAGTTCTAGAGGACCTAAACTTATCGGGCACCGCACAACCTGTGGACGTGAACAGCCAAATTGACATGGGGCCTTCTGCAATGGGCATAAATCCAGAAACTAACAATGCAACAACCCCGACCCTTAAACTGCAGGTGTCCATGCTAAGAATGAAAAACATGACAGAGTCTTCTATCCGGTGGGTTCTGGGGCATATTGACGTGAGCGAGTGTGAGCTTTCTCTGTGCATAAGCAGTGTGCCCACCATAACAAATCTTCAATTCCTGGATACCTTCAACCCTTTGGTTTTATGTGAGTTACATATCAGGAATGCGGTGAACCTCACAAGCATAGACTGTATGTTTTTAAAAGAGTGTAAGGTTATGTTTAGCTTCACACTGGGTGAAATGACCAAGCCAGTGTCAGCCTCTGGTGAAACACTGCGAGGCATTGCTGCCAAGAGGTGGGGGTTCTTAGCTGTGCCTTCAGAGGTGTGGTACGCCGTTGTCACAGTGGCAAGAAGCGCTGTTTCAGTTGACAGGTTGCGGTTATCCATTGACCTCTTATACCGCTTCAATGCATTTTGGAGTCTCAAACCGCCAGCAAAAGCCTTAGTGAGGGACCAGCTTATCCTAACACTGCGCAATGCCGATGCGGACAAGAAGACCAAAAAAGAAGCAGGGCTAAGGAACATCTTTGGCTGGATAGACAGATGCATCAGCCCAGAGGTTGAATACGTTGAGATTGAAGGGCTTATTGAGCAAAAGCCAAAGCTTAGCAGCAACCAAGCTATCTGCATTGAGCCTTTCCTACCACGACTTGACCATATCCACCTCAAAATAGGCGACGTGTCTATCAATAGAATCTTCCATACCCGAAACATCCTCTGGATTGCATCTGACGCATATAGTGCCTGGCAACAGGGCAAGCTAGACAGCGAAATAAAACGGGTCACCAAGGACGCAGTCGTTCCCATATGCAGCGGCCAAACCCCAAGACCTTTCCTCTCAAAAGTAGCCAGGCGGAACACCAACCCAATGTGCTTTATGTGCCAGAAGTCAGTTAGTGAGATTGCTGAACAGATTAACCAAACAGAGCTTCTCTATATCGGTGTAGTCTGTGAAGTGGGACATGTGGTATGCAATGTGTGCTACGAGTCACTACTCCAGAACAATGATAACAATCACCCCATATTCTGCTCTACCCAGTGCAAGCCCTTAGTGCATGGTCTCAGTGGCGCTGGTGCGATTGAAAGGAACAGTGAGGGAAAGATCGGGTTCAAGCTTGTGTGGAGGGAGTATGTCGTCTGTGAATAATGTTCACCCACCACCAACCCTGGTCACAGGGTTTCGCTATGCTAACCCATAGCTTTTTGACCTGGCCTAATAAACCAACCAAACAGCCGCTCTTTGCCCCTTTTAGACTGCTTCTGTGCATGTGTGGGTGTGGGTGTGCGTGTGCGTGTTTGTTAGACCCAGACCAGGCCTGGTATTCATGTGGTGAACCTTAATTTACATGGCACAGTGTTTTTATTGATGCCAGAATTAAAAGTGCAACTCAAAAACTAAATGATACAAGTGAAATCACGAGGTTGCTACAGGTACTAATAAATATTATGCTTTATTGCCAAAATTTTTAATGAAGTCTGCCACTGAGCTAGATGTTAATCTTAAACCATACACCGTTGAAACATTCGAGACAGTCGAGAGACACCGACAGAGAGGATCATTTAAGAGATTTTCTGCCATGGGGGCTCTCGTTTTTCTGGTTTTTTCGCTGTTTAACATATTCCAAGATGTAGACTCCCTTGATAAGCTAGAGCTAGAATACTCCATTCTCCGGACCCTTCCCCTGCGCACCTACAGCAAAATCCAGGGCCTGGTCTGCTGCATAAAATATCCCTGGCCTTTGAACATAGTTGTGGTGGGAATAGCTAAAAAAGCCTTTGGCATTTCTCTGGATGACGCCTCCCGAAAAAAGGTTTCAGAGTACAGGTCAATCAACGACCTGTTCACAAGAAAGCTGGCAGAATCTGCCCGGCCCATTGGCAGAGGCATAGTCTCCCCGGTCGATGGAACAGTCGTTTACGCCGGAATAGTTGGCACAGATATTCCGCAAATTAAGGGGGTTAAATACGAGATACACGATCTTCTCAGAATATCTTCCCTCACAGAAATAGACATCGATGAAGACGACCTTTACCAGGTAGTTATTTACCTTGCACCCTCTAACTACCACCGGTTCCACAGCTTTTGCGACTTCACCCTCAAACAGGTCAAGCACATCCCCTCGCAGCTGTTTTCCGTGGGGATGACGCCAATGCGGTACCTTCGAGGCTTGCTCTCAAAGAATGAGCGGGTCGTTTTTAGCGGGGAGAGCGAGTGGGGGTATGCCTCACTGGTGGCTGTGGGGAGTACGGGCGTTGGAAGCATCGCCACCCCATTTGCAGACATCACCACCAACGGATACTCGTTTGGACCAACCCAGGCAACCAGCTACTTTGGCAACAAAGAAATCAAGAAAGGCAAGGAAATTGGGTGGTTCAACCTCGGGTCAACCGTCGTCCTCCTGTTCAAAGCCCCAAAGAAGTTCTCCCTCAACTGCCAGGAAGGCCCCATCCAGGTTGGTGAGAGCATTGGAGAGCTTCTCGCATAATAGATAGTATAGAGTCTTATTTTTTGCTCTGGAGGGATCTAGACCGTTTATGTGCAATTAAGCTGTGTTGTGTTTACGGGCAATGGAAGAACCCTACGTTCCTTTCTTTACGGTGGTAACAACCTATTTTTCCTACTTCATCATGATTGTTCTGGGGCATGCCAGAGACTTTGTTGGGCGGAGAGTTTTTCCGGGGAATTACAAGCACCTCTTCCCAAGCGGAGGCAGGCCAGCGCTGTTTACCGCCTCAGGGAGCTTTTACACGCGGAGACTTTACGGGCGGATCAAGGACTGCTGGAACCGGCCGATTACAGGGACACCAGGGCGTTTTGTGGAGGTGCTTTTGCGGGTGCGAACGGAAGATGACGAGTTTGTGCTTTCAGGTTCGTCCAAAAAATGTCTTAATTTAGCCTCTTACAACTACCTGGGGTATTCGGGGGTGTTTAATGAAGAAGTTAAAAAAATCATTGATCGCTACCCGATTGCCTACTCTGCGCCAGCAAAGTTTTTACCAGAGTGCCCAATTGTAAAGGCAGTGGAGCATGAGATCGCCAAGTTCCTCTACAAAGAAGATGCTATCGTTTTTTCCATGGGATTTGCCACCAATGCATGCACCATTCCCCACCTTGTGGATAAAGGCGATCTTATTCTAACGGATAGTTTGAACCACTCAAGCATTTTTTTTGGAACAAGAGTCAGTCCGTGCAAAATTCAGGTGTTCCCGCACAACAACATGTCCGCACTGGAGTCCATGCTTCGCCACGCCCTCGTCCAGGGCCAGGAAATCACCCGAAGACCTTTTGGGCGGATTCTAGTGATTGTTGAGGGGCTATACTCGATGGAGGGGGAGTGTGTGCTTCTGAGAGAGCTGATGGCTCTCAAGAAGAAGTACAAGTTTTTCCTGTTCATTGACGAAGCACATTCGATTGGCGCCATGGGAAAAACCGGCCGGGGCGTCTGCGAGTACCTAGGCATTGATTTTGATGAGATAGACGTTTTAATGGGAACCTTTACTAAAAGTTTTGGAGCTGCTGGGGGATACATTGCCGCCAGTAAAAAAATCATTGCCCAGCTCAGACAGAAGTCCGAGCTTATTAGTCGAGGGGAGCAGGTCTCGCCTGTTGTTGCCTCCCAGATTCTTGAGTCTCTCAAACGCATTCAGTCCAAAGAAGGCATTGCAGACATCCAATTGCTGGCCGAAAGCTCAACGTATTTCAGGAACTCGCTCAAGCAGATGGGGTTCATTGTAATTGGTGAAGAAGCCTCGCCTGTTGTTCCGCTTCTTCTTTACAACCCTGGAAAGATAGCTGAGTTTTCTCGGATGTGTCTTCAAGAAAACCTTGCTGTTGTTGTAGTTGGGTATCCAGCCACACCGGTTATTAGTAGCCGGGTGCGTTTCTGTCTTTCGGTGGTCCATACAAGAGAGGATCTTGACATGGCGCTGGTGGTTATTAGCAAGGTGGGTGATTTGCTAGGTCTTAAAATGCTCAGCACATCTGCAAAACCTGAATCAGAACCAGCAACTGCCGCAAATCCCGAAAAACTCGAAAAACCTGCAACTTCCGCAAACCCCGCAAATCCCGCAAACCCCGACAATCCAGAAACACCAGAAACTTCTGTAGAGTAATAACCTGACTGTCTACCACCCAGACACTCCGCCGCCCGCCCAAAGCCCCACACCGCCCGACACTCTAACCGACACACCCCGAGCCAAATAAAAGCTTACTGAAAAATTTTCATGATGTCTTTACCAATACAAGAGCGAAAAGAAGAAATACAAAAACTGGTGAGAGAGAATCAGGTCGTGGTTCTTTCAAGTGAGACAGGAACGGGAAAAACAACACAAGTTCCCAAGTACATCTACGAAATGTACAATGAAGCAGTAGTGTGCTCCCAGCCCCGAAGAATTGCAGCTATAAGCATAGCCAAGCGAGTGTCTGAGGAAATGGGAACAGCGCTGGGAGGCCTGGTTGGGTACAGTGTCCGTTTTGAAGAAAGAAGTTCGGAGGCCACGAAAATCAGGTATGTGACTGACGGAACACTCCTGAGAGACTTTATTGACGACCCGCTTGTGTCCAAGTACCGGGCGGTGGTAATCGACGAAGTGCACGAAAGAACCATCAACATAGACCTGCTTCTTGGACTGGTTAAAGACGCTATCTCGGCCAGGAGCGACCTAAAGGTGATTATTATGAGTGCTACGCTGGCCACAGACAAGTTTTTAGACTATCTTCCAGGGTCAGCTACGCTCCACATAAAAAGCAGAACCTACCCGATCGATTTGATCTACAAACCAGCCAAGGACGGGAAATACGTGGAAGCAGCGATAGACACAGTGCTAAACATCCACAAAAACGAGCCAGAGGGAGACATCTTGGTTTTTCTAACTGGAGAGGACGAAATAGAAAAGTGCTGCAAAGAGATAGACTCCAGGCGGCGCAGTCTGGAAAAGAAACTTATCCCACTGCCGCTATACTCCTCGCTTCCCATGTACGCCCAAAACGCCATCTTTGAAAAGAAAGAGGGACGAAAGGTTATTTTTGCCACCAACATTGCCGAAACCTCCATAACCATTGAAAGCGTGGTGTATGTGGTGGACTCGGGCTTTTCCAAGCAGAAAGTTTATGACTCAGCAATGAAATCAGAGATGCTTCTTCGGCTGCCTATCTCGCAATCAAGCGCAGACCAGAGAAAGGGGAGGGCTGGAAGGGTGCGGGCCGGTATTTGCTACCGGCTGTACGAAGAGTCTGTTTATAAGCAGATGGAGAGCTTTACCATTCCGGAAATACTTCGGGGAGAGCTTTCCTCGCTGGTTCTGAAAATGGCGCGGTTAGGCATCAAGAATTTGGTAACTTTTGATTTTATTGAACCTCCTCTACCCGATTCGGTAATTGTGGCACTAAATCAGCTATACTTCCTTGGGGCGATTGACGTGAGCGGGCTTATCACGGAGGAGGGCCGGCTTATGGTAGAGTTCCCTCTGGAGCCCAAAGATGCCAAAACACTTCTTGAATCGGTCAGGTACGGGGTTGAGGACGAAATAACCACACTGGCGGCCATGTCAGGCAACATGATTTATGACAAGTACAAGTTTGACCTTGCCGAGGAAGAAAGCGACCACCTCACCTACTTTTTGATGATGAAAGAGTTTGAAAACGCCAGGGACAAGCGAGGGTTCTGTTTTGCCCACGGACTTAACGAAAAGAACATGGACAACGCCCTTAAGTCAAAAAAACAGATCAAAAACATCCTTGAAAAGATAAGATCACGGATTCTAGTTGATGCGGTTAAAAACACGCTTGGACAAGAGGAGCGCGTTGAAAGAGCACTTCTTAGTGGGTACCTCCTGCAGACGGCCAAGTCTTTCAAGCAGCGCACAGCCACCCTGGCAGGCACAGGGGCCCAGGTCCAGGTCAGGCGGCTTCTTCCTCCAACAAGCAATCACCGAAAACACGTCATCAGTGAAAAGTGGGTGCTATATAACGAACTGACAAAAATGGATGGAAAGTATGTTATTCGAATGGTCAGCACACTAACAACACCAGCAATCACCCATCTTTTCAAAAGCACCGCCGAAACACTTGACCTGATCAAATTCAAGCCAGAGGCAGCTATTTCACACCCTGCCCATAGATATGCAAGGTAAGGCCTCAAAAACCCGAAACCCGAGAGCCAAAACCCCCGAGCCTATTTATAAGAGCTTTCAAACCTGTTCCAGACCTCTTTTATCTGCAAGTGTATTTCATTAAGAACGCCCATTACGCTCAGGTACTCTTCATGAACGGTCTCGTGGGTGTCTCTCTGCCGATGGTTGACATACTCTACAATACGTCTGTGCGGAATGCCGAGGGTTTTAGAAACTACCTTAAGGTTTTTTTTGGTCAGTTTAATATTGTGCCTGTAGAAGTACGCGTCCAGCAGGTCTCTCTGGTGAACTGTGAGCTCCCCGTTCTTGTCTCGCATTCTCTCACCTCTGTAGGGTAACTTATACCTCTTATTCTCCCAAGTGCCCAAAAAGGAAAGATTAAATCAACTCTTTATCCTTCTAAATCTTAATACTCTGAATAAAAGCCTTGCCTAAATGCCCTTGTGTATCTGTCCTAAATTTACTTAATGTTTGCTTTAATGAAGTTTTTGACACTTTCATAATCTTTGACATCAACAACCACCACGCGCTGGTCCTTGTACGACTCATACTTAAGCGTCTGCTCGTCGCAGAAGGTTTCTACCTTAAGAAAGTCTTTGAAGTTAAGAAAGTTGTTGAAGAGGTACGCTCCCCAGGTGTCTATTCTTTTTCTTCTCTTCTCCCAATGCTCTATCTGCTCCAGAACATTGGCGTTCACCTGGTAGAAGCTGTTGGCTGAGAGGTACTCAATCACCTGCTTAGAAGTAATCCCAAGCACAAAGGCTTTTTTAAGACTTTCTTCGTTAAGTGTGGAAATTACCAGATTGGGAAATTCTCGGACCTTGTGGGTGAAGAGCGAGGTAATAAAAATGTTTAGCTCATTCTGTCCGTAGATGTACATTCTAAAATTACTTTCAAGAATGAGAAGGTTCATTTGCCCGTAGCTCTCGTCAAACAGGAGCTCAAAGTTCTTTTTGAAAGCCACCCGGCTGCCTGCCTGGCTGAGAATGCCAAGGCTCTTAAACACTGCCAAAATTTGTGTTTTGTGCCCAGCTTCGGTGATCAGGTACTCTCTTTGCAAATTTTTTGAAAGGATCTCGCATAAACAAAGCAGCTCAAACACTTCGGAGCCTTTGGCACTGTTTGCCGACACTTCGTCTATGTGTGCCAGAATAAGCGTCCACAGCTGGCTCTTTCGCGTGGACAGAAGAAAGTTAAACCCTTTGTGGGTGATTTCTCGGTTCTTGATTAGGTCCTTGTTCACCATTAGCTTGCTAATGACCGTGTGCTCGGCCCCGTTAGAAATGCTCTTGAAAAGAGCTCTTGAGTACGTTTTGTCCTCTTCCACCTGGTGCAAGGCTTCTGTTTCTTCCAAAATAACGTACTTTCCTTTTTTGGTAAAAATATTTAGCAAAATGCCCCTGAGCCGCTCGTCCAGCGTGTAGTACCCATTTTCCTTCCTGACCATTTCCAACACCTCCAGACCCCCCAGATCAAATGTAATCCTCTCCGTCTTCACCTTGTTCAAAACCAATGAAAAAAGAAACTTCTTCTCCTGAACGCTCAGCAGCTTTATCACCGCCAGAATAACCATCTCGTCATAAACTAGCTCGGCGCCCGCCCCTTTTATCTTGGAAAAGAACACCAGCACTTGCGCGTTCATTCAATAAAAAATTGTTACAACATAGCCTTTCCACCTTACACCCGTCACTTTTTCTTTCCCCATAACTATTCACTATAAATATTTTCCTCCACTAAGTACCCGTGCTGGCTTCGGCATTGAACAGCAACACTGGCACGCTTCCACTCTGGTTCTTTAATCATCGGTTCAACTCGTATGTGTATACCTCTGTGGCCAAGCCGGAGACTGTAGGGTCCGAGGGGAGGCCATTAATTCGAGGGGACCGCGTGAGGGTGGTAAACACTGCAACGTTACTTCAGCAGAGGACTAGTCCGCATACGTCCCGTAGAAGTCCAGAGGCTCCGAAGCGTGCTTTTTGGTTTATGGTTATGGTTTATTTAGCGATTTAGCGATTTAGCGGTGTGGGTATGGGGTGTATGGGGTGTACGGTGCGTAAGCGGGCACGGTGCAGTAGATGGAAGGTCAAAGTTTTTATTGATCGATGGACTTGCATACAAACTTAAACACCTCCTGGCTGCGGACACCTGCAGAGGTGGTCATGACTCGTTGGGTGTTGCCTTTTTTCATTCCTACAACGCTCATGAACTCGCTGTGGAAGAGAGAAACCAGCTCATTTCGGGCCTCTTCTGGAACAAGGTCTATTTTGTTAAGTAGGAAGATAATGTTGTCCTTCTGGATGGCGTACGAGGTGTAGAACGCTTCAAAGACGTCCTTGGACTGCTGAACGCTTTCCTTGCTGGAGATATCAACAATAAAGACGACTAGGTGGCTGTGCTCCGTGTAGAACTTCCAGAACTGGGTGTGGTCCTGGTTGCCTGAGAGATCAAAGAGGTCAATGGTGTACCCATTGCCCCGGATCAGCGACTGTTCGTAAATGGTGACGGTTCCTGCACTTGTTTCCTGGTTTCCTTTAAATCCAAGAATTAGGGAAGTCTTTCCACTTCCTGCTGCCCCTATAAAGACTACGCTTCTCTTTTTCCTGTTAATACACTTAGAAATAATGCCTCCCATAAAAATTAAAATTTCATTTCTTCTTAACCTGGGCTAAGTGCGTCTGCTGCCTTCAGGGGCTGGCCCTGGAAATAGCTTTTATTTGATAAATTAGATTTCGGGTTGGCTCTGGTAAATTTGCCCAGCTAAATAAGAATAAGAGTCGTGTCTTAAATAAGAATATTTTTTTTGCAAACACCTCCCTATGCTGCTGTCTAAAGAGTATCTCATTAGCTGCATCCGTTTTATTAAGCCAACCTATGAGTCGTTGAGCGGACTGGTGGAGTACATCCTTTTGTTTCCTGGCGACCTAGATGTGATTCTTGAAATAATCATTGAAGAGGCTGAGCGGGTGAATGTTTACAGCACGCTCTTTATTGTCTACCTCATAAATGAGCTCATGAGCAAACTGTCCCCGCCAAGTCCTTCGGTTATGCTAGCGGGAAAGAAAGTTTTTGGTCTCGGCAAAAAGAAACTGGCTGAAATAGATGGAAAAAGCACCGAGGCCCTCAGCGCGTCCATCAAAGAGCTGAAAGAGAAGTATGCCGACATAGAAGCGCTGTGGTCGGGGAGTGTTCCAGAGCCTGTGCCGTCTAAGAGGCTCCCCGCCGAGGAAGATATTGATTTGGACTATTTAGAAAGCCTGTGCCAAAAAAACGACAAAAAAAAGGTTATGGAGTATATCCAGGTTCTTTTAAAAGACCAAAAATAGAGCGGGGATGATGCCGTGGTGTTTATTGCTTGCGCGTTGTGTACGCCTCCTCTAGAAGATTGTTGAGCTTAGATTGAAGAATGGACAGAGAGTTTTTGAGAATCTGTTTGGGCGGCAGGACGATTGTTTCTATCTCAAAAATAAACGAGGCCTCAACTGTTTCTATCTGCACCTCTGGGTGGTACCTTGCAATGTCCTGGTTGATTTGAAGGGTGTTTTCGTCTATTTCCATTCCGGCATCTGTTTCTATCAGGCCGCTGCGGAAGTACTTTGCCAGCTCTGGGAGCATCGCTGGGTACGGGAGGCTGACTTTTTTGATGCACCGGTAGTAACACGACGAAACAGGCATCCATTTGGAGTGCTCTCTTCCAACGTCTTTGATTGCAGTCATTTTTGCCTGTATCTCCTGGCCAGGTGCTAGCTTGGTGATTAGCACCCGGGGCTTAAGCGAAATGTGTGGGTGCGACGTGCATTTGACATCGTTCGAGTAAACAGAGACGATGGTGGCGGTTGTGTTGCTGAAAAAGAGCTCGAACTGTATGGTGGATTCAATGGGCGCGTCTGTTTCTGGGTTGAAGGTCTCTCTGCAGATAGAGGCAAACTCATCGGGGTTGGCCAGAACAGGAACCAGCCCCAATCTATGGGCAAGGATTTCATCTGCCATAACTGAGCTGTTTTCTTTAATAAACACCCACTCAATGGCGATGGTTGGTGTGTCTGAAAGAATAGTTCTTCTTATGGCATTCATTGCCGATGCATCTACATTATCCACGCGCAGAGTAAGAGTATCTGAGGACGCTTCAATTTCTTTCACTGCTATGTTCTTCAAGTATGCATCCATTAAAAAAAAGATCCAACTTCCAGCCTCCATAAGTACTGCAGCCTATCGCACCACACAAAAACCCGCCCTTCTTTATTGATTTAAGGTGCAAACTCTATTTTTTCAGAAGAATAGATAAGACTTCGTGGCAGTATACAAGAACTTCTCTCTCTATCTTTTGCCTTCCCTCGGCAAACAGCACCTTTCCCTCGTTGGAGAAAACAAGAACTTTGGTGTCGATAATGAACACAATGGTTCTGTTGCTGAGGCGTAGAACGGGGCCCTTGCCAAACGTTACGTGCTTGATTACAAAAACATTTTCCTCACCAAGAGAGACGAACGTGTGCTGCTTGGAGAAAAGCGCGTTGATAAAATATTTGATAAGAAGCACCTTCTTCTCTAACTTTGACCCAATGCTTGATGTGTGGTGTTTCTCCTTGGTGATGATTTTCTGTACGCCATACACCTTGTGCTCAAAGTACTCAAAGTAATACTTGTCGTTCCCCGCAAGAATCTCCTCAACCGACGCCCTTCTTATCACAATGGACGTGCAGTCGTTAAACAGTATCCCCACCGTCCCCGAAACAAGCACGTACCCCAGCCCATACTTGTTGGTGCAGTCCACCGTATGCATGGCGTAGTCGTATGCGCACTCCGTGTCAATGCCAACTGTAGGGAGGTTCCGGCTGAGCAGGGACATGACGTGGGCGTGCACCGACGAAAGCAGCCCAACCTTTGTCTGCGCCCGGGCCTGAGGCTCTGCATACTTCGCTGCTTGGGACGCTGCTCCTGAAAACAGAGACGGGGTGTTTCCAGGCTTCGGGAGGCTTGCAGCCTGGGGCGCGGTCTGGGCGTAGACACCTGGGGCGTAAGCACCCGAGGCGTAAGCAGCTGAGACGTAAGGCGTCTGAAAAGCTCGCGGGGTGGCGTCGTCGGTCGATATCTCTCTCACAAAGGGCGAGTTGTAGATTTCTTCAAGGGTTAGCCTCTTTTCCGGGGATAGCTCAAGCAGGCCGTTAATCAGCTCCCGGGCGTTGTCGCTAATGATGCTATCTGCTGGATAGACATAGTCATTTGTTTTGATTGAGCGGTAGATCTCTTTGACGTCACTTTTTTGGAAGGGTGGCTTGCCAATAATCATGGTGTAGACAATGACACCAACCGACCAAATGTCTACCTCAAACGAGTGCCCGCTCTCTGAGTTGAAGAGAACTTCTGGCGCAATGTAGTTTGGCGTTCCGCAAATGGTTTTTTTGCGCTCCTCTCTGTCTATTACAGCTGCTAGCCCGAAATCTCCCACCTTGATGTTGAAGCTCTTATCTAAGAACAAATTTGCCAGCTTCATATCCCGGTGAATGACTGAGCACTCTTTGTGGAGGTATTCAAGCGCACTAACAATCTGCAGCAAAAACACGCGCACATACCTCTCTTCTATCTTCTTGCTCCTTTTTAGGAAATCCATCATACTCTTGTTGTGGCATATTTCCATAATAAGAAAGACAAAATTCTTATCTTCAAAATAGGTGAATAGCTTGACTATGTTCTTGTGGTTGACAGAGAGGTGGATTTTTATCTCTGAAAGAAGCTTTTGCTTGTTCTTAGGGCGCACAAGCTCTGATTTTTTGATAATTTTTGCTGCAAACTCTTCATTGGTGGCCGTTTTGAGCACGGAAAAGCATTGCGCAAATCCTCCCTGGCCAATCAACCCAGTAAGCTGGAAGGATTCTGAAGTATCTCTGTTGTGAACCACGGTGCCAATGGGTAAGAATGGAGGATTCTTCATGCGCAAAAATAATAATTAAAATTTAACCTCTGCAGGTAAATCCGCAGGATAGCCTGCTAATTGGCCTGCCTAGCACTTAGGGCCCACTCTAATAAAAACCAGAGCTTATTTTTTATTTACACCCATTTGAGACACGTCCCAAACCTTTCCAACCTGCCTACTCTTTCTTTCTCTTATGCGGTGCTTGGGGGTGGACCAGCTGTCTGGCCATGTCTTGGTGGTCCATCAGGTGGTGGAGGAACCTTCCTGCCATATAGATAATGGCAGCAAGTATTGGGAGGGCGTTGCTGCTGGTGCTGCTTATTAGTGTGCTAACTGCCTCTGGCATTAAGAATTACATGCAAATATTTATTTACTCATATGGTGGTGCACGCGCTTAATAAAACTGCTTTTGTTTTCATCAGTGGTTATGGTGATGCACTGAGAAACTAAGTGGTGGTATCTTTCCATTTCTTCCACTTTAGGGTTCTTAGGCATAAATGGGGCAATGAGGGAGAAGGTTAGTTTGGGGTGGTGCTTGTTTTCTACCTTGTAGGGAACCTTCATAGCTGCTAGAACTTTCGTGAGGGAGAGGAGTGTTGGAACGGGTGCGGTGGGCGAGAAAGGCACTCTGCGTCCCTCGGCCCTTTGGATGCGAGGGTTAAAGTAGATGGGAAACAGGCGGCGAGAGTGGGTGGTCATGGATAAAATTAAAAAAGTTGTTTGTTTATATGGTGGACCTTAATAGATTTAAAAGGGAGACGGTGAGGACAGTCGACTTTGGAACGGCAGGGTACAGGACAGAAAGCCAAGTTATTGCAGACATAGTCCTTCGGGCGTACCTGGTTTGTCTTATTCGCTCGAGCGCTGAAAACCGGCCGATTGGGATGGTTTTAACGGCCTCGCACAACCCGGAGCGAGACAATGGCATTAAGTATGTCGACTCTACTGGGAACATGTTCTCCAGCGAGTGGGAAAGAATTAGCGACACGATTGTCAACTGCCTGAACGAGGACCTTGGGCGCGTGGCTGGGCAGTACGATGTCTCTGGGAGCATGGTGTTTGTTTCTCGGGACACGAGAGAAAGCGGGAAAGCAATGGCAGAGAAATTGGCCAAGGTGAACAGCACGCTTGGGGAGAAGCATTTGCTTGTCGATTTAGGTGTTACCAGCACACCCATGATGCACTTCCTTGTGAGGGAGATGTGGCGGCAGGACGTAAAAAACAGCGACTTTATTGCCCAAGGCAAAAACGAACTCTTACAACTTTCTGAAAAGATACGGGTTCAGTACTGGTCGCGGCTAGAAAGATACACTGCACTAACTCAGAGAATTTTTGGGGACCAGGCAAGAAGCACGCGGGTGCTTGACTCAGCCAACGGGGTGGGGAGGGCCGACATTGGGCGGATCAGCGCGAGCATGAAGGGCTTCAGCAAAGTTCTGCTTCTGGAGAACGACAAAGGCCTGAACGAAGAGTGTGGATCAGATTTTATCAAAAGCAAGAACGCTGCCCCGTCAGGCATTACCAAAAAGGGCGAGGAAACGCAGATCTCAACCAACGAGGGGACAATTAGTGGGGAAACGCTGGTTTGTGCCTTTGACGGGGACGGGGATCGGATTATCTACTACTCGCCAAGCACCAACGAGCAGATGGATGGGGACAGACTCTGTGTCCTCTTTTCTTCGTTTATCAACCACCTTCTCTCAATTTGCCAAAAAGCCGTTAAAATGGCTCCGGTGGTCACCCAGTACTCCAACGGAGCCGCTATGAAAGAGCTGGGGGCCAGGGGCAAGCTTGAAATAGCCTCAACAGGGGTGAAAAACATGCAAAAGGTCTCCCTTGGCCATCCAATTGCAGTCTGGTTTGAGAACAACGGGCATGGAACCATCTACTTCTCAGACGAAACAAAGAAACACTTGGCAGAGCAGCTCGGGTACACGTCAGGAGGCAACATCCTTGACCTCCCCGAAACCGAGTTTATGGCTGAAATCAGCGAGATACTTAGCAGCCCGCCAATCAACCCGAACCCAAACCCGCTCAAAAAAGCATCGCCGTACAACGCAAGCTTCCTCCAAATCTCCGAAAAAGAGGCGCTGCTGCTTCTTTTCGGGCTTAGCAGTCTTTTTGACCCATTTATTGGCGATGCTGTTGTCAATATGTGCGTGGCCGAGGGCATCTTTTATAGCGAGTTCATCAACCCAAAGGTTCTTCTTGCACTCTACAAAAACCTTCCCAACGTCCTTGTGAGCGTTGCCGGCAACAGAGACGGGCTCAGTGATCTTTTTGTTCAAACGATACAAGATCGTTTTTCAAGTTTACGGATCCATTTGCGGGCATCAGGCACGGAGGACGTCATCAGAGTCTATGCCGAAGGAGAGTGTTTGGAGAGTATCACTGCCGCCGTGGAAGAGATCAAAAAGATGGTTGGCGAGCTATAAAGCAAAAAATGCAGCACCTTGTGTTCCCACGCGGTCTCCCTTCGCAGTACTATCAAGGCTGTCGCGGGCTTAACTTCGGAGATCGAAACGGGATCCGGTGCTTACCCGAGCATATGGCCGCACATCTGGTTTGGGGGTGTGGGACTGTGTGGTTTCGGGGGTTCGGGGTGTGCTGAGGCTGTGAGGGGGCGTGGGCTGTGAGGTACTGGGCAGTAGGCTGGTAGAAACAAGATATCACAGTGCCTGCCTCTGAACCCTGCCTCTGAACCAATAAAACAGGCGAACCAAAGGAGAATATTCCGATCACTTATGGATAAATTTTTTATCACAGCAATGAACCACACCGAGGAAGTGGCCCAGACGAACAACCGCATGGCGCTAAGAACAGCTATTTTAGCAGTATCAGACATTAATCCCGAGTCTTTAAACAGCGAGCTGGAAAAAGTGTTGCGCTTAGCCAAGTCATTGGAAGAGGTGACACTTGAGGAGAGTGAATTTATTTCGTTAATTATGCTGTTCAACCACACTCTGTCTTCTACGCTTGCCTTGAGGATCTTCAAGGTTCTCCAAAGTGTTTTGTTGACAGAGACACAAATAATGTCTTTTTTTGACTGGAACAACCGAATAGACAGTCCGGAAAACATCCACAAGTGCATTAACTGGTCTTTTCTGGACAAAACCGTTGGAATGAAGAGGCACTATGTGATGTTTTTGAAAAGGTCACTCAGAAGCTACCGAATGATCATTCCAGATGTCGTGCGAACATTTCTCCTGCTGTTAGACGACGAAGACATCATCATTCGAACACGCAGCTACCGGGAGCTTATGCGCATACTCAAGCAGGAGTACCACGGGTGGGGCAGGGCTCAAAGGCGCGAGTTCAGGAAAAGAGTGGCCTATTTTGGGCCAGAAAGGCTGTCCATTCTTAAAGCAGAGTATTTGGGTCTGCGGGCCAAGGCCAGGGAGGTGAGGATTGAAATAACGCCAATCAACGATATGTTTAAAATCTACGTCCGCTTAGGACACAAAATCCGGAAAAAGCCCATCACGATTTCCATAACTGGAAAACAAACACAAAGCTTCACAGGGCACCGCAAGCACACCACTATTTACTGCAAACTCCCCCACCCGCCCAAATGCATAGTGTACCATAACCAAACCATTCTTGCCCAAAAAGACTAGTATGGCTGCACTCTCCCGCACGTATTAATTTTCTAAACCCAAACCCGAACCCAAACCAGAACCCGAACCCGAACACCTATTCCTGGGGCTCTCTGTTCTCTTCAAGAGACGATGGGGGCATGGGGAGGACCACTGATTTTTTATAAACCGATATTTTCTTGAAAAGAAACTCTAGCTTGGACACGCGCTCCTTGATAATGGAGGACTCCGTGGAGGGATCGGTGGTAGAGTCTCTTGCCCGGAGAACGTTTTCGATCGGGTTTTTAAGACATCTTAGATTTGGCTTTCGGAACTTTTTGTAGTAGTTTACAGGCGAGCCGAGAGCTGCAAGCGTTTCCTCACATCTTTTTCGGTGCAGTTTCTTGAAAGACTTCGTCTCCATCATCCCGCAGAGCAAACCGTTACTATTCTTGATCTTTTCGTCGGGAGTAAGGTATCTTCCCACCTTCTCAATTATTGTGCTGTCTAGCATAGGCACCTCCTGAGTCGTGGATATATCCAACAACCAGCCAATAAACACAGAATCTCAGAGTTAGCTATAGGGCACACCAAACACAATGGTCCACTGTCTGTCCCTTCAACAGGCATGCTCAGCACACAACCTGAAAAGCTCTGAAAACTCGAAAACCCCGAACACTATCTATAAAAACAAAAAAATACTTTTAGGCAATGAGACAACTTCTAGGAGCGCTTTTTTTGCTCTACCAAGCAGTGCTATCAAGCATCTACCAGAGCCCTTGCCCCTGGTACCCGAATCCAGGCATTGCTGCACAAAACACCGGCCCCATGGTATTTGGACCAAACCCGGGACATCAGGAGATGGTGCTGGTTGAGAATGGAGGGATACCAATGGGCTGGCCAGCCTACCCGACCAATGGCCCGGACATGCCCTTCAAAAACGCCAACCCGCCCATGTTTGTTCCCCACCCCCTCCTTTTCAAACCTGTACTAATTTACTACCAGCCAAACCCAGTAGATCTACTGCCCGCCCAGCATGAGGTGCAAGAGGCGCCTCCAGCTGAGCCACAGAAGCAGACAGGAGGCCGGGAAAGAGAAAGAAGGGACTATTGCCCAAACATCAAAAAAGACCTTCTCTTTGGACGTGTCCAGATCCAAAATGATCTAAAACAAAAGATAGCGGGAATAAAGCGAGGAACCCCAGACCAGACCAACCAGCCCAGCCCCCCAATGGACAAGGATATGCGCCGCAAAAAGATAAGACAGATGGTCAATGGCTTTTTGGCCGACCACCATTTTCTTTTCGATCACCTGGAAAAGAGCTTTGGCCGGAGCTACGAGCAGGTCCAGCTGGTAAATTACCTGAGATGCTACAGCCCCCTAGACTATCGGAAGAAGCCCGTGTTCCTCCGATACATGGCAACTAACCACACCACGCCCGTTGTTCAAACACTAGCCCGAACTATGGAGCACCACAAACACACAGGCAGGGGTGTTATTTCGCGCATATCTGCGGGGGAGGGTGTGGTCCCCGAGCTAGCCCAGCACACCGTTTCGGCGGTGTTCGAGTTAGACGCCTCACAAAAAGAGATGATCAATGAAATTGAGAAAAACCTTATCTTTGGCACGGAGCGGCCCCACCCTGAAAACCTGCTTTTGGAAGTCTACGACTTTTTTGCCAAGCTAATACACTACGCTAGCAAGCACGGCCACCAAAACATCTGGAAAAGCAACCCGGTATTTTCAAGAGTCCTAGATCTCGGGGTCTTTTCAATGCTGAGCATGTTCCAGGAGGTTGAGGCAGTTTTCATTAAGAACTTCCGAATCATTAAATCAGCGATTCTCAGCATACCCCTGGATGAGACTAAGGCCCTGGGGAGAAGCCTGTACGCCAGCACCCCTCCAGGCACCCCAGGGAACTCGGAAAAGCACAGCAATCGGGAGGAGCCAGCATTTATGAGCCTGTTTTCACGAGCAGATGCCCTTGAATACATCCAGCAGATGTTTACGGTGTTTCTCCAGTACTTCACAGACGCCTATCTCATCCAGATAGATGGCCTCACAAGGATCCTTACCGATGAAAACTACAACAAAAGCATGAAACAATCCAACGCCCGGCAAAACACCACCCTGGTCGAGAACGCCTGTTTTAGCCATCTCGTCGGCGAGCTAGTGACCCAAATGAAGAGCTACTTAGCCACCCTGCCCAGCTACCCGAACCGCACCCATGAAGGCCGGCGGAGCACCTTCCGAACCGCCATTAAAGTAGTCAAGATGAAACCCAAGACCACCCCGAACCCGGCCCACGGACAACACGACTCAATGCACGCCCTGGCAATTATTGCCTACCTCTCTGAGTATGAAACCATCCTGCACTACTTTTTGCATTTGATGTTTTACCAGCAAGTGCTCATACCCGAACAAAGCATGCCCATCAAGATACAAACAGGGCACATAACGGCATACAACATATGCGGGCTTCTCGACCAGGAGTTTGCCAAATACGCCCAGCAATCAAACAAGCTGAATCTATACTGGCCCCAGGGCCTGGGGGCACTACAGATGCTAAGAAAAGTCAGGTACCACATTTCCTGCCTGAACCGCGCCCATGCCGCGCCCCGGTCCAACTGCCATATTTTGTCTAGAATGAACTTTCGCATGAAAAAGTCTCACCTAAACTACTACCAAAGCCTGTTTTTCAACCTGACCAAATCACTAAACACACCCACAGACAGCGATTAGGGCCGTGTTCGGGCTGGGCTTTCATGGCCCGGACAGATGGCTAAATAAATACGGATAGTCTCCGAGTTGGGCCATGATGCGCAAGACACATGGCCACTTACCCACTCAACCCCTGTGTGTCGATATGGCCGAGTGGTCTAAGGCGGTTGATTAGAAATCAGTTGGGGTTAACCCACGCAGGTTCGAATCCTGCTGTCGACGCTTTTTTGCAAGTATCCATACTTTGTGGGAACATTGCCTGAGCCCGCATAAAGAAAGCGTGTCGATATGGCCGAGCGGTTAAGGTGCTTGATTGCTACTCAAGTGGGAATTTCCCGCGCAGGTTCGAATCCTGCTGTCGACGTTTTTTTCTTTTTTGTTTCCCCGAACCTGTGCCACAATTATCCCAAACCCCCATAAGAAAATTGTGTCAGCGTGGCCGAGTGGTTAAGGCGCTTGACTTGAAATCAAGTGGGTATACCCGCGCAGGTTCGAGTCCTGCCGCTGACGTTTTTTCTACTCTACCTTCTTTATTGTTCCCAACCATCGCCCCCTGGCTCTGCTTGTGGGTCGACATGGCCGAGTGGTCTAAGGCGGTTGATTCGAAATCAGTTGGGGTTAACCCACGCAGGTTCGAATCCTGCTGTCGACGCTTTTTACTGCTTCCGAAGCTCCCGATCGAGTCGCTTCATGCGCACAGCATACTCCCGATCCTCTCGCCTCTTCTCAACCACCTGGGCCTGGCCGCTCTTCCTCCCCTTCTTTCTCTGCTCCTTGGCCCTCTTTTTCTCTTGGCCCCGGCCCCCCCGCTTTTCATCGTCACGAACCATCTTGTCGCTAATGAGCGGCTCCAGCTCCTCAAAGGCTTTCTTCTCGGGCTCTTCCCTCACCCGCCCCTCCCGGATGGGCACCTGGAGTATTTCTCTGAAGTATTCTTTGTCCGTGTCCAGCCTTGTTTTAAGATTAAGATGCGCTTTTAAAATTTCAGTTACCTCCCCGGAAAGAAACAGTCCCCGCCCTTTCTCCTCTTCAAACACCCGCATAAGCACTGCTTCCGCCTCTTTTTTAAGCTCCCCATACTTCTTTATACCTGCCACCACCCGGAGACAGTAGGCTTTTCTGTACACTCCAGACCTTGTCTCTGTGCCCGTCTCTGTCTCTGTCTTGGTGCCTGATAACTGTCTGAGCTCTTTCAAGCACTCCTCCTCGGTTGCACGAAAAATCTGCATGCGTAAAAAATGCTGGCTGGTTTATTCACTAATGCCACGGGGTTGCATACCCAAGACCTTAAGACCCTAAGACCCAAGACCCTAAGACCGCGACAGGTTGGCTCTGGGCTCTAACACCACCCCGCTTATGATCTGGATGCCCATTCGCATTCCGTCAAAGATGGACATGCACTTTTCTGCCTCGTCCTTGGTTGGCAGCTCAATGTAAATCACCCCCTTAAACTCTTCTCGGTTGATTTTGTCGTAAAGAAGGTTTATGCTGTCATAGTGCACCCCTTTTTGGATGAGAAGACCTTTCATCTCGTCTCTTGTCACTGTGGTTGGGATGTTGATGAGCTTAATGGTGGTAGGTGACAGAACAACTGTGCATTTGTAGATATTTGTTGTATCTGCCGCTTTTACGGCTGACTGTGGCTTTTCTGGGCACATGGAAGGAAGATGCTTCTCTTTCTTGCAGTGAACACAGAGGACATTCTCTGCCTTCTTCTTCTGTTTGGTGGTTGCTTTAAGCTTGAACTGTATGTTATTGAGTGGGTTTTTTCTTGATGGCACATCGTCGTTCTTTATTAACAGCTCTTTCCGTCTTTCTACTTCACTCCAATTGGGTGCGTACTTAAATATGTTCATGAAAAGAAAATTGCACCACTCTAAATAAATTGTACCGCCTGTGCTGTGTGCTGGGCTGTAAACCTCCTAACACCACCTAGCACCACCTAGCACACCCTAGCACCACCTAACACATAATACTGTTTTATTACTTACCGTACCCAGACACTGTACCCAGACACCGACACCGACACTGACCTAGCACCAGCCAAGTGCCTTGCCAAGGGTAACACTACCTGGAGCCTTGCCTAAAGGCTTAATTGCGATGATTTTACTCCCTGTATCTACAAAAATAAAGCACATATGGGCCTTAATCCACATAAGAGAAGAGCTGTGTTTGGTGGTGACAAACTCTTTTTGCTCGCTTGGTCGGGGATGCATGAAAGAGTGTCTCTGTTTTTGGAAAGATGTTTTGACTTTGAACTTTGAAAGCAGTTGGAGCTTTTCACTCTCCTCCTCTGTAAGGATGTTTAGTGTCTTAATAGTTTCTTCTACGGAGATCTCGTTCATTTCAAGACTGTCGCTCTCTGTGTCTGCCACACCAGGAGTCTTCCAGTCCCCTGGAAGATTGCGGGCATCCTGAAGGTCGGTGTCTTTGTCGCCTTTGGGGCCGGCGTGAATGAAGCAGCACCTTTTGCCGTACGAGCAGGACCCCTGGGTGGTGTAGGTCTTGCAGAGCTCTGTTTTGTAGCGGGGGTGTCTCTCTACATCGCGCAATTCTTCTAGGGAGTGTGCAAACTGGCACTTGTCCCCGTACGCACAGAAGTTGCTCGTTTCAAAGCTTTTGCATATCTCCGTTTTGTAGAGAGAGATCTTTTTCTTGGAAATCGCTCTTCTGGGCCTTCGGCGCTCTTTCTCATGGAGTATTGCAACGCCCTGAAAGTCCTTTGAGCTTACCTTTATTTCAAACATTTCTTGACCCCCATCCATTGAAAGTTAATTAGCACAGATTATATTCTTGTTTTGTTTGTTTACTTTACAGGGTTAAGTCTCTTTTGCTCTTTATTGGGTCAAATCACGGCTTCTAATTAAAATGTGTTTGGTGCCTGATAGTGATGGGTCTGGGCTTTGTGCCTTTGGGGGTTTTCCCTCGGCGGACGAGTACCTTGTTTTGGACCGGCGGATTGATTTTCTTCTTTGGGACAGGGCTGCTTTTGCTGCAAATCAAGAGTTTATTCGGGGAGCCATCAGGGCCGGGGACACCTATACCAAGTACATGGGGAAGTATGCGTTTATTCGGGTGGGGCACATTCAGGAGCTAGTTTCGTCGCTCTTTTCTCTGGTGTCTCTGGTGGTTGGGCTGGCGTACTTTTTTCGGGTTATGGCTGAGAGGCGAAAGCAGTCTCAGGAGACGCAGAGGTACCTTTCGGTGGTTGCTGGGTCTTTGGCCGTTCACTCTGTCTGCTGGCTGTGCAGCGCGCTTTTTCATTTGCGGGACTGCTACCTGACCCAGTGCCTGGACTACCTCTGCGCCATGCTAAGCATTCTGTCGATTATGTACATCAGCCTCTGCCGGCTGTACCAGAGCTATCTGGGCCCGCTGCTTTTTCTTGGAGGGTTTTTCTTCGCCCACGCCTACTACCTCCTGGGGGTCGAGTTCAACTTTCTGTACAACTCGGTGGTCTGTGGCCTGCTAATGTCGGGGAACGTCATTCTTTGGTGGCGGTGGTACAGACAGATCTCGTCCCAGGCGCACAGCCGGGTTCTTTCTTTGGGGGGGTCGGGCATGGTGATTGCGTCGCTTTTTCAGGTAATTGATTTTGGCCCCGTTCTTTTTTTAATTGACTCGCACTCTCTCTGGCATGTCCTGGCAGCCCTCTACACTGGAGTCTTCTACCACTTTCTCCTTGTTGATGCGCAGGCCACACCCACCCTCAGATTACCACCCAGCCCCCGGGCACATATCCATCTTTCCAAAAAGAAGCTGATTGAATTTAAGCTCTAGACCTTATTTTTGCAGAGCTAAATTAATTGCTCGAAGCATCTGCGGGGTCTGGACCTGAAATTTGGTTGAAAGAGGAAAAGACCTGGGGCCATTGCAAAAAGACAAGCACCAAATGCGCGCATATTAATTAAGAGGAAAATATAAATACCATTGGTTCGAGATATTTACTGATGAGGTACCTGACCTTGATTACATTGCTCAGTAGCTCAATATACTGCATATACTCCCCAAGCGAGCTAAAGGTGGTCTCTGCCCCAGGACTAGAGAAGTGCCCTGACCCTTCTAGCATCTGCAAACAGGCAGGCCTGCAACCATTCATGCTAATGGCTGAAGATCTCCCCTCGGTTGTCAGTGCGCTTAACTCCAAAGGTATCACCCGAGCAGTTGTTTCGGGATGGAACGGCACTGTCCAGGAAATGGTTGTTGGCACAGCTTCGTCCACAGTAACCCCTCTGGGTGACACCAACAAAACCAACACTGTTATCTGCTACGGTGGTGCATCCCCATGCCCAGCACCTGGACCAGCCCCATGCGCACCTGTCTGCCCAGCACCTGGACCAGCACCATGCGCACCTGTCTGCGAAGAGCCATGTGTTGCCATCAAAGATAATGTTTGCCCACCAAGATGCTGCCTGCCAAAGAAGTGCTTCCCAAAGAGAAAGTGCGGACCATGCGACTCCCCATGCGTTGTCAACTACCCCCACAGAAAGGTGTACATCATCGATGAGACAAGCATCTTCTGCAGACCTTACATCAGAATAGTAGAAACCAAGTGCAGACGCGACCGCACTGGCAGAGACATCGTTCACACCTTCTCCAAGGTTCTTCCATGGAATGTGCCAGTTCCCTTCCCCGTAGTTCTTAAGAACCCTGCAATTCTTCACCGCATCCTTTGCGATGCCAGGCAGAAGTTTGGAAAATGTGGATGTGTCTGCCTTTTCATTGACTACAACGGAAACATTTTCATTGCCTCAGATGACAAATACTACCGCGTTCAGCTTGACAAGAGTTGTGGGCCATTCTTTGGTGGATGCCCTCCATGTGGACCGTTCTTCGGTGCTCCTGGCATGCCAACGCCTTTCCCAGGCGCTCCAGCTCTGCCAACGCCCTTCCCATTCGGACCAGGATGCCTGCCACCCATCTTTGGACAGCAGGAGCCATGGTGCAGACCAGACTTCTGTGCACCAAACCCATGCAACCCATGCGGACCAGTGAACCCATGCGGACCAGTGAACCCATGTGGACCAGTCAGACCAAACCCATGCAACCCATGCGCACCAGTCAGACCATGTGGACCAGTCAGACCAAACCCATGTGCCCCAGTTAACCCATGCAGACCCTGCCCTGAATTCACATACTGCGAGATCCCATGCGAAGAGATCGTACGTATCAGAAGAAGATCAGGACTCTATGCAGTCATTTTCTCCAGGGAACTTGAGCTTTACTAGCGCAGCTTTGATGTAATAAAGATACTTTTCTAGTTGGTCCGTGTCTGGGTCGGTGTCTGGGTCGGTGTGCTAATCAAATAGGGTTCGGGCTCGGGTGGGCCAGTGTGTGCTAATCAAATAGGGTTCGGGCTCGGGTGTGCCAGTGTGTGCTAATCAAATAGGGTTCGGGCTCGGGTGGGCCAGTGTGTGCTAATCAAATAGGGTTAAGTTGTGTGTCCAAATAATTAGGGTTCGGGTTTGGGTGCGTGTTTAAAACAGAGCTGGTTCGGGCGCTTGGGCGGCCTAGACAGACGCTGGGCGTCGTGGTGCTTTATTATATCTTGGTTTCGTCTTTGTCTTTATTAAACAAACAATGGAGGAGAAGGGACGCATACTGGTAGTAAGCAACAGACTGCCTCTGAAAGTAAAAAAAGAAGCAGGGAAGTACGTATACACCCCAACATCGGGGGGGCTAGTGACGGGATTGAACTGTGCTCAGGAAACGCTCAACTTTCTCTGGGTTGGAAGCCTGGAAAACGTTCCTGCAGAGGAAAGAGAGGAGGTAAGGAAAAATTGCATTGAAACCTTTAAATTCTACCCGATCTTTGTTGAAGACGAGATGTACAGTAAGTACTACAATAACATGTGCAACGGCGTGCTCTGGCCTTTGCTCCACTCCTTTTCTGACCTTATTTCATACGATATTGCCGATTACATTGCATACAAAAGAGTCAATGAACAGTTTGCTGCAGCAATACTTGAAATGGCCCAGGAAAACGATCTTATTTGGGTCCATGACTACCACCTGATGCTTCTTCCTGAGATGTTGCGACAAAAGACCAAGCTTCCCATCAAAATAGGGTTTTTCCTTCACATACCCTTCCCTGACGTTTTCATTGTGTCGGGCTTTGCTTTGCTTCTGCCTCTTCTGAAAGGGGTTCTTGGCGCTGACCTGGCCTCTTTTCACACCTTTGAGTACGTGAGCAACTTTAAAAACGCCTGCAACCTCTTTGATAGCACCCTGGCCTCTCCCTTTGCCGCTAAGATGAATGGCCGGACCACCAGGGTGGAGGCCAACCCCATTGGCATTGACCCAGCTATCTTTGCGCGGGAGTGCTTGAAGGACGTCACCAAAGAAAGAGTGGCGGCGCTTAAAAAGCGGTTCCGCGGAAAGAAAATCATCCTGGGCATTGACCGCGTTGACTACATCAAAGGAATACCCCACCGCCTCAAAGCCTTTGATCGGCTCATGAAAACCAGAGAGGATCTTTCTGACAGCGTCGTTTTCTGTCAGGTAGGTGTTCCCAGCAGAACAGACATTCCTGTCTACCAGGCTCTGTCAGACACCCTCTGCCGCCTGAGCGGGTTCTTAAACGCGGAGGGAAACATCGACGAAACGAACGTCTACTTCATCAACAATTCCGTCTCTTTCACTGAGCTCTGTGCACTTTACATGGCCTCAGATGTCTGCGTCATTTCTTCTTTGCGTGACGGCATGAACCTGGTGTCTCTGGAGTTTATTGCCTGTGCAGGCCCTGGAGCGCTGATTATGAGCGACTATGCCGGGGCCACAGGCATGCTTGTGGGCTCTATTTGTGCCAATCCCTGGAGCATTGAAGACTTGGCCTCAAGCTATGAAAAGGCCCTGGAAATGCCGGAAGAAGAAAGAATCAGGCGAAAAATGAACATGCAGGCCGTTACAAGCGAGTTTTCAGCTATGCGGTGGGGCGAGCGGTTCATTCGGGAGCTTTCAGAGCCAAGCGAGTAAACGAATAAAGACGCGATTTTTATTTTCATTAATGAAAGTGTTATTCCTACTCGCGCTTTTCTGTGGAGCTGCGCGCTCCTTCATTGAGCCCTTCCAGAGGGACCAACCTATCATTGCAGTGAAAGACCTTAAAAAGTCAACGGTCGCCCTGGGGGAAGTAAAAGTCTATACCAGGAAGATAGGAGACATGACCTGGAGAGAGCTGCAAACGAAAGAAAGACACTCTTTTGCCTCGTCCTCAGCGGCCAACGATAGCAGTGACCACTACTATGGGGGCGCCATGTCAATGCCAGATGACCTAGACATTCAAATGACCGTGTACGAGTCGCCAACCCAGGAGTGGTCCTCTCTTCCCACAGTGAGCAAAAACGCGTACATCTCACAGACAGAGCAGTCAGGGTCAAAGTGCAATTTCTTCTGGACGGCCAGTGGGTCGGGGTTCTTCATGTTTTTGTTTAGGGTGGGGTCAGACACGCTTAACCACAAAGGCTATGAGCTTGGGCTGGATGTAGCTCTTTATGAAGGAAGACCAGAGGATCCAAGCATCTACTCACACGCTGACTCACAGATCAAGCACAAGGAAAAGAGGATATCTGAATGTATCAAAATTTCCAAAGAAATCACTGAGCTACAGTCGCTGGACAAACAGGAGCAGGACAAGTATACCGAGGTTTCAAATGCAATTTTCAGGGTTGTTGTTTTGATGGTGTTTTTGAAAATTGTGATATTTGTTGGGTCTTTTGTTCTGATCAACCGAAAGATTCAGGACTTTTATGTGAGTAAGAAGATTGTGGTTAGCTAGGGCCAGTCAATAAACAAACAGTACCAATGGTTGGGTTGTGGAGCAGAACAGTACCAATGGTTGATTTATTTGTGTTTGGGTCTCAGGTTCTTGTGATTCCTGAGGGTTTTGTGGGCTTTGTGGGCTTTGAGACTGTTTGGTTAGTTTTTGGGGGTGTAGTCTACCGTGGGCTGCGTTTTCAGGTGCGAGAAAATAGAAAGAATCTTTTGGGTGACTGCTTCTTTCTGGGAGTCGTCGGTCGTGTTCACGACCACGTTGATTGTGTCAAGCTCATTGACGGACTCAACCATCTTTTTAAAGGCTTCGCTTGTGTTGGCAAAGTCGTTGGGGGAGTCAATGACTAGAAGAGCTGTTTTTGCGTCGGGATCAACCACCAGGTGGAAAATCCTTTCGTTCTCGATCTTTCCGTGGGTGTACACCCCAAGATGCTTGTTTTTCAGGTACTCTTTTGGCAAAGCTGATGAAAAGTTGAACTCCTCGTTCTCTGAGAAGAAGATTTCAGAGACGGGCATGTCTGGGCCAAGGATCTCTGGGTCTATCTCGTACGAGGGCTGTAGATCGAACAGACAGAGAGACTTTAGGGCCGGGAGTGCTTGAAGATCGCTTTTTTTGACGCTTTTGATTGTCTGATCACTCTGGATAACCAGGCTCGCAATGCTACTCTCGGCGTCGTTTAGACACTCAAGGTCTCCAAGTGTGTTCTCGTTTAGAATGACGGTGGCAAAGGTAGATGCTGGCGTGCAGGCAAGTGCCCGGACTGTTTCTTGGCTGCACCTGAGAATGTGCAGAGATAGGCAGCTGCTAGCAGGCTCGCCAGCAGATGGAATGGCAGAGATAGAAGAGCTGATAACCTTGAGCTCGCTGAGGCCTGGACACTGGAAAAGAGTCAAAAGCAGATTGGGGGCGCCCTCTGAAGCATTGAAGGTTGAATCAAACAAATAAAGCTTTCTAACGTTTTTCAAGTTCTGTAAAGCTTCTGTTTGCTCTGACAGATCCACTCCTGAAAGAACCAGTTTAGACAGTTTCTGGTCTTCCTGGTCGCTAACTGCTGCAGAAACATCCTCTAGTGCAAAGGAGAGGTTTGGGAGTGCTTCAGTGTTCTTGTTACCGGCAATCTCAAACCCTTGGAGGTTCTTAAAACTTTTCCAAACTTCCTGATTAGGTAAAGATCCTTTTTCATAAATAGAAAGATCAATGGACACGTGTGTTATCGTATTTCTACACTGGTTGTAAAGGTCACATCTAAAAGGTTGTTCTGCATCCCCAAGTAGTGAAGGGTTGTGCTTCATAATAAAGCCGTAGACCTTTTCATCGTCCTTGGTGCATTCAGCACTTTCTCTGTGTGCCACATCCTCTTCTGTGTGCGGGCCTGTACTGACCCAAATATTGTCTTTGTCTTCAGCTATGGGTAAGGGTCCGGCCGGTGTTTCGGGTTCTGCTTCGAGCTGAGTCTCTGTCTGGTCCTCAGGTTGTGCTTCGGGCTCTGCTTCAGCCTCGTACTGTTCCTCGGACTGTCCATCATACTCTTCCTCAGCTTCGGGTTCAGCCTCGGGTTCTGCTTCGAGTTGCTCATCATATACTGTAGGCTCAGGTTCAGCCTCGTACTGTTCCTCTTCTTCGAGCTGAGTCTCTGACTCTCCGTCATACTCAGCCTCATACTCTGACTGTCCATCATAGTCTGCCTCAGCCTCAGGTTCAGCTTCGGGTTCAGCTTCGAGTTGAGTCTCGGGCTCTGGTTCAGCCTCGTACTGTTCCTCCGACTGTCCATCATACTCTGCCTCTGCCTCTGCCTCTGCCTCAGGTTCAGCTTCGAGCTGAGTCTCAGCTTCGGGTTCAGCTTCGGGTTCAGCTTCGGGTTCAGCTTCGAGTTGCTCATCAAATACTGCAGGTTCTGTCTCAGGTTGTGCTTCGTACTGTTCCTCCGACTGTCCATCATACTCTGCCTCTGCCTCTGCCTCTGCTTCGGGTTCTGCCTCAGGTTGTGCTTCGGGTTCGTACTGTTCTTCTGATTGTCCGTCATACTCTTCCTCAGCTTCAGGTTCAGCTTCGAGCTGAGTCTCAGGTTGTGCTTCGTCTTGTTCTTCTGACTGTCCATCATACTCTGCCTCTGCTTCGGGTTCGGGTTCGGGTTCAGCTTCGAGTTGCTCATCAAATACTTCGGGTTCTGCCTCAGGTTGTTCTTCGGGTTCGGACTGTTCCTCTGCCTCTGCCTCTGCTTCGGGCTGGGCTTCGTACTGTTCTTCGGACTGTCCATCGTACTCTATCCCATCTGCAGCTTCGGGTTCTGCTTCGTATTGTTCCTCCGGCTGTCCATCATACTCTTCCTCTGCCTCTGGTTCAGCTTCGGGTTCGTACTCTTCCTCTGCCTCTGGTTCGGGCTGGGCTTCGTACTGTTCCTCCGGCTGTCCATCATACTCTGCCTCATCTGCAGCTTCGGGTTCTGCTTCGTACTCTTCCTCAAGTTGCTCATCAAATACTGTAGGCTCTGTTGCAGGCTCAGCTTCGTATTGTTCCTCTTCCTCGTACTCTGACTGTTCATCAAACACTGTAGGTTCTTCTTCTACTTCGGGCTCTACTTCGGATTGTTCATCATTTCCAATTGCGAGTTCTTCTGCTTGTAACTGTTCCTCAGCCGGTGACTGCTCCTCAGGCACGTTGCTCTCTTCTGTTGCTAAGCCACTCTGTACTCCACGCTGTTTTAGCAGGTCTATCTTTTCCTCTGTTGCTAGCTTTGCCTCTGTTAGAGCCTTTATCTCTTCATCAAACATGTTTTGATCAATTGTGGGCTTTTCATTCAGATCTTTGGCAAAATCTTCTAATGTACTGATAACTACTGGGTCTATCTCTATGCATCCACAGAGAACATACAGACTAGCCAGTAGCAGTATTGCTTTGCATCTGTGCTGTGCTTGTCTCCTCATCTATATTACCAGATAATGAGGATTAAATATCCTTTGTCAGCCAATAACAAAGTCTTACCCTCTGATTGGACTGTAATGATTCCAGTGGATTACATCAGCCAAGCAAATGTGCTGTCCCGTTCCCCTAAAACGGAGGTTGTAGAGAAGGTGCTGTATAGTCTATGAGATGTACCAAACTATAGGATCGTTTTTATTAGATCGTTAAACTAAGCAAATCCCGTTCTATTTGAAAATAAAGGTTCTTCTCTTCTGCAAAGGCGGGGGAGTTGTGGTATCTGGGCTTGCTTTTTCGAGCTTTTCAGGCTTTTCGAGCTTTTCGGGTGCCTTGGTGGGTGCAGGTGCAGGTGCAGGTTTGGGTGTTGAAACAGCCTTGGACCATATAGATTTGGTAAGACCCCCCCACACCAGTTTTTGCACCGGTGCTTTGGCCTGTGGTATGGCTGTAGCTTGTGGTGTACCCGTGGCTGCCTGCTCAGCTCCCGCCTCTGCTTTCTTCTTAAACGGAGGAAACTCAATGTTCTTCCTGATTGGTGGAAAGTTCTTTCGAATGTCCTCGGTTCTGTCCTCAAGGAGGTAGGTGCTGATTCTTTCAACGAATTCGATTGCTTTGGTATCTCCTAGGCTTTCTCTTAACTGAGCAACGTATGTTTGTAGATCTATCCGCAACTCATCATACTCGGCAGTTATCTTGATAAGAAAATCGCTGCCCGGGTAGTTTCTTTTGATCATCGCACTGTAGAGCTCTTTCTTTCCCCGCTTCATCAGGAGCTCTTCTCTGTTCAGGTACTCTGGAACCACGGGTACAGGTTGTGGTGCTTTTTTCGGGGCAGGCTTGGCCTGTCTTTCTGCTTTTTCGGGCTTTGGGGCAATTCGGAGCTTTTCCTCCCTTCTCACCGGATGGGTGCTGGCTCGGTGCGCCGTTAGCTCCAATTCGTCAACAAAGGCGTAGCACTTGACATCTATGCACATCTGCTCGCTACAGATAAAGTGGGACTTTTTGAGGTGTTTCTCAAGCTCTTGGTAGTTTTTGTAGTACTCGTGCTTCTTTCCCATTCTCTCACAGAGGTAGCACAGCTCGTGCTGTTTTTTACAGTGCTTAACAAGAATGTCCTGGGTGTAGAACCTCTCCTTACAGAAGCCACAGAGTGGGTGCCCATCTCTTTTGTCGTTTTTGTGCTTTCCCAGCATAATGTCGCTGTAAACGGTATATTCCATGGGCAGCTCATCCCGGTGCTCGACACAGAGCTCGCAGAGGTACCTGTTGTGCGCCTTGTAGTGGGAAATAAGGTCTTTGCTGTCGTAGCACTCTGTTTTGCAGATGCGGCAGGACCGGCTAAGCACGCTTTCAATGACTGGCACGTCCTCAACGGTGCATTTGATGCACTCTGCCCACAAATACTGCTCTGATTTCTTTGCACGCGTTATCTTTCCATATTTGTCCATTTTCATCATTTCAAACTCCATTTCTTCATCTTTTGTCTCCCGAAGACATATCGGACATCCTGACTTGTTGCTAATAAACTTATATCTTAATCCACAACACAGACAGAAGTAGTGGTTGCATTCGCTTTTCAGTACGTCGCCATCTATAGGGTTGTAGCAGATGACACAGTCATTTTCTCCTGTTTCACTCATTAATTTAAATGGGCCAAGGAGCTTAAAATTTTAATAAAAATGAAAGTGCTTAAAAACACCCAGGAAACAGAGCGGGTAAGTTTGGTACTTGGTGATGCAAATAAGATCAGCCGCATCAAAGAAGTTAACCAAAAGATCTTTCCAGTGGTCTATCACAACGACTTTTACCAAAAACTGTTCGCTGAAGACGTTCAAACTTTCATGCTTGAAGCCTTCCCAGCCGATCAAGTAAGCGAAAGCGTCTATGCTGGAATAGTCTCTGTCAGAATAGCCAAACAGGCCAGCGAGCACCGAAAAAGAGAAGACACCCTATGTGTCTGCGGCAATAACGAAAGCTCCATTTACGTGATACTTTTGGGTGTGATTGAAGCTTTGCGGGGCCAGGGGTATGGGAAAGGGCTTGTATCTAAAATAGAAGAAATAGCCAGAGATAACAGCATCGACCACATTGTTCTGCACGTACAAGTCTCTAATCTAAGAGCAATTGAGTTTTACCACAAGCTAGGTTTTAAGCTGATTCGTTTGGTCAAGGATTATTATTCCAATGTAATGCCGCGTGATGCTTTCCTTTTACGGAGATGTCTCAAAAAGGAAATAATGGCACGGAACAGTGCTTTATGAAATACGATCTTCTATTCATTTACTGGGTCTTTGGGAGTCCAAGGTCTCTTTCTATCTCCTCTAGCCGTTTTTTGAGGTGGAAAACCTCTCGAAGCACGTCCGATTGTACCTTATACACCGAGTCCTTGAACGACTCAAAGGACTTGTAGAGTGTGTCTATCTCGGAGGCACTGGGGGGCGTGGGGCGTGGGTGGCCTGTGTCAGGCTGTATTTGGAGCATCTCAAGCTTAGGCTCGGGATGAAGCGCTGGCTGGTCGATGTGTTTGGGCTGTACCAAGTCTGAAGATGTAGATAGAGCGGATGAAGGCGTAGGTACAATGTAGATGCACGCTCCGCTGGGCCTAGAACTGGGGGCGTTGTACAGCCGGGTCCAGGTGTGTGTGTCTCCATTGTAGTAAACAACCATTTCGTCAGAAAAAACCACCAGTGAGCTGGAAGAGACAGTGGTTGCTTTTGTATAGCGATGCGGGGGCAGCTCTATCCTTCTAAGAAGCCGGTTGTTAAGGTAGTCTATTTCTATCAGTTCTTTTGTCTCTGTTATGGCATAGAGGATGGGGTGGCTTGACTCAACACAAAAACTAAGTGCGTGGATGGCAACCCCAAAGCTTTTCATGCTTTTGACCATTTCCATCTTTTCTGTATCAAAGATATAGATGTTTCCCTTAGAGCAGGTAATGCCTACGTGGATGGATGAAGTAGTTGGCTGGTTTGGCACTGGGAGGTGGGCAAACTGCATGATGCCTGAAGACTTCACTGCAATGTCTACTTTTAAGCGCAGCTTGGTGTAGAGGTTGTTAGCTAGATCTAAGCGATGAATGTTCTTTTCACAAACAACAATCAACACAGTGTTTGAGATAAGAACACAGCAATCGTCAAGAAGATCTTCACATTCGATCATCACTTTCTTATCTCCATTGCTAATGTCAATCGAAGAAACGCAATGCCCAGATGTATATATAACAGTTGTATCGACTAATCCAAACTGGTCAACACCTGAAATAATCGGATCCTCTCTTTTTTGCAAGTACCTTACTAGATACAGAGTGCTATCGGATGTTATCCCAATAAAAGCGCCCCGTTTTAAGAGGTGTTCATTTGTTTTGGCAGAAACATAAGCGTTTCTAAGAAGATGCTTTGTTGTTGTCTCGCCGTATATGATTGTCACACTGTTTCCACTAACTTCTAAGATGGCGCACTGTCTTAAAGCTGACCCAGAGGCACCAGAAGACGGCGCTGCTTGTCTGGTAGAGTATCCGCCACCTAGCTCAGTCATTATGCAAAAATATTATCTTTCCAAATTAAATAGTTGGTTCGGGTTAGGCTAAGTCACACCACTGCCACGGGGCCACCGCATAGACCCTGTAACAGACCCAAAACCAAAGTAGTAGTATTTTTTTCTGCTGTAGGGATACCATGGAAGAGAACAGAGGGGAGGTCATAGAGATGGAAGTGCTAGGCCGGGATAAAACAGCCCAAGAAATTCGGGTTTTTCGGATAAAACTGGATAAAGAGATAAGCCCTGTCTTCTGCTTTGCCGTAAGGCTTGGCATTGAGGGGCACGCGCTAACCAGACCATACAGCCCGATTTCGGTGGCTGGCAGGGACATAGTCTGCGCCATAAAAATCTACACCCAAATAGAAGGCAAGGAGATGCTCACCCCAAAGATAAAAGACGTTAAAACCGGTGATTTCATTAGAGTACTTTGCTACACTAAAAAAATCCCAATCTCAGAAATTTTATCGCCTTATAAGGATATTTTCATGATCTCAGCAGGAACAGGCATCACCCCAATGATGCAGGTCCTCTTCAAGGCAAACCAACTAGAAACAAAGCATTTATTTACATCCGTTTCTTTTAACAGCTCTAGTGAGATGATCATTTTCCGAGACAAACAGATCTATCCCCACCTAAACATTGCAGTAACAGACATTGTCTCAACTGACAGAGAAAAATCGCTGCAAAAGCTTGAAGCTTTGATCTTGCCAACTATTTCAGGCACAACACTCTATCTGGTATGTGGCACAGACTCTTTTGTTGCTGACGTAGCTGGAGAAAGAAAAGGGGCCTTTGGGGGAATGCTTCAAAGACTTGGCGTGGCTCCAAGCAACTGCCAGAAGTTCTAGGCCAAAGCTACTCAACAGGTCTGCATTTGGGGCAGAGCCAGTGGCCCCGGGGCACGCCAGTGCACCCCACACACTCCATGTGGAACCAAGGCACTTCTGTGTGGTACGCGTCACAAGCTATCATGTCACCATACGCTGGACCATTGCATATGCAGTAAATACCAGGCTCTTTTTCTGTCTCTGTGGTGGAGCTAAGGCTTGGGTTGTTCTTGTTGGTTTTGAAGATTCTTGGGTTCTGGGTTTGTATCCCGAATTTAGGGTCGTACTGCGAGTTGAGCAGAAGCAGTTGCTGGTCCACGGTGGAAAGAACGCCAGCCACCGAGGAAAGAAGCGATTTTGACGTGTTCATCCTTTGTTCCAGCAAGTCTTTGTATTTCAGGTACGCCTGAATCACACCATTCTCTGCGTTTTCATCGCTTTCACCCATTTTGGTATACTCTATCCCAGCAGTTAAAAAGTCTTTCCTAATTTGGTATGTTTCATCATAGTAAAGCTTTAATTCTTCAGTTGCTTTGTTGTACTTTTCAATTAGTGGGTTTACTTCTTCTAGCACCTTTTCAAGCGCTGGCTGTGGGGTGCTTCCGTCCATGGCGTATTAATAATGTAAGTTAAAATTTTTGTTTGAAATGGAAGAGTACATAGGAGCTAGCCTCATTATTAAGACCAGCACGCTAAAAGTAATAGGAGTCCTGCACCAAATTCATCCAGAGACCCATAAAATGATTATTGACGTGTCAGGAGTGAAAAAAGCCATTGACATAAGAGAAATAGACGAAGTAGAAATTCTCCCAGAGGAAGACACCACCAGTCCACGGGTGACTGCCAGTGCAGACCTGAGCAACCCGAAAAAGAAACAGAGCGAGGGAAGGGTGGAGCGGATGCCTTTGCCGGCCAAAGGCAAAGTAGTTGACTATGTAAGCCATGAGACGTACCAGCAAATACTTCACCTGTCAGACACATTCTATGGGCCCAGCATTGACGAAATTGTTTATTCAGGTGCTCGGGGGGTGCTTCACCTGTTTGTGAATATTTTTAAGGTAATGGACAAAAAGTTTGTGATTTACACGGGATCAGGGGTGTTTTCAGAGATAGCTGTTGTTTTAGCTAGGTTATGTCTTATCTACAACAGCAACGTATCGCTTATACCAACAGCAGAAACTTCTCGGCTGTCCAAGGAGTTGTTCTACTACAGGAACAATGGGGGCGCTGTTGAAACAGTGAGAACGGATCAGACGGTGGTAATCATTGCCGATGTAGAGTGTACAGAAGAGATGGTTCGGGGGTCCGAAAGAATAGTTTTTTTAGGTGATTACCAAAATACGCCATTGCCCAATAAGGAAGTGGTCTTTTTTGGGGTGCCAACCAGCGATCCATCGATGTTCACTGGCAGCCCGATTCTTTGCGACATAGGTCTGTCCCCACAGATCTACAGCAAGTTCCAGCTAAAGAGGTACGCCCCAAAGCTTCTCCAAAAACTGACCAAAGACCCCGCCCGGGGTGTTAGCACCCGAGAGTGCTAGTTCGGGTGGTAGCACCACCCCGACCACCGGATCACTAATAAATGTTGTAAACGCGCACGTGGGCTAGGGTGTGGTGCGCCCATAGACCGAGACAGCGCCCATAGACAGACAGGCGCTGACTATCTTGACGTACCCCGAACTAACCCGAACCTGAACCTTAATTGATTGGTTTTGTGTAAGGGTAACAGCAGACGACAACGCCCAGTGTGGCGCGGTACATGGCAAGGTCGAGGTACATGGCGCAGCACCGGGCACAGCACACAATAAGTGTATTTTATTTTTTTATCCACTCAAGCACATGAAGAACGTACCAACCCTAAACCAAGCTATTGCCAAAGGTAAAGCCTTTCTCAAAGAAAAAGAGAATGAGAGTAACTGGTGCAGAATAGATCAGATACTGGAGGACGTATTTTTAGCTGTAACAACAAAAGAAGAAGGAATAGAAGCTCTTACCTTGCTAGACGTAATAATCACAGCTCTGCAAAGCAATCGGAGCAAACTTAGCGGGACGGGTTGCAAAATACTTGCTAAGATCTTTGAACTGCTTCAGGGCGATATGAAGGAGCACATAAGCGTGGTTATTCCTCTGCTAATTACTATATTGGGAAAAAGCAACCGAGTGATTTCCACTAGAGCAATGACAACGCTTTCTACCATTGCAGACGTGTGCACGGTGCGGCCGGTGCTAAAGTACCTAAAATCGCTCTCTACGCACCCGAACAAAACCGTTAGGTTGGGGGTTCTAGATACATGCATCCGGGAGTTGCCACGAGAGGAGGCTTCTTTAGCTGGAAGAGGCGAACAGGAGGATCTTTACAGGGTGATTGAGACTCTTTTAGAAGACAGCGCATCCGAGGTGCGCAGCCGTGCAAGAGAAGGGATTGCCGCTGTAGCTAGCATTGACATGAAGAAGTATGTAGAGATTATCAGTAGATTGCCAGAAAAGATAAAACAGTTACTTCCCAAACAGGAAATTCCCGAAAAACAATCAGAAAAAACGGTGGAACCGCGTATGGTACCAAGCTTTATTGCGCCAGTGGACCACAGCCCCCGAAAGTCCTTCATCAAAACAAAGGACAGTGGGAGCAGTGTGGTAGTTCGGGGGCCGCTTCGCTCGTACATCAAAGACAGCACCAAGGGCATTGAAATAAGAAAGGCTCTCAAGCCGGGGTACTCCCTTGAGCGGATAGGCCAAAGGCTGGAGGAGCACAAGAAAGAGATAGAGGATGTGCTAAAGAAAGAAAGAACGCCAAGAAAGACGCCAAACAGCAAGAAAAGGCCAAGAGAGGGAGAAGAAACGCCCTCGTGCATTACCAAGAAAGAAAAGGAAGATTTCCAGCATCTTAACGAAAATGACCTTTCAAACATTTCAGCAGATCTGATTAACCTCTCAATTGCCCAAACAGAAGACACCGAGCAGATTGTGGAGAACAAAGAGGTCCATGAGACTATTTTCACCGAAAAAGAGGGAAAGGGGTCAAAGATGTTCTTGGAGGCCTGTGATATGCTTGCAGAAAAAACAATGTCAGATATTGGAGACTACTCCATCCTAGCACCTGAAGTGTTTATCAAACGCACAACCACTAAGAAGTGCCCCCAAGAGGAATGAGCCAAACCCCAAGCCCAACCCGAACCTACTCCACATCGCTGTTGTATGGCTTTATGTGGGTTCTTGACTCTTTAAAAACGGTTTTGAAGGATCCTCGGTAACTCTTTCCTTTTTTCTTTTTTGTAACGGTTATTTTTACCTTGTTGATATCTGCAGGATCAAGAGTGTTGGCAAGATGGCTCTCTCCTTTTCTGAAGTAGAGGTAGATCATCTCATACAGATCAGCTTTTGGGTTGAGCTCTGCAGGTATCCCTCTTATTTCTTCAACGATGTGATTGGCTGTTGGAACTGCTACCAGGCTCTCTTCCAAGACAGAGACAGAGGTTGTGCCAGAGGATCGGCCCCTGTCAAAAGGAACGGGAAGCGTGTTGTTCCTGTCAGCGGTGGAAACGTATAAAATACTCTCATCGGCTGCAGAAGGCGCGCGCAAAGCCGATAGCTCCCCGGTAAGGTAGGCTATTTTCTGCTGGAGGTCGCGAATGACCTCTTCAGGCGACTTTTGCTGCCTGCTCAGAGCTCCCTTGATGCGCTTGAGTCTTTCCCCGAACTTAATCGTTGGCAGGTCCAGGGTGGTCAGTACGGTGCATATGCAAATGATGGTTCCGCCACCAAGCGTGTTTTGGAGGAGCCTGGTCAGTTTAGACTCACGAAAAGAAACGTGGGCGGAGTCGTTGTGGAGCTGGTCGATCACTTTTCCCAGGGTCAGCAAACTTTTGTTGATTAGAAGACCTTCCTGTCTTCTTTCGGCTATTTGGGAAACCTTTTCATTGCCCGCCAAATCAACCAAATTTATGAGTAAATCGATCGCACTAACCTCAATCACCGTATGACTTCGACTGCTGGCGCTATTGTGCTCTGTTTGGTAGGTTTTCCTTTTTTGGGCAATTCTTTCAAGAAGATCTTTTACAGCCGTTTCAGTTGCCACAATTGTTGCAGGAGCACCAACTATCCTTGTTCTTCCGTTTTCCTGGATAATTCTTACCTCCCCGTCCGTGAGAAGGTCTGTGACCGCTTCATTGTACACCTCGATGCACCTGATAGAGACCATTTGGTGGGAAACAAGAACGTCTTTAAGGAGGAGCTCTACAATGCCTGGGCCAGAGCCATCGCCAAACATGGTGTACGTCTTTCCGCTGCCCGTTCTTCCGTAGGTGAAAATGGTGGAGTACTCTAGTTTTGAGAGACACGGACTAACCAGGGCGTTGTAGACCTCCAAATTGGTGTGCTGGGTGAATACTTGGTCAATGGTGGTTGAAAACCCAGGGTCTGCACAGCTAGGCGGCCTTATTCTAAGACCAACAGTCACGCGATGGTTACCTTCCATGCCCCCCACGGGTTTCGCTTATTTATAGGAACCCCCGGCCTATTTGTTCAATGTGAAACCTCCAAAGACACACCACACCGCCCAAAGACCCGAAAACCTGAAGACCTGAAAACCCGAAAATCCGAAGACCAAAATTATCGCCCAGGTTTTCGGGTCTTTGCCCGTATAAGACCGTGGCAGGCCAATATGGTTCTATAAATTTAATATTTTATTTCAGGCCATGAGCAATGCAGAGTTCAAGATGGTACCAGAGCCTGGAACCAAGAAGAGCGCAGACGAAACAGAAGCATACATCCATGCCTTTGTTAAAAGTGCAGGCGGGGGCCAACTGACAACGACTGGGGACGGCCAGGAGACACTGTTTGAGGCATTGGAGCGTGGGGCCAAGGAGTACGGAAAAATGAACTTTCTTGGAAGGATCACCCAAAGCGAAACAATCGAGTATTTCACGTACGAGAGAGTCTGGGACCTTTCTAAAGCGCTGGGGCTCTTTCTTTCCAGCGTTTCGATAAAAGAAGGGTCAATTGTTGGAATATGTTCGGAAAACAGGCCGGAGTGGATTGTAGCAGAGTACGCAACCTACTTTTTAAGCGCTATTAACTGTCCCATCTATCCGTCTTTTGGGTGGTCAGCGGTAAAGCACATTTTGAAAGAAACCGAAATGGAGATCCTCTTTATCTCGCAGAAGAACGCAGAGAAGTTCATTGGCAACATAAAAGGCGAAAGCGCCGACACCCTTTCGCTCCCGCGGGTTGTTGTTATCATGGATAACGATCTAAACGAAGAAACCCGGAGTCTTTTAGAAGAAAGAGGGGTGAATGTACAGCTTTTTTGGGAAGTGGTGGAAAAGTTTGATGCGGCCAGTAAAAGCCCCAAAAAAACGGCCAAATCAGCACACACGCTGCAGTCGTACGCAAAAGCCTTCAAGCGCCCCAAACCAGGCACAGTTGCCACAGTTTGCTACACAAGCGGGACAACAGGCGCCCCAAAGGGAGCAATGCTAACCCACAGAAACTTTGTTTCAGTTTCAGGGTCGTTCCTGGCACTGTCGCGGGCTGACGGGTTCTTCCCGATTTCCGAAGAAAACAGGTACCTCTCATTCCTCCCCCTGGCACACGTGTTTGAGCGGGTGGTAGAGTCTACGCTTATGCTAAGCCGGTGCACGATTATCTACTACCGAGGGGACCCGAAGCAGCTACAGAAAGACTTTTCAATTGCCAAGCCGCACTATTTTGTTGGGGTTCCCAGAGTGTTTAACTCGGTCAAAACAGCGATTGAAACAAAGGCACAGGCAAAGGGAGCATTTGCCAACTTCATTTTCTGTTTGTCCGTTATGATTTGCACCTACTTCAAAAACTGGTGGATCAGGGAAATGATTGGTAAGGTGATTTTCAAAGAAATCCGAAAAACCTTTGGAGGAAGCATCCAGTGCATGCTTTCAGGGTCAGCGCCTCTCACGAGCGAAACAGCAGAGTTCTTTGAGGCAATCTTTAACTGCATAGTCTTTGAGGGGTACGGCCAAACCGAAACAACAGCCGGAAACATTACCACCAACACATTTACCCGGGAAAAGGGGGTTATTGGGGTCCCCTTTCTCTGCAACCGGGTAAAGCTACTGTCTAGGCCTGAGTGCAATGCGCTGGTAGAGAATAACCAGGGGGAAATACTCATGCAGGGCCCCTCGATCTTTTTGGGGTACTACAAACAGGACAAGCTTACTCGAGAAGCCTTCCACAAAGACTCAGACGCTACCGAAAACCTGCTAAACACAGAGGGCGAGAAGTGGGTAAAAACAGGGGATATTGGAGAAATAACTGAGCAGGGCAACATTCGGATCATTGGCCGGTGCAAAGAAATATTCAAGCTATCGCAGGGAGAGTACATTATTCCGGAAAAGATAGAAAATCACTTCCTGACCAAAAAAATACCACATTTAGCCGATTTTACCGTTGTTGGAGATAGCAGCAAAGATTACATTATTGCCATTTGCGGGGCAGAGACTCTGTCCGAAAGCATCAAGTCTCAGATTGAGGAAGCTATCAAAAAAGAAGGAGCAAGTTTAGTGGCTTCTGGAGAGCTTATAAAGATAGAGCTGCCCAGAAAGTTTATCTTTACCGAAACACTACCAACCATAGATAACGGACTTCTTACCCCATCGGGGAAAAAAATCAGAAAAAAAATACAGCATCAATATGGTACTGAGATAGATACCGCCTACAAGGAATAACAGAGGAAGCCCAACAACCAGACACGATTGTTCAACGTCTAGTGTCCTGACAAAACGTACATGATTATTCAATGCCGAGGCACTATTTATTGAAGAGAGTAGGCGGCAAATACCAAAAGAGGAAGTGATGATGTAATAAACATGTGAACCTCTTCTGTATGTCCAAAAATACCGCGAGAGACAAAGTCTTTGGTTGAGATGCCTTTAACAAACTCAGAAATTGGCTTGCAGCTCTTCAGGCATCGCTGTGTCTGTATCCGAACTAGCCCAAACAATCGCTGTCTAACCAGGCGCCTGAGACTTTCAGGTACCACGATTGGAATGATTTTTTGTTGCTGGATAAGTTCTTCTTCAGACATTTTAGGGTATTTCTGTTTTAGGTAAGCAAGACCTGCAGTTTTTTCCACCACTACCTCAGAGGCTGCCACCAAAATAGTTTGTCTCAAACGGTGCCGCTCCTGAAAGTAGGGGTAAAGAAGACTCCCCGGAATGAAAATGCCGTCAGACACCAGCCTGACCACGTAAAACATGTCCTGGGTCACGTTGGTTGAGATAAGGTCCTGAAAAGTCACCAAACCTGGGTTTGTGGGCGCTGGCCGGTCTTCAGGCACGGGGACAGTGTTTGGGAGCATTGAAGCTATTAGAGACTGGTGGTTGTCTTTGTTGACCGCCTTAAGAATTTCTTTCAGCTGGACATTTGCCACCAGACACTCGCCGGCTAAGTATCTGGGCACATAGTCGTGAATGACGAGGTAAGTAAGTCTGACTAGATTAATACCCAGGCTAGTGGGTGAGGATGAGCTTAGCGCCTGGCTGATAGCCACCACCCGCTGCGGGGAAAAGTGGATGAATATTCCCCTGAGTAGGGAGATGGGAAGGCTTTCTTTTCTCTCAAAGTAGCTGACGGCTTCTCTGACCTCCAAAACACACTGTTTGGTTGTTTGTGACAGGTTTTGCAGCATTTTCAGGGCATATTGATATGCTTGGATGATGTCACCCACCCCAACCAGTGTAGGTGAGCACATTTCAATGGAGATCTTCATTTTGTCAAAACAGAGTCTGGGGATGATGGGAAGGTATGCAAGATGGTCCCATTCCAGGATATAAAGAAGGAGTTCTTGGGTTAGCTCGGGCTCTGAAACACCAACGTTTTTTTGGGCGCAACAGAAACAAGTGAACATGCTAATGTTTTTGAGTACTTCTACCATATGCTTTTTTTGTGTCTGTGTTATCACAGCTATTTCCTTTTTTGGCACATGCTTCTTTTTTTGTGCTAATGGTGGTTTTTGAAGAGAAACAATCATTGTTTTCATTTTTTCCTCCAAACGCTCTATCTCATCCGTCCAGACCTGATCGTCCGCTGCAGCCTTGGAGGAGTTCTTCAGGGTGGAAAGAACCGACAGCTCCTGGGTTAGACTGTTTATGAGCGTTTGCTTATCTGCCTCTAAGTATGCTTCAAGTGTGTGGATAAAGTGCAAGATCTTGTTTTTGAGCTCTTCTCGGGTAATGCTTTGGTTAAGCGCATCAATGAGAAACTGAATACTTTCGGGTTGCTTGATTAGAAAATTTGAAATAACAAGTTTTCCAAATCGGGCAGCTTCTTCTGAATCGGCGTCAAATCCCGAGTACACCGCCACAGCACACCCCAGGGCAGTCACCTTCTCTTTTTCCTTAATAAGAAAAGACTCCATCTTTTCGGTCTCGGTGCTTAGCTCTTTCATGACGTTGACAATGCCCAGCAGCTTTTTCACTGCCGTTTCCAAGTCCATGCTTAGCTGGTTTTTTTGTTCCATACATCCCCTAACGCACTTCCCTATATACCCGACCCCTTATTTCTCCTGAATTGACGAAACGAAGTCTTGGTATCTCGGGGCCTCGGAAAAATCTGCAAACATCACTGACCCCGCGCCGTCATCTTCTATGGCAAAGATAAAGTCTTCAACTCTAAGACACCCGTCAATAATGGCTGCCAGCTTTTGGTTCGGGTTCATGGACCTAATCCTTATTTTCTGCCGGTTCCCTAGGACAATGGGTGAAACCCTTCTATCGGCAGGACAAACGGTGGTAATAACCATACACTCCAGCCCGCTGAAAACCACGGGCCCTAAAGCAGAGGCATTGTACCCGCTAGATCCCGCGTCGGTGCAAATAATAACGCCGTCGCACCTTAGGTTTTTATGGACATACTGGTCGTCTATTTTCACTTCAAAATTATCAAGAAAACCTTTTTCTTTGGCAAAAATGTATATCTCGTTCATCGCATAGATGCACCCATTCACAGCAAATCGGTGTCTTTTCAGCACCTGTGGCATAACTATTCGGTCCGCGGCGCTGCTTTTGAGATAGTCTATCAGAGAACTAAGAGCCAGCGGAAAGCTATTTCGCCGAATGTTACACAATCTTCCCCGATAACCTTGGTCAAAGGCAAAAACCAGAGGAACGTACGTCCCACACCCGCCTATTGCATAAAACTCTCTCTTTTTCCCGGTTTCTGAGTAGCTGTGCATCTCAGTATGTTCGTCCCCTAATTTATCGATGTATGCGGCCAGATAAGACCCTCCTAGCTTGGGGGTGTAGATCGAAACGGCTTTAAGCACGGCCCCGTCCCCGCCCAGGGTTACCAGGGCGGCATACCACTTTTCTTGGGTGTATTTGCCCTGGTTTTTTATCATTTCTGTGGTGGTGATAACATCGACATCAGCATGTTTTTTGATGCTGGCAATGATAGCGTCTTGGGCAGCAATGGTTTCTTGGCTCTTAGCGACGACCAAGCATTTAGGGCGCATGGAAAAATGGAAAAATGGAAAAAAATCTTCTTAGCCTCTCGCTTCAGCGCGTATCACCCAACAAAGGGTGCTCTGGTGGGTACTCCGCCCTTTCCCTCAAGCTAGAAGATCTTTGGCAGGATCTTCAGGTACTTCTGAGCCAAAGAAAATTTGCTGCGGCCAAACAATGTGCGAACGCTCTCCTAGACGGAGCCCAGCGCGAAGGAAAAAAGGCGCTTATGTTTAGAGCATCGATTGTCTGCGCCCGCCTTTCAGTTCTCCAAAATGAAAAAACAGCCTCGCAGGTCTACCAGCAAACCTTACAGCTAATATTTGGGGAAGAGTTTATTTATGTAACGCCATACAGTTTTTCCATTGACGCGTTCTGGACAGTTGCTGCGCAGCCCTCAGAGTACTTCTTTTTGTTTGAAGAGTACCTGCACAACGCCGCCCCCAAAAAGAAGAAAGCACCAGAAGAGCATCTTTTTTACACACTTCTTGGAGCACACGCTCACAAAACAGATCCCTGGTGCATTTTTGATGGCACAATTGATTTGGGTTTTTTACCCGACCATTTCAGAGAAACCTACCTGGCCCACACCACCACAGCTCTTAAAAACCCTTTCTACCTCGCACCGCCCCAAACCATACCCCCGCTCTCTTTAGCAACCATTAAATCCAAGCACCACATGAATGCACATTATATATACCACTACTACAAATCCAGAACATAAGCGAGGTGATCTGAGCATTCACCAAACCCGCAAACCCGGACCTTCACGGCCCGAAAATCCGCAAAACCCGAAACTCGCACACAAACAGCAGTGTAATTTTTTTCTAATGAAGGAGAAGAAGCCAAACTTCATCCGAGAGATAAAGCAGCTAATGTACGCGCACGGAGACACCATCAATCCACGCACCGACACAGCAGACATTATTCATGAATACATCTGCAAATACTTAGTTGACATTCTTAAAAGAGCCAAGCACGTCTCAAAAACTCGGGGACGCACGAAAACAGAGGACTTACTCTACACCGTCAAAAGAGACAGAAGAAAGTACACCCGAGCCAAAGAACTCCTTACAACCAACGAAGAGCTGAAAAAGGCAAGAAATCCCTTTGATTACGAAACCGTGGAAAAAGAGTAGTTTATTCCTGCAGACCCCTGAAAAAGTCTGTCCTGTTGGTGCCTGCGCATGCGAAAAAGCTGGTGATGGTTGAAAACTTGGTGCTTCTCCGGGCTAGAACCCCCAACCCCTGCATAGCCTCATCACACTGCGCCCCCACCGCATGTATTCCATAAAGAGAATTGGTTTTGTTGCTGAAAATAAACTTGTACTGGTTTTTTGTGTTAGCGGAGAGAATGGCTGCTGGATGGCTCACTGCGACCACACAGACCTCTACGTCATCCCCAAGTTTCCGTGCTTCTTTTTCCGTGTACCCCACCGATCCTGCCGGGGGATGCGAAAATATAACGGTGGGAACAAATTTGATAAGTTTTTTGATATCTGCAATACCTGTGCCGTACAAAAGATCTGCCAATCTGCGCCCTGTGAAGATGGCAACTGGTGTGAGCATGTGGTCCTTCATGGCCAGGTCGCCAATTGCATAGACATCTTGCTGTTGTGTTGCAAACGAGCTGTTTGTTTCAACAAAACCCGATTTATCAGTTGTTACTTCGGGCGCTTTGATGTGTTCGGTGCTTGCAGCCCTTCCAATTGCGGAAATAACCTCATCTGCCACAACCTCTTGGTTCTGGCCATCTTTTTTAAAGGTAACCTTCTTTTTACCACTGTTCATTTCAATGCTTAGAACATCTGCCTGGTCAAAGATCTCAATGCCTTCCTCTACCAGTGCCTGTTTAACGTTTTTTCGGATAAGCTCATCAAACACTCTCAAGACCCCTGAGCTCCTGGCAACAAGCACAACCTTGCTCCCAAAAGCTGCCAAAACAAAGGCTGTTTCAATGGCTATGTACCCAGCCCCGAGAATAACTACCTTTCCCGGATTTGAAGGAAACCTGAAAAAGTCGTCACTGGTCGTGCAAAGATCTGAACCTGGGCAGGGTGGAAGTGTGGGGAAAGAGCCCGTTGCAACAACCACTGTGTCCCCCTGATACTCCACACCATTCACTTTCACAGACACTCCCCGAACAGTTGCCTCCCCCGTAACCACGTCAATTCTATCGGTGGCATTTCTTCTGACGTACATGTTGTTAAGAAACTGGATGTATGTCTCCCTTTTCATTCTAAACTCGCCCCAGTTAAACTCTGCCCGCTCTTCTGGTGCTTGGAGGAACCTGTGCTCTTTGAACAGAGCTGCCGCATTGTAAAGCATCTTTTTTGGAATGCACCCACTATTAACACACGTCCCCCCCAAAACGGTTTTGTCTATTAACAGCGTTTTCTTTCCGTATATGGCAGACGCTCTCTTGGACAGTGCAAGTCCTCCACTTCCACCACCTACTACAACTAAATCGTATGTTTGCATTTGCAAAAAAGAAATGCCTGGTTTTGTGTTTGGCCACCACCCGTCCCTGAGCCCGCCCCTGAACTCTCCCCACACCCCGAAAACCCGGACTTTCACACCCCCAAAACCCCGAAATTACCCCGTAATAACCTCTTCCGAGGATGTTGGGTGGATGGGTATGGTTTTGAGGAGTTCTTCGGGCGTTAGTCCATCATACATGGCTATGGCAAAGCCTTTGATGACGTCTATGCTCCCGTCTCCAAATAAATGGAGACCAATGACCTTCTCTTTCTTGGCAAAGTCTGTTGCTTCTGTTTCAATAACCAACTTGTAGTCCGTTGGTATTTTGGTCTTACAGACTGAATAGAACAAGCCTCTGAATTTCGGGTTAACAACTCTTATCTTTTTGCTGCTTTTCGCGCTTGTCTCCGTATATCCGACTGTAGCTGCTGCTGGCGTGGTGTAGATGAACAGTGGTGAGATAAGCATCTGCCCAAGCTCTATTTTCTGGCTGCCGCCAATGATTCTCAACACCTCCATTTCTGAAATACCTCGGGTGTTCACTGGGTTAGTAATGGAAATGTGCTGCATACTACCATCGCCAGCGCTCTGGGCGGCCTGCACCGACTCTGTGAGGGTGTACTCTTCGTCTCTGAGACACTGTTCGATTTCTTCGAAGTGGTGTGTCTGGTTCCCCGACTCTTTCACGTCCACAGAGATGTTTCCATCCGCATACCTGTTCACTACCACCGACGCCCCTAGAAAGAGGGAGACCCCTTTGTTGTTGAGAAGCGCGGTGATGTTTTCTTGGAGGTTGGTCTCTTCATTGGGCAGAAGGGTGGGAAACTTGGAGATAAGGTAAACCTTGCACCCCAAATCTGCCAGCATTGACGCCGCCTCAACCGTTCTAGGCCCTTCGCCAAGAATAGCCCACTTTTTCGGCAATATTTCCTTTTTTAGAAGTCTGGTGTAAAGATTGTCTAAATTGATGCCAGACTTATCTACCCCACTTTCCAAGACAACAACAAACTCTGGAACGTGCTCCTCCCCGTCAATAAGAACAGAGCCCTTGCTCACCACCACGGACTCCACGCTTTTCTCCACGAAACTAAGACTCTTATCCTCTTCCAAAAGATCTGCCAGTTTTAGGCTAATCTTTTCCTTCAGAACCTCCCACTTTGAAAAGACGCCTGGCCCCGTGATAGAATAGTCCGCTGAGTGCTCTGTTCTTGAAAGACCTGATGCCATTGAGTGGATGATACTTTTTGCCAAAAGATTCTTTCTTCGTTCTCTTTTATTGTCACTCACCAAAACCACCTCTATCTTCCCCAGTCTTTCTACTTCTTTCTTGATCCTTTCTCCAAAGCCACCAGTGTTCACAAGTATTACAGCCATTACACAAATAAAAAAGTGAAGAGTTTTATGTTCTACTGCTGCACTCCCCCTAGACTATTGGCTGCCACCGACCCAGACTGTTATGGACCTAACCCAAACACTACACAATGGCACTGCACCCCGACGCAGAGACATCAATTGTCCCAATCTAGACATATTACAGACAATGTCCAAACATGGACAGCTCTAGGCCCAATCAACCATATCAAAACATATTAGCCACCCAATATGACACCCGAGCACATGTCAGGGACCCATCAAAATACCTGGACTTTACTACTAATAAAGCATTTTTTCAAATATTTTTTTATGACAACATATCAGGACATTGAGCTAGAGCACTTGATTAAAGAAGAAGAGCAAAGACAAGATAACACACTTACAATGATTGCGAGTGAAAACTACGTCTTTCCATACGTTTATGCCTGTTCAGGCTCCATGCTAACAAACAAGTACTCCGAGGGAAGGGTTGGCGCAAGATACTACGGCGGAACAGCCTACATTGACCTTATCGAAGATCTCTGCCAAAAAAGAGCGCTTAAACTCTTTAACCTTGACCCCGAGGTCTGGGGAGCTTCAGTCCAGCCATACTCCGGGAGCGTAGCTAACTTTGCAGCCTACTCAGCAATGACCGTCCCAGGAGGCAAGATTATGGGCATGGACCTTCCCTCGGGCGGCCACCTAACCCACGGCTTCCAGACAAAAGCCAAGAAGATATCAGGAACAAGTCTCTACTTCTCCTCACACCCCTACACGGTCACAGACAAAGGCGTGATTGACTACGACGCACTGGAAGAACAGTTCAACCAAGTGCTTCCAGACATTCTTATCTGCGGATACAGCGCCCACTCCCAGGACCTGCAATATGAGAGGCTCAGAAGCATTGCTGGAAACAGGGCTTTTCTTTTTGCAGACATCTCGCACATCTCAGCGCTTATCTCTGCAGGTCTGATGAACAGCCCCTTTGAGCACTGTGATGTCGTTATGACCACGACCCACAAAGGCCTAAGAGGACCAAGGGGTGCTATCATTTTCTTCAAAAAAAGCGTAACGGTTTCAGGTACCACCCACAATCTTGACCAAAAAGTCAACTCCGCAGTGTTTCCGCTCCTCCAGGGAGGCCCACACAACCACACCATTGCAGGCATAGCACACGCCCTTGAAATGGCTTCTCGCCCAGAGTTCAAGGCTTCTCTCCAGCAGGTCGTTAAAAACTCTCAGGTCCTTGTTCGGGTCCTGAAAAACAAGGGGTACAACATAGTTACGGAGAGCACAGTGAACCACATCGCGCTGGTAGACTTGCGAAACAAGAACATCAAAGGACAGGACGTAGAAACAGTCTGCGACTTCCTTGGTCTAACCATTAACAAGAACGCTGTTCCTAACGACCAGTCCTTTTTTAAGCCGTCAGGTATCAGACTGGGAACCTACGCCATTACCACCCGAGGCCTCAAAGAAGAAGAAACCGAAAGGCTTGCGCTTATCATTGACTTTGCTGCATGCATGGCTCTAGCCCACCAAGAGTCAGGCTCTTCTCTCGCTTTATCTGAGTGGCTCTGCGAAAAAAGCCCTGAAAGACAGAAGATGCTTCTGGACGTTCAAAACCAGATAGCAGCCCTGGCCAGGCAGTTCCCCGTCCCCAAGCTTCATAACTAAATGTTTTGGCCGGCCCCTTCTATGGTCCCTCGTTCTCTTCCTGGCCCCAAACCACATAAACCGTCTAATTCTTTATTTTTTGACCCTTACCTGACCCTGGCACACTACAACCGCTCCTGGACCTTTTTTGAGATAGTTCTTAGATCGGTGCAGACCTTTGCGGGCTGTGAGCCCATGATAAGCTTGCTAATGGCTGTTCTTGCCAGGGCAATGCTTTCAGCCGTGCCAAGGATGCGGATGTGCTTGTCCTCAACAACAATTCTTGTTTGTGAGATGTTTTCAAGGTTGGCCTTCACCTTCCCCTTCTTCCCGGCAATTCTTCCAATAGCCCGGCCTACGTGACCGTGCCGGAGCCTTCGCACGTCCTCAACGTCAAATGCATCGACATAAATAGAGTCAATTCTCAGCACTGAAATGGCATCTTCCACAGAAAAACCACAAACAATGGCTCTAAGGAACTCTTCTGCGCGCTGGATGGCCACAGTGCTAAGCGTTTCTTCACACGTTCTGATGTCTATGGAGCTTGCTGAAAGATTCATTCGTATTTGAAGCTTGCATTGGGCAACAACTGGGGTGTATATCTTCATCCACGAAGCCTTTACTAACTTTAGCTTTCTTCCTGGAACGGGAACGCTTCTTGTCTCATAGGGAACAGCCTTTCTCTCTGCACCGTCGATGCCAAAAGTCATTGAAAAATTTTACCAAGCCTCAAGACTAACTAACACATTTATTACACCTTCCTTGTCCCATAAAAGGTCTTAACAGCTTCCCCGTGGACGTAGTAGAGCGCATAAAAGCACAAACACAGCTCAAGAACGGTAAGTTTCTTAATCCAGGCCTTGGTGTTCCTAGCTAGGGCTAAGTGGCTTGTCTGTCTGTCAAGGATTGTTTTTTGGTCGAGTGTTATTAGTCTAAGCTCTTCCTCAAGCTCGTAGGCCAGGTCTGCCTCAGAGGCCGAGGAGGCAAAGGGTCCTTCGTTAGAAAGGGGTAGGTCTAGGCTAAAATCAACCGCTTTATCAGCTAAAGGATTAACAAAGGCTAGCATGTAATCACCAGTGGTCTTTGGAATGAAAGAGTAGGACACATCGCTATCATCCTCAAACTTTCGGAGCAGCTCACCGTGAGGGTCCTTTATGGTCACTGAGCAGCTATGTCTTGGGTCACCAACAATCTTTACCTGTAATTTAGTGGTGGCTAGAGTGGTTATGCGGAGACCAACGTTAAGGGTGGTGTTTTCTGAGACGTGGAATAACTCACAGCTAGCAAGTGCCACTGCAGCAGCTATAAACAGAACTAACCTCTTCATTACGCAAATAAAAATTATAATATTAAAAGGGTCCCATAGCCCTGACACGGTCCCACAGCCCCACAGCCCTGACACGGCCCCACAGCCCTGACACGGTCCCACTATTCCTTGGTGTTGGTTGGTGGCACCTGAACGCCATCTGAAAGAACGTTGAAGAACTTTTTATGATCCAGTAAGCCATCGTCAGTGTAGATGTTTTTAACGTTAACACTTACCCGATTAGGTATTTCTTTGTTTCCAAAGTAAAACATGGCAGTGTAGTTAGCTAGAGGTGAGCTTATTTTCGTAAGAACTTGGACTTTTTCCTTATTGGGGCCAAGACCAACAAACATGTGGTAAAAGACAAAACGCATCAGGAGGGAGTCAAAGTAGACAGCGCTCCAAAAGAGGACGACAATAATGGTGGCGTACATCTTATAGGCTGAAAACTCAAGTTTTAAAGAGAGAGCTAGAAGAATGAAGGTTAGGGTGGTGGTAAAGAGGCCCATGGCTATTTTAACGGTGGTTGAGTGGTCTTTGCCCTGGTACTCACCAACCGTTTGCAGGTAGTCAACCACAAGGTTGTCTAAGTCATTCTTTACGCTTTCAAGGGAGAAGATCTCTGAATAGACGGGGCGCTCTTCGTACTTAGTAAGTAGGTTATTCATGAAAAACAAAAAAAGCAAAAGCAAAAAGGGCAACTCCGGGAATTGAACCCGGGACCTCCCGCACCCAAAGCGGGAATCATACCACTAGACCAAGTCGCCACAAATAAGGTTTGGGTGTATTTGCCTAGTGTTTGGCGGGTTGTGTTTGGATGGGTCTGGGTCAGGTTGGTGGGTTTAAGTGGCGCAATATTTGTTTGCAATGAAAAGCAAAATAAGAGACCTGATCAAAAAAGTGATTGCTTCGGAGATGAAGCGAGATGAGCTGGTGTACGTTCTGGGAGAAGAAGTTGCAGCATACGGAGGGGCGTACCAGTGCACGGCAGGATTGCTTGAAGAGTTTGGAGCGGGCCGGGTGGTGGATACGCCGATTTCGGAGATGGGATTTACTGGAATGGCTGTTGGGTCGGCTTTTCAGGGACTTAAGCCGATTTGCGAGTTTATGACCTTTAACTTTGCCCTCCAGTCGATAGACCACATCATTAACTCGGCGGCTAAGACCCTGTACATGTCCGGGGGAAGAATTTCGTGCCCGATTGTTTTTCGGGGTCCTAATGGGTTTGCGCTCGGGGTAGGGGCACAGCACACCCAGGATTTTAGCGGTCTTTTTTGTGCTGTGCCGGGGCTGAAGGTGGTTGCTCCGTACACTGCCAGGGACCACGTGGGGCTTCTTCGGAGCGCAATTAGGGACCCGAACCCTGTCATTGTTCTGGAGAGCGAGCTGCTCTACCCGTGCGACATGGAGCATGAAGAAAGCATCTTGGAAGAGAACTTCATGCTTCCCCTGAACAAAGCAATTGTAGAGCACGAGGGGTGTGATGTTACTTTGGTTGGGATATCTATCTCGGTGGGTTTGTGTTTTAAGGCGCGCAAACTTTTAGCTGATCGCGGTATCTCTGCTGAGGTGATCAACATGGTAGCGATAAATCCTCTGGACATTGAAACAGTTGAAGCATCAGTGCAGAAAACGAAAAAGCTCCTGATTGTTGATTGTGCCTGGCCGGAGTGTGGGATTGCTTCAGAAATATCTGCATCTATCTCATCCCGGCTTTTTAAGGTACTTGATCGGCCTGTTTTTACCCTGTGCAGTAAAAAGATACCTACGCCCTACGCCGAGGAGTTGGAGGCAGCGATGTATCCCACGCCCTCAGACATTGAGTGCGCTGTCAACATGCTTCTGTCCACGGGGGAGTACAAGAATAAATAGTATGTGCCTTGGTTTATTTCGGGTTTTCGGGTTTTCGAAAGGTGGAAAGGTCGGGGCGTGGCCCTCATCACTGGGAGCAAACCATTGGCACTACAAAGAGGGGCTTGAAATAGTTGCTGCCATGCTTTTGGGGGTGCTTGGTGGCTGAATAACAACGTGGCCAGCAACATCGGTGTTCGGGGGAATGGCGCCTCCGCTAATGTAGATGCCTTCGTTTACCTGGACGTTAGCCCCCAGGACTGAAAGGCCCTCAATGCGTGACCACCGAGAGACAACCGAGTCCCACCCAATGATTGAGTTGGTGATCTGGGCGTTTTCCTGGATAATAGACCCTTCAAAGATAATTGACCCCTCAAGCTTAACCCCTGCCTCAATAACAACGTTTTTTCCGATGACTGTGTTTTTTCCTATTTGGGCTGTGGGGGAAATTTTTGCGGTTGGATCAATAAGACTGTGCCTGGCATTGGGATCGGAAAGGCTTTGCAAAAACAGCCTGTGCCCGAGGATGTAGTCTTTGGGCTGGCCTATGTCCATCCAGAAGCCCAGAAGCCCGAATGTGCATACTTTTTTTTCAACAACCATCTGAATAAGCACTTCCTTTTCAATCGACATGGGCCTATTTTCAATGTACTCAAAGATTGTTGTGTTGAAGAGGTAGATCCCTGCATTGATGCTGTTTCCAACAAACTCTTGGGGCTTTTCAATAAACGCAGTAATGCGCGCTGAAGCATCCGTTATAATTACTCCGTACTTGGAAGGCTCCTCCACTGTTGTGGCAAGGATGGTTGCGTCGGAGCCATGCACTCTGTGATGCTCAATCATTTCCTTAAATGGAAAATTACAAATTACATCTGAATTGAGCACAAAAAAAGGCTCTTTTTCATGGACCAGCATCTCTTTGACCAGTGACAGCGGGCCAGCCGTGCCCATAGCAATTTCTTCCACCGAAAAGATGATCTTGATTCCTATTTCTTTAGCATACCCCTTCAGTGCCTCGGTAAGTTGTTCTTCCATGTATCCCACAGCAAGAATAACCTCTGTAATCCCTGCTGCTGCTAGCGCTTCTATTTGGTGCTTGATAATGGGCTTGTTTGCAAAGGGCACCAGGGGCTTGGGCCGTGTTAGTGTTAGTGGTCTAAGTCTTGTTCCAAATCCTCCCACAAGAATGACTCCTTTCATCGCAGCGCAATAACAAAGGCTGTATTTATGCCCAAATGCGTTTATTGGCCCTACTTGTTATTGCCACCCTTCATCTGCCTGCTTTTGGACTAATCCAAAGGACACTCTACCTAAACCATGGGCTATCACACCCACACACCCACACACCCACACACCCACACACCCACACACCCACACACTGCCAAGTGCCTCCGAGCAGTCAGCAGTCATAGGCGCTCCCGACTCCCGAAAACCTCGAAAGTCCGAAAGTCCGAAAACCTCGAAAAACCAAAAACCCCAATGCGACATAAAAATTTGCAGAATGGGGAGCAAGAAGAGCAAAAACAGAGTAAAAGCAATGCTTAAAAGAAAAGAAATGGTAAGAGAAGAAAAAAAGCCGGAGATAAGAGAAGATGAAATTGACCCGGACCTAAGAAAGTACTTCGATATCAACCACAACATCTCCCCGCCATACAATGTAATTATTGACACAAACTTTATTAACATGAGCATGCGCAAAAAGCTTGACATTGAAAAAGAGCTCATTAACTGCCTTTACAGCCGAGTAAACATGTTTATCACCGACTGCGTCATTGGAGAAATGGAAAAACTTGGAAAGGTGCACACACTTGCGCTCCAAGTCATTAAAGGAGAGAGGTACAAAAGACTTACCTGCGACCACAAAGGTATCTACGCTGATAACTGCTTGGTTGAGCGTGTCAAAAAACACCCCTGCTATGTTATAGCTACCTGTGATAGAGAACTAAAACAAAGACTTAGAAAGATTCCAGGAGTGCCCATCCTTGCTGTACACGGGATGAAGTATGCGGTGGAGTCGCTACCAGCCACGGGCCTGTTCAAGTTCTAATAAAGCCTGGCTTTGGTTGTGTTCGTTGTCGTTGGTTGTTATTTATTCATCAAAGATGTTGAAAATCTTAAGCGTGCATCCTTCAGTTACAAAAAGCCGCTTTCCTGCTATCTTCATGTCAGAAACAGGGCTCTCTAACTCCAAAAGATGCGTGCCCAAAAAGCTCTCTTTGTCCCGGATCAGAACCCTGTTTTCGTTGGTGTACCCAAAAAACACTGTCCCGCACTCAATCCGCGAAATAAAGGTCTCATCGGACTGGCACTCTTTCTCTATTTGTGTTAGCGTGCAGACTGTGATGTTTCCCCCCAAGCCTCCAGCGTAAATCTTTCCCTCAAAGTACCCCATTGCCGTAATGGGCCGTGAAAGGGCTATGCTCTTCTTTTCCCAGGTGTCAGTGTCGTATATTTCAATGGACCCTGAAATAATCCCAACAATGAGGTAGGTTTTATCTTCGTGTGCCCTGATAAAAGTTTTTCCTATCTCATCAGCTGTTTCGATTCTTTTAATCTCTTTTTTATCCTTGAAAACAACTATCTCATTTGTGGCCAGGCCAACAGCCAGAAGGTCTCTGCAGTTGGAAAGCGTTCGGATGGGCGTGGTTTCTTCTTCAAAGATAATCTGCGAACTCTCAACGTCCACCACCTTGTTTGTGGTGGTGAGAACAAAAACACCCGTTTCAGTCGATGTAACGGCACGAATGGGCTTAAACGAGCAGAATTCCTTCAAAGCCTCCAGCCCACTCGCTAGAGAGAACTCCTTGGTCTCCCCAGCAATTGTGCAAATCACCACACTGTCCGTATGAACCTCTTGATTTCTTCTTATGGAAATAGCCGTTATAGTTGATTCTAGCTCAATGCGCGCTGTTTCTGAGGTAATTTTGGTAACAGCAATGAATTCAATGCTAAGGGTGGTCTCCCCCTCTGCGGGAGGCAGCTGGGAAATCTGCTCCCCGCCATAGAAGAAGGCGTACGCCTTGTCCTGGTTCAGGAGCGTGTTTAGGAACGCTTCCATTTCTGTGGCACCAAAACTAGCAGGCACCTGCATTGGAGGGGTTACAAACTCTGGGTCTTTCTTGCTCTTAAATGTTACAATTATGTCTGTCATCTACAGGCCCCTAAATTTACTTTTTAAATTATTTTCCAGCCAATCAGCGCACCTCACTGAGCCAACCATTGCTTAAAGCAACATAATATTTTTTTGCTATGAGCTCCACAGATGAAAGCACCTTCAACACAAGAAACATCCCTCATGCCCAGTCTACAGACGAGGAAATTGTTGCCTTCTTAAAATGCACCCATTTTATGACCCAGGCAGAAATGCTCACCCATCTAGCACCTGTAGATAGCACGAAGCTTGAAAAAATAGCAAAAGTCCATCCCTCAACCATGAACACTATCTATGATCTTCTTTTGCTGAGAGAAAGCACCGATCTCCAAGACGAAGAAAACGTCCAAAAAACCGATTCTGATGTTAATGCCCCATCGCTCTACATGACGCCCAAAACCCCATACAACGTGTGGGGGAGGGAAGTGCTCAGGTTTACCAGGCTGGATCTAAGTGCTGCATGCAAGATTAGCGCAATTATTAGGGGTAAATACGCCGAAGTAAAACACCATGAAATTCTTGACATGATAAGAAAACTTGAGCAAATGGCTACCAGCCCCGAATTTCCCGTCCAGGAGCAAAACCTAAGTCTTGCCCTTCTAAAAATTGCAGCCCAGTCAGAACCTACGCCTCTCTGGTGTGCCATTCACATCTGCAGCATACTCAAGCAGAAAAACTACCCGGCAGCAGAGAGCACGTTGCGAGAGTGCTTCACGAAGCTAAACACCGCCGAAGCAGAAACTGCAGTGGCTGCTTCCATCAAAGCTAAGCAGGAAAGACACTCATGGATCCTCCGGGTCTTTTTAAGCGTTTATCCCCAAGCTACCATCACCCTGTTCAGAAAAGTAAGGCCGGAAATAGTCGAGTGCATTGCCCTAGGCGAGCTGGAGGCAGCTGTTAGTCTGCTCAAACCTTTTTACATGTACAGCACCGATGAAATGGAAAAGGAGGTCTTTGCAGACTTAGGGGTAGACTCATCTTGTCTTGTTGAGGCGTGCAAAGAGCATATTTGGAGTTAGCGAAAGTCCAGACCTAAATCCGAGCTAACCCAAAATGTCGCAGAAATAAACATGTCCTAATGGCACGACGTTCGTAGGTGTTTGTGGGTGTTTGTGAGGCGTTTAGCAAAACCTTTCATAAATAGTCCTTATTTGGAAATATTAACAAACCAATATGGCCCCATATGTCCAAACATGTCCTTATTTGTCCGAGCCTCCCTTATTAGTGGGTTAGTAAAATTCTTTATGAAAGTAGCCACAGCTATAAGGAGTATTTTTTCTCTTGCAGTTATGGGGCAATTTTGTAGCTGCGTTTGTGACCCGAACAATAATGCTAAGAGCGTGAAAAGCAAGGGTGTTGACCTATCAAGAACGTTTGCAGCGAGTTTAAAGGAAAGTATTGGAGATTCGACTTCTGGCATCCTCCAATCATACTTTGTTATGGAATATAATCACACTGAAGTTGAAAAAACGTCCGACAACATTCTTTGTGTTGATTTGGGCGGAAGCAGTTTAAAGATAGGCATTGCCAGCACTCGGGGCAACCACATCTTTATTGATGGGGAAATTGTCTCGTACCCCATCCCCAATAATGACACAGAGCTAACCAGCAAAACAACCATCTACGAATGGATCGCGGAAAAAATCAAGAGTTACCACCACGACAAAACCCAGCAAAATGAGCAAGTTCCTAGGCGTGGGGCGTTGACCTTTTCCTTTCCACTGGCCAACATCAAAGATAAGGTGGCTCTGGTCAAATACACCAAAAACTTTAACTGGAAGCGGGTTAATTTGGAAAACTCCCCTGAAATACCTCTGGACCAGCTCAACCGGCTTGTTTCAGAGATTGTGGTCTTTGGGGTTGTGATAAACGACGCAATGGCCACTTTGCTGAGTGGTGTATGCCGGGACAAAGACACCGTTCTTGGAATGGTGCTTGGAACTGGAACAAACGGTGCTTATTTTGAAGATTTATCAGACACGCAAACAAACCATTCAGATGGGATAGCTGCACTTGCAACGGCACAGAGCCCGCCGCCATACATTAGTGCCCTCAACACTGAGTGGGGGTCTTTTGACAAAGCAGAAATAGAAGCGTTTAGAGACAAGTATGATGTTATGCTGTGCAACACCTTTAAAGACGGCGATGCCTACATGTCAGAGAAGATGGTTGGCGGCATCTACTTTGAGCAGTATGTCAACCTCCAATTTAACGAGAAAGCGTGCACTCTTCTTTCAGAGAAAAGGGGCCATAATCCGAAAACCAACCCGAGCACCAGCCCGAAAACCAACTTCTACATTACTAACATTCAAATGGAAACACCCGAAACAATCGTTCAGGCCCTGCGCGAGCAAGCTAAAGGCTTAAATGAAACCGAAGTTAAACCCCTCAGCGGTCTTTTGATAGAGATAGTGGAAGAAGCCAAGGAGAGGAAGGAATACATTCTGGCGGGATACATTGCTGGTGTTTTAACCCGGGCAAAAAAGTCTGCCATTAAAAGAAACAAGTACTGCATCTGCCTCAATGGGTCAGGATGCCAGTCTGGAAGGTTCCAGGAGAGCATCAGGGCCAAAGTTACTGAAATTCTCAAGAAACAGAACATAGGCATTGCCCCCGAGGAGATTGTCTACTTCTATAATGATGAGGCCTCATTAATTGGGGCAGCTTTTGCATTAATCAGCAAACTTGATTAGTACTGCGGATGCCACTCACAATAAAAATCATGTGTTGAGGTTTGTCGATTACTCAATAAAAAGACATCTGCTAAGACGATGGCGCACCTGGTTTATTGACCTAGAGTATGTTTGGGACAGTCCCCGAACACACTCCTAGCCCGCGACAATGGTGGTGTTTGGGGCTGTTAATGGGCTGGGAATTTGGCTGATAGGCCCGAGGTGGCTGGAGTTGAAGGTTGTGGCCCAAAAAGCGAGGCAAGCTCCGCACAGTGGGAGGCCTATGGTAACTATTTGTGCTAAGATAAAGCGATAAGGAGTTTTCTTCTGTCTTTGATAGAACTTGCTATCCTTGGTGTATAAGTACCCGAACACACCGAAGAGGTACGAGAAAGCCACACCCAACATAAACTTATGTATTCGGGTGGCACAGTCAAAAACGTTACACACAGATTGTAAATCTGCTTTGTGCACGTTTCTAAAGTCCGAAAAGATTGCCTCCGTGTATTGCACCAAACACGGCATGTTGGTATCATGAATGATGACTTGCGACACCGCCGAGGTTTTGAACAGGTATGCCTTTATCCTCATCACAAACCACATTGCAATAAGCGCCGACAAGCTCACACACATTACCACAATATGTTTCAAAGTTGGGACAGCTCGGATGCTATAGAGAACAAAGTAACTGCACAGACAGAACATAGACAGCAAAAACACTCTCGCTGCAATCAGTTCGGGCAGCAGAGAAGCAGTCCAGTTTTTGTCTGTGAGGTATCCGACTGAAAACATGTCAAAAAGAACCCGGGATAGAGAAATCTTTGACACAAACAGAATAAGGATGCTTACTGCAAGCGAAGCGCTTGCAAGAACACAGTTCGGAAGTATCAGCCGCAAAGAAGACGTGTTCTGGGTTATTGCTTTCAGGTGCACAATGGTGTCATAAACTGAGAGAGCGCCGGCACCAAAGGGCAGGGACCACTGGAACAGGATCAGCATTGAGATTTCAAAGCATGGGATAGGCTTAGGCATAATTGCTCGAACTATCACGAAAACCAGAGATAGGAGAATAGTGGCAACTAGCATGGTTCTGGTTTGTTTGGCTCTATTCATGTATTTTTGGTATCTGTATGTGTTGTAGGTCTCGGCGGGGGTTAGAGGCTTCCTCTTTCTGGGTGAGGCAGGTGATTCGGAACTTGAATGGTCTGTAGCCACCCTTACTTTTTTTGTTTTGTGTACGTGTACCGGAATGTCAGAGGTTAGAGCTAGGATAGGTAGGGAGTGCGAAGTACTTGGTTGGAGGACACATTGGCTTCCTGGTTGCGAGGATGAACCAGCTACTGTTTGCATGGGAATAGATATGTATTCGAATTCTGTGGCTGCTCTTGAACCAGATGGTGTATATTTCGCAGACTCGGGGCCTGTGTACGTAAAAGGTCTTTTGGGGAGGTAGGTGGATTCGGGCAAAATAAAAGGTTTGCGGCCTCTAGGAGGTAGCACTGCTGAATAGATAGGGCCTTCGTTGCTAGCGGGTTGGTGTCTACACTTCTCACTGTTTTGCGTTGGCAAAACTCCTTCATGTAAAGGCTCTTCATTTGGAGTGTTTGGTGCACGTGCTGACTGGGGTATAGGTGATGGTTTCTTGTATGGAGAAGGAGAAGTCACATGCTTTTCTGTTGAAGATTCCTTGTTCTGTGTGTAAGTACCACTCTTGGTTTCGGGTGATGTTAGATCATTCATTATTGGTGTTTATCCACCAACAGCCCATCTATTTATAGATAGCGAATAGTGACAGCGCACATGCCAATGTCAGTGCCAAACTCTGGCCCGTGTCTGTGTTTTCCACCTGCAGCGCCACTATCCATTCACGTCTTTTGCTTTGGGGCCAGCCATGTTCCACGGGCCCACACCCACACCCACACTCAGACATGTTAACGTATTTATTTGCATGCTCGCATCTAGCCTCTAGTGCATTCCAGGACTCTGGCTCAGGGCTCGGTCTTGGCCATACTAGAAACGTCTCCACTTAGCCCTTCACCCCAAATAAGATGTTGTTGATTGGAATGTGGATGAACCGAATAAAGTATCCCAGGAACCCCAGCAACAGCACACCGGTGAGGTGTGCCCGGAGCATCGTCTTGTACTCCGTTTTGGTGGGCTTGCTAGACCGCCGGAGGAAGGACTTGGTGTGAATGAGCTCCACTTTCAGCTCTTTTGTGGCTAGTTTGAGAGTGTCATTCCACGTGTTCTGGGTGACAGTTTTTGAGAGGTCTTTGTGCTGGAGGTCTTTGGCGTGGGCGTGCTTCTTCACGACCTTGTCTTCTTTTCTTTGTGGAGTGCTCATATTACAAATAAAAAATTCAAAAGATCACATCTCCACACCACAGCTGCAACACACAGGACCCAAACCACAACCCAATACCTGAACCTTAAATGATTGGCTTGTGGTTATGCTCGGCTCGGGTTTAGAGTGGTTGTTAGATTTTGATTTATATAAGTTCAGGTATTCAAGATAATCAATCATAACTAGTGTTTAAATGTAATGAAACTTTTAAAATTTAACAAATGAGATACGAGTTACTGGCGCGTGCATGCCTGTTTATGTGTCTTCAAACATCCAGGGCTGCTACATCTCATAGCTCAAGACTTTCTTTCACTAATCCGGGAGTTGTTTCTTTTTCTTTGCCTGGCAAAAGCAGTAGTTGCTACATGCTGCATGGCTCTAGATGCCACACCTGGCGCATTGTTGATGGGCTGATTGAGGGAAAAGAAACCCAAAACCAGATTCCAGTCGTTTGCTCCATATCTGAAAACTTTCCCTCCGTAGATCCCAACTTTCCTCCTCGCTCCAGATACACAAAGACTCTGCCCAATGTGTTGGGGGGCAAGAGTTTATTTCCACTTCGGTTCCTTAACCACCTCGGAACATCCTTCAGCGTGGTAATTGAGCACGAGCTTATTCCTAACGACTTTATTAATGGAGAGTCGCGAAACCTGCGTGCGCTGGCAAAAAGGGTTAGCAGCAGGCTTGCCCTCCTCCGAAAACACTTGGTGGTGGATGATCCCATGACCGCTCTGTTCATTGAGAAAGTCACCGAAATTATAACTGCAGTTAGATCCATGCCTATTCTTCTAGATAACGTCCAAGCTGGTCTGTATGCTATGGAGAATGAAGATAAGACCATCGACACACCCAGCTATCTAAGCGCCGAGACAAACTGGGGCCACTTCTACAACACAGCACAAAGTCTTAGAGATCTCGAGCGCCAAGCAAGAGTGCTGGTTGAAAGCATCAAAAAAAAACCTTCTGCAGCGAACAGCCAACCAATTAAGTGCACCTACAAGAGCGCCCACAATGGCTTGCTAGAAGACATATCCCGCCTTGAAGAGGTTATTGCCCAAGGAACCTTGCCCCGGATTTATAGCCAGATTCTCCACGGAATCCTGAATGATCGTGCTTATACAGACATGCCATGGATACTTACCCAAATGTTAAAGCGCCCAAACTACGTTGCCACGGTTGAGAAGGAGTAAGGGGCAGACAAACAAATGGTTGGGCGCTAAAGAGGGCTTGGGTGGAGCCCACAACAATTCCAGCCTAGAGAAAGGGTGTGCTGCCATAGGGCTCTTTACTCTGAAATTACTCACACTAAAGACCCATTTCTATTTTGGGCCAATCATGATGGACAAATTTTTATACGTTCGGGCTAACTTTGCAAATTTTTAAGAATGCCACCACCAAAGACAGTAACTAACACAGAAAGCTCTAACTCTGATTCCGAACACATACTTACCTGGGGCATTGCCGTTGGTGCGGGTTTTATGGTTCTGTGGGTGGGTTTGATGGTTGTTCTTTACAAGCTAAAATCCGGAACAGTTGAATCAGCATCTCCATATGATCCGCAAACAATAGAATTCTTCAACAAAAACGGCACTAATCTCGCACTTAGAGGCGGCAAGATTCTAAAACAGCAGATGCAGGACATTGTCATAAACCTCCAGAATTATGAGCTATATGAAATCCCCGAAACACTCACACCAGGAATCAATTACGGAAAAGTTACAATCACTGGGTTCCATTCACTCAAGGATGCTATGGGCAATGATATGGCTAAACGGATGAAATGCTTTGAAAAGATAATCAACGCCTTTGGAACCATGGATGTTGAGGAGCTTGAAATAGTTGGCTTTTTACACCCAAGGTCCAGAGTGCACCCTGCATTTGATTACAACTATTTTGCTGAGGAAATATTAGGGAATATAACGCTCCAACAAAGAATTTTAAACACAAAGAGACTGACACTGATTGGATTGCCGGAATCTTTCCTAACACAAATAGTTCAAGCATACTACATCCCAGAGAGGTTCACACTAACGGTGCGGGGCTCCGATGCAACAAGCTTTTCTTTCCTCAGCCACTTTATTAGCATACCGAACATGAAAGCGCTAGAGCTCACCTCTTTCTGGGCCCTGAAAGAAGTGGGGAATACTAACCTTCAGAGTTGTGTGGCCCTCAACCATCTGGTCTTGAGAGACATTCCCGTCAAATCCAGGACAACCCATTACTACCTCAATCTTTTATTCAGATATGTCACACATCGTGATGCTCATCCAGTAAACCTAGAATCAATCTGCAACTTAGCACCCGTGACGTTGACATACCAAGATATTAGTGTGGAAGGCATTCCCCTAAAGGTACATATCATTGATGATATACCAACAAGAAAAAAGAAAATACAAGAGGCGCTAAAACAAAAACTAGTGAACACCAAACCAAGCATGTAGACATCTCTATCTCTTTCAATAATGAAGTTTGTTTCACCCGACCCTTGTATGGCCAGAACACAATTGATGCCTGTGTCGATACCACCACATATAACAGCCCATTTTATCACAAAATGCTACTTTCTCACAATAAAACCTTTCAACAGAATTTTGCATTCCCGCATCTCTCTATCCCAAAACAGATATTTTAAAGAATTTTATTGGGTATATAAACAATTTTTTTTCAAAATTCACCAAACAGCACTTCCACCAAAATATGCAGAAATCATACATACAATACATCATTGATTTGATTTCTTCCAACCATGAAATAATCGGATTGTGCGCATTTGTAGCATCTGTTGTTTTCTACATGGTCTACATGTATTTCTATGCAACAGTTAAATCAGCATATGATCAGCAAACAATAGCATTCTTCAACAAAACAAACAATCCTCTTGTCCTTAACAAAGACGGAAATATTCTAAAACGGCAGCCCCAAAACATCACCATAAACCTCCAAAATTACAAGCTACATGAAATACACAAGACACTCACACCAGGAATCAATTACGGAAAAGTCACAATCACTGGGTTCCATTCACCTAAAGGGGGGCATGCTATAGGCAGAGACATGGCTGAGCGGATGAAATGCTTTGAAAGGCTAATCAACGCCTTTGGAACCATGAATGTCACAGAGCTTGAAATAGTTGGGTTTTTATACCAAAAATCCAAACAGTACTCAAAGTTTGATTACAACCAAGCTGTCAACAGAATGCTGGAGGGTTTAAAGACCACTCCAAGAATTTTAAACACGCCCAGACTGACACTGACCAACTTACCCGAGTCTTTCCTAACCCAAATAGTTCAAGCATATCGCATCCCACAGAGGTTCTCACTAACGGTGCGGGGCTCCGATGCACCAAGCTTTGCCTTCCTGGACCGCCTTGTTAGCATACAGAACATGCAATCGCTAGAGCTCACCTCTTTCTGGGCCCTGAAAGAAGTAGGCTCTAACCAACTTCACTGCGGTCTACATCTTGGCACCCTTACAATAACAGAGATCCCGAATGAGGTTACGGTCTCCTTTGATCCCCTTTGCGGCATTGTTAAGAATGTGAAAACTGGAATTTGTTTCCCAACAAACCTTTTAACATCACTGCTTACCACCCAGATCACATACAAGTATTTGCCATGGATGCCACTTGTAACTGTCAAAGGAGGCCCTACCCACCCAAGTCTTGAATACATCATTGAGGGAGAGAAAACAAGGAAAAGGGAAGAGTTGCGGAGAGACAGTGAAGAACGTCTTCAGCAACAACAACTTGCTTGGCAAATGCAAAGAAGTATACGGCAACAACAGCAAGAACTTGTCTGGCAAGTACAAAACAGTGCATGGAAAGAACAAGTGCGTGTTCGGGAAGAGCAAAAACGTGTATGGGAAGACTTTGAGCGTTCCCAGGAACAACATCAACAAGAACTTGCCTGGCAAGTGCAGAAACGTGCATGGGAACAACAAGAGCGTACATGGCAAGCACAACAACGTGTTCGACAACAACAAGAACGTGCACAGGAAGAGCAAAGGCGTGTATGGCAGCAACAAGAACGTGCACGCAAATAGATCCCTTGGAAACAAACCCAAACCCGAACTAACCTGAATGTACTAAATTGCAGACATGCAGCATTGGGGGACTTAATCATCTGGTCTAGGATACCATCACCACCAAATTCTGGACAACCCATTACTACCTATATGGCTTATTCGGATATATCACCCATTGTGATGCTCTTTCAGCAATAAAAGTCTGTTCCACGATGCCTTTCTCTATAGCGCCAATCATAACACCACATGTCACCTTAATTGGCTACTTTCTCACAATAAAACCTTTCAGCAGAATTTTGAACCCCTGCAGGTCCTATCCCAAAACAGATAGTTTAAAGAATTTTATTGGGTATATAAACAATTTTTTTCAAAAGTCTGCAAATGAGCACATCAACAGAAACAATATGGAAAACAAACACACAATCCATCATTGACTTGATTTCTTCCAACTATAAAGTAATCGGGTTGTGCGCATTTGTAGTATTTGCTGCTTTCGCTATTTTCTACATGGTCTACATGTATTTCTATGCAACAGTTGAAACAGCATATGATCAGCAAACAATAGAATTCTTCAACAAACACGGCACTAATCTTGCACTTAGAGGCGGCAAGATTCTAAAACGCCAGGCCCAACATATCACCATAAATCTCCAGAATTATGAGCTATATGAAATCCCCGAAACACTCACACCAGGAATCAATTACGGAAAAGTTACAATCACTGGGTTCCATTCACTCGAGGATGGTATGGGCCTTGACATGGCTAAACGGATGAAATGCTTTGAAAGGCTAATCAACGCCCTTGGAACCATGAATGCTACAGAGCTTGAAATAGTTGGCTTTGTATATCCCGACTCCATAGTGCACCCTGCATTTGATTACAACCAAGCTGTTAGCAGAGCGCTGGGGGGTTTAAAGACCACTCCAAGAATTTTAAACACGCCCAGACTGACACTGACCAACTTACCCGAGTCTTTCCTAACCCAAATAGTTCAAGCATATCGCATCCCACAGAGGTTCTCACTAACGGTGCGGGGCTCCGATGCACCAAGCTTTGCCTTCCTGGACCGCCTTGTTAGCATACAGAACATGCAATCGCTAGAGCTCACCTCTTTCTGGGCCCTGAAAGAAGTAGGCTCTAACCAACTTCACTGCGGTCTACATCTTGGCACCCTTACAATAACAGAGATCCCGAATGAGGTTACGGTCTCCTTTGATCCCCTTTGCGGCATTGTTAAGAATGTGAAAACTGGAATTTGTTTCCCAACAAACCTTTTAACATCACTGCTTACCACCCAGATCACATACAAGTATTTGCCATGGATGCCACTTGTAACTGTCAAAGGAGGCCCTACCCACCCAAGTCTTGAATACATCATTGAGGGAGAGAAAACAAGGAAAACGGAAGAGTTGCGGAGAGACAGTGAACGTCTTCAGCAACTGCACCGCCAACGACGACAGGAAGAAGCAATCCGTGACCTACAATGGCAACAGGAAGAACAAAGGCGTGAATTACGACGGCAACAGGAGGAACAAGAACATGCTCGCCAACACAACCCCCGAACTAACCAACCACGTGGCTTATGAAGGAAACCCAAACACTAGCCTCCATGCCTAAACGCGAGATGTTATGAGAGACCAGTTACCGCACTAACCCAAGCCAATAAACACTCTTAGGTCAACATTTCATACTGTAGTGTACTGGTCTACAGCTAAATGCCAACAAAATTGAAAGTGTACTTAAAAAAACATTGTAAGGGTTTTGCTGGTAGACAGACAGACAACTCTTAACGCCCACCAACTCATAGCCCGAACACCAACTAACCCGACTTTTATTATTGGTACTGGACTAACAGCTCCTCAATGTTTGGGCTTGGGAAGGAAATGATGGGTGGCTGAGCAGGTCTAGCGGCCATCTCCAGCACAAAACTGCCTTGGCTGTTCTGGTATATCCTGTTCTTAAGAACCGGGGCGGCAATCAAGCCCCTGCAGGTCGGACACCCAAAAGGCCTCTGCCCTGCACCAGCTAGGCTGTTCAAGCAACTACCACAGACCCTATGCCCCGGATGGTCCAAAATGCAGATGTCAGTGTTTGGCTTAGTTTCTCTAAGCTCCGCGAGAGTGCAGCAACAGATGGAGCATGAAAACTCGCTTTCCTCCTCAATCCACCTCTGGAAAACGATCACTTCCTGCTCTCCAGCTGACAGCTGTGCCAGGTCGGTGTCTGTTTCGGCTAGTTTAGCGCTTAGCGCGCCCTTCGTGCAGAGCTCCCAGGCGTCAAGAGAAAAGGATAAAACCGTCTCTTTCGGGTTTATGGGAGGCAGGCAATTAACCGCGCCTATGCTAATCTCTGTAAGGGTGGGGTTTGTTGTCATTACAAACCGGTGCGTATCAATCAATTGAGTTAGGGCTCTTATGTTGAACCCAAAACCAATACTAAGCCCTTTCATGCCCCTGAAGTGTCTACTTATCCACTCAAAAATGAGAAGGACGTTGGCACGCACTGCCAAATGGTCGACGTTGCTGATTGTGAGCATAAAATACTTGGTGGTGGCTCGGTTGTTTCCCATTGGCGGGAATGTTGGGCTCTGGAGTTCTAC